>NC_140992.1:134877493-135289170 GCF_052327205.1 Somniosus microcephalus | reverse complement strand
AGCAGAGTTTTGGATGAGCTCAAAGTTTATGGAGGGTGGAAAATGGGAGGCTGGCCAGGAAAGCATTGGAATAGTCAAGTCTGGATGTAGCAAAAGCTTGGATGAGAGTTGTAGCAGTAGATGGGCAAAGGCAGGGATGAAGACGGGTGATGTTACGGTGGTTGAAGTAGGTGGCCTTTGTGTTAGACGATATTGGGTTGGAAGCTCTGCGCAGTCAAATAGAACGCCACGGTTGCCAACAGTCAGTCAGCTTGAGACAGTGGCCAGGCCCGGGGATGGAATCGGTGGCTAAACACCTGATCAGTCAGATTGGCCCGTGTTCGTATACCTTTCTCATCATCCCCCCCCCCCCCCCCCATTTCATTTCAGTGAGACTGCCCGTAACAGCACGTGAGTTGCTCTTTAAAGCAAGTTCATCAGATTTTAAAGATTGGGAACTGTGCTCTGCGTTAACTGCTGCTATTTTTAAAAACTATCTGTAGCTGTTGGAAACTTGCTGCTGTGTTTTCCTTAGCGCATAGACATGGACCCACCACATGTCTCTATTCTGACCTCTTGGTTTTGGAGCAAAGCTGACATTTCTGATGGCAACTAAGCTGGCTGATTCCTTGCAGAGCTGGGTGCTGTCAGACATTGCAGCTTCTCCCTGATTCACTGACTTCAAGTATTGCTGCATTGTGAACTTTAAAATGGCAGCAGTGGGTGGGGTGATGAAAGAAAGAGCATCTCGGGATTATTGGGTAGTTAACTGGTGGAAAATTTAATGAGTGGCGCCTTTGTTTGTATAATCACATCTTTTAAGCCTATCTGCTGTCAGCCTCAGCTATCTTGGTGGTGGAAAGGAGAAAAATCAGTCAGGGATGCCGCTCCAGTTGGGTGGGGATAGCGTTCAGTTTACTTATAAATGCCACCAGTGATCAAATGGCTTGCTTACTGTTTTGACACAAACAAGACGCATGGTCACTTGGGAGTTGGGTGCCAGAGCATTGCTGGCCTAATCTAAAGAGGAAAGAAAGAACTTGCATTTATGTAGCGCCTTTCACGTTCTTGGGACGTCGCAAAGCACTTTACAGCCAATTAAGTACTTTTTAAAATGTAGGAAATGCAGCAGCCAATTTGCGCACAGTAAGGTCCCACAAACAGCAATGAGGTAACGACCAGATGTTGTTTGAAGGATAAATGTTGGCCAGGACACCAGGGAGAACTCTCCTGCTCTTTGAAATCGTGCCATGGGATCTTTTACATCCACCTTGGCGGGCAGAAGGCACCTCCCGACAGTGCAGCACTCCCACAGTACTGTGCTGGAGTGTCCGCCCAGATTTTGTGCTCAAGTCCCTGGAGTGGAACTTGAACCCACAACCTTCTGACCCAGAGGCGTGAGACCTACCACTGAGCCACGACTGACACCTGAAAATTAAACATGGCTGAAAATTAAAGGAAAAGGTTATATCGGGAAAAAAAATCATCTTTTTGTCCTGATGTGAATCCACCTGTGGTAAACAATTGTTTTTTTTTTTTAAAGGACCAGGTGGTGTTTATAGGTGGTAGGATTGAGGATTTGTTTTAAGCCACAACTTCAAATAGAGATGTCTCTGTAAAGTAGGATCTAAGAATCCAACTGCGAGCACTGGAGTGGACGTTAATCCGACTTCGACATTTTTCAAATCCTCTCACCAAAGCAAAGTGATTGTCCCTTGTTCTGAAAGTTTTATTTTAATTAAAGGTTAAGATCAGTAATTTTTCTCTGACTTTCACTAGTCAGGTGGAATTTCTGTTTTTTTTTAAACACGTCTGGGACCTGCGTGACTTCTCCACCACTTTTAAAGAGCAGTCACACTGTTTATTGTAGAGCTGCAGACTTTTCTGGTTAGAGAGAAGGGGGCTTTCTGTGTTGAGCTAAGCAGCATTCTTGAGCTTGACCTGCCCCGTTAAAGGTGCTTCATTGGTATCCATGGAAAGGTGTCTGGGAACCTTTTCAGTACCGTTGGGTTTAATGTGAACTCTGACTTTGTGGGTAAAAAGCATCAGGTAGTATTGTATTGAGCCAAACAACCCGGAGCATCCCAGGTTCAGTTCTGGCTAGTGGTGCTGAGTTGGAGTAGGAGTTTGTGGTAAAATTGGCTGCATTGCCTTGAACAGTTTTAAGGGATTGCTAGTAAAATGCTTGTTTTCATTAAGGTTGGGGGCAAAGGGTATTTGGGAGACTTGTCTTATTCAGATACTGTACAATACCAGATGTGCTGGCCAATTTCACTGAAGTAGTTTCACAAAGCCCTGCTAGCCAAGCTTGGTGTAATGTTTGTCATTGGGGTTGTAGAACTTATGGGGGTGGGGTGGTTAGTATCACAGGAAGAGCTTGCATTTATGTAACACCATTCATCCCTAAATATTTCCCAGCCAATAAATTACTTTTGAAGTGTAGGCAAACAGCAGCGAATTTGTGCAATGGTATCGCTAACTGAGCAGAACCAGGGATAAATGTTTCAGAGGAACTCCCCTGCTGCTGCTGTTTGGTGACGTGGGATCTTTTGCATCCGCCAGTACAGGAAGATAGGGAGCATCTGTTCTGAGAGATGGCACTTCCTCAGCACTGTGTCGGCCTAGAGATGGCACTTCCTCAGCACTATGTGTCGGCCTAGAGATGGCACTTCCTCAGCACTGTGTCGGCCTAGAGATGGCACTTCCTCAGCACTATGTGTCGGCCTAGAGATGGCACTTCCTCAGCACTATGTGTCGGCCTAGATTCTGTGCGCAAGTCATGGAGTGGGGCTTGAACCCACAATCTTCTGACCTGAGGGGAGATTGCTACCAGCTGAGCCAAGGTGGCACTTAGACAGATTGAAAACTCCAGGGCATATAAAGTAGCCAAATCTAGTGGGAGGATAGAAGATTTGGAAGCATTTAAAAGCCAGCAAACAATAACACAAAGATTAATTAAGAAAGGGAAGATAGATTATGAAAGTAAACTAGCAAAAAATATAAAAACAGATAGCAAGAGTTTCTACAGTTATATAAAAAGAAAAAGGGTGGCTAAAGTGAATGTTGGTCCCTTAGAGGATGAGACTGGGAAACTAGTGGTGGGGAATATGGAGATGGCAAAGACGCTGAACAAATATTTTGTATCAGTCTTTACAGTAGAGGACACTAAAAATATCCCAACACTGGACAAACGGGGCAATGGGGGGGGGAGCTAAACACGATTAAAATCACTAAGAGGATGGTACTCGGTAAAATAATGGGACTTAAGGCGGATAAATCCCCCAGACCTGATGGCCTACATCCTAGGGTCTTGAGAGAAGTGGCGGTAGGGATTGTGGATGCATTGGTGATTATTTTCCAAAACTCCCTGGACTCAGGAAAGGTCCCGGCAGATTGGAAAACTGCTAATGTAACTCCCTTATTTAAGAAGGGAAGTTGACAAAAAGCTGGAAACTATAGACCAGTTAGCCTAACATCTGTGGTTGGCAAAATGTTGGAGTCCATTATTAAGGAAACAGTAACAGAGCATTTGGATAAACATAATTTAATAGGACAGAGTTAGCATGGTTTTATGAAGGGGAAGTCATGTTTGACAAATTTGCTCGAATTCTTTGAGGACGCAACATACAGGGTGGATAAAGGGGAGCCAGTGGATGTAGTGTATTTGGACTTCCAAAAGGCATTTGACAAGGTTCCACGCAAAAGATTACTGATCAAGATAAAAAATCACGGGATTGGGGGTAATATACTGGCATGGGTGGAAGATTGGCTATCTAACAGAAAACAGTTGGGATAAATGGTTCGTTCTCGGGCTGGCAATCAGTAACTAGTGGTGTTCCGCAGAGGTCAGTGCTGGGACCCCAACTCTTTACAATCTATAACTATTTGGAGGAAGGGACCGAGTGCAACATATCCAAGTTTGCTGACGATACAAAGATGGGAGGGAAAGCCGTGAGTGAGGAGGACATTAAAAACCTGCAAAAGGACATAGACAGGCTAAGTGAGTGGGCAGAGATTTGGCAGATGGAATATAATGTTGGAAAGTGTGAGGTTATGCACTTTGGCAGAAAAAAATCAAAGAGCAAGTTATTATCTAAATGGAGAGAAACTGCAAAGTGCTACAGTACAAAGGGATCTGGGGGTCCTGGTGCATGAAACACAAAAAGTTAGTATGCAGGTGACCAGGAAGGCCAATGGAATCTTGGCTTTTATTGCGAGGGGGATGGAGTATAAAAACAGGGAAGTCTTGCTGCAGTTATACAGGGTATTGGTGAGGCCACACCTGGAATACTGCGTGCAGTTTTGGTTTCCACATTTAAGAGAAGATATACTTGCTCTCGAGGCGGTTCAGAGAAGGTTCACTCGGTTGATTCCGGAGATGAGGGGGTTGACGTATGAGGAAAGGTTGAGTAGGTTGGGCCTCTAGTCATTGGAGTTCAGAAGAATGAGAGGCGATCTTATCGAAACATATAAGATTGTGAGGGGGCTTGATCGGGTGGATGCGGTGAGGATGTTTCCACTGATGGGTGAGACTAGAACTAGGGGGCATAATCTTAGAATAAGGGGCTGCCCTTTCAAAACTGAGATGAGAAACTTCTTCACTCAGGGTAGTAAATCTATGGAATTTGCTACCCCAGAGAGCTGTGGAAGCTGTAACATTAAATAAATTTAAAACGGCGATAGACAGTTTCCTAGCAGATAAGGGAATTAGGGGTTACGGGGAGAGGGCAGGGAAGTGGACGTGAGTCTAGATTCAGATCAGCCATGATCCTATTGAATGGCTGAGCAGGCCCAAGGGGCCGTATGGCCTACTCCTGCTCCTACTTATGTCCAGCAGTGTCTGAAATTATTACTACGCTTGACCTGCAGAAAAGTGGTGCTCCATGTTGGGGACCAGCTTGTACCTCTGATTTGGGGGTTATAAGCTCTGTTAGCCCCTTCAGTGAAGAGGAGGCCTCAATGTGATGTAGAAACCTGTTTATGCCATGATCGCTGTTGCTATCTTTTAAGTGTACAATTCCCTCTCTTTGCTTTTTAGTTGAAATTATCTCTGGGTTGACATGTGGCTTTTCTGACTGAGAGCAGGTGGATGCCAGGCAATATTCCCTCTTTTTTGGGCTGTGTGACCCATTCAAAATTCTGCACATGTGCACTTTTTCCCATTTGAGCTGGCTGCGCGGGACATCCAGATGCTGCACGGTCGTGCAACTTAAAGGGAACATGGTGCCAGGCACCCCTCTGGCCCAAAACCCACTGAAGTCATGTGGCTATGGCACAGGGTAAGTCTGTCTGATCTGCACAGTACCTAACCTTTAACTTGCTGTGATGATTCATTAACTGTGGCTCCCTGGCACAGGCCGTTAGGATGATAAAATGTGTAATTCTTTCAAAGATAACAAAGAAATTAAATGGTACAAATTTAGGGGCTTCAGGAACTGAGAGACCTGGAGGTTTACATACATAAATCTTTGAAGGTGGCAGAACAAGTAGATACGGCTGTTTTATTACAAAAACATATGCTAGATCCTTGGCTTTATAAATCGAGGAATCGAGTACAAAAGCAAGGAAGTTGTGCTAAACCTTTATAAATCACTGGTTAGGCCTCAGCTGGAGTATTGTGTCCTATTCTGGGCACCAGACTTCAGGAAGGATGTCAAGGCCTTGGAGAGGGTGCAGAGGAGATTTACTAGAATGACACCGGGGTGAGCGACTCCAGTGTAACTGAAGAAGCTGGAGTTCTCCTTGGAACAGAGAAGGTTAAAGGGAGATTTAAGAGCTGCTCAAAATTGAGGGGTTTTGGATCAAGTAAATGGGGTGAAACTGTTGCCAGCGGCAGGAGGGTCAGTAACCAGAGGACACAGATTTAAGGTGATTGGCAAAAAATCCAGGGGGAGCTTGAATTTTTTTTAATGCAGCGAGTTATAATCTGGAATGGACTGCTTCAAAGGGTGGTGAAAGCAGAGTCAATCGTAACTTTCAGAAGGGAATTGGATAAATACTTGAAAAGGAAAAATTTGCAGGGCAGGGGAGTGGAACTAATTGAACATCTTTTTCAAAGAGCAGGCATGCTGGGCAGAATGGCCTCTTTCTGTGCTGTATGATTCTAAACTTTTACCTTATTTGAAAGGTCCCTTTTTGTATGGCTCAGTTGCTGAAGACCAGGTGCAACTGAACCGTACAGGCTGGAAGCTGCTGTGCTCGAATTCTCGTCTCTGCTGAGTTGGGCGACCTCGACCAGTATGGCGTTTGGGGTGCTACAGCTGGCCTCTGTGGTAGTGGATCAGAGATGGGGAAGATCGGCCACGTTTCCTGCAGCTCATTTATTATCCCAGAACTCCTGCTGGCAAGTGCATGTATGGATATTTGGTGTGGATGGGATTTGGTTCTGCTTTGACCACCACTTTACCTTGCCCAACGGTTCAATAGCTTGCTGCTGCTTGCTTGCTTTCTAGGTCATTGAATATATTTAAGGTGTAGATGGACAGATTTTTAAAGGTAAGGGAGTCGAGGGTTATGGGGAGCAGGCAGGGAAGTGGAGTTGAGGCCAAGATCAGATCAGCCATGATCTTATTGAATGGCGGAGCAGGCTGAAGGGGCCAAATGACCTGCTCCTACTTCTTATGTTGTATAAATAACTGAGAGCCTGCTTGCTTGGGTGAGGTACCAGCAACTGACTAGAACCTGCGGTGTCCTCTCCTAATTAATAGCTAAGAAACTGACATCACAATTATTTAAAGTTGAGTAACTTGCAGTTTTAAGTCCATTTGTAGCCTGGGCTGTTTCTTTTTAACAAATGTCACATTGTTGGGCAAGTTGAATTTTGATTTTCTGGCAGTGTCTGTTGCTCTGAATTCTTTTTTCCCCGTTTCTCTCGACTCGTTTCACAGGAGAAATGTGTTCCCTTCGTGGGATGCCATGAGTGGTTTATTGAAACAGTACATGGCTGCCACGTTTAAACTTGACTCGACAGGCTGGCTAGGAATTTGAAAACGGCTCTTTTCCTTGCTGGTTGTCATGTAATCCTCTTCTTGGCTGCCAGTGCTGTGTTGCCAGCCATTCGTGTCCAAATATTTCAAGTGTGATTTGCGCCGCTTTCTCATGCTCCTGAAGTGTCTGTCTGGGCCTTGCTCTCCTGGTCCTGGCCTAGCCCCAGGCTTCTCTCACCTCTCCTCCAGAGCCTGAAGCCTGTCTGGGCCTTGCTCTCCTGGCCCTGGCCTAGCCCCAGGCTTCTCTCACCTCTGCTCCAGAGCCTGAAGCCTGTCTGTCTGGGCCTTGCTCTCCTGGTCCTGGCCTAGCCCCAGGCTTCTCTCACCTCTGCTCCAGAGCCTGAAGCCTGTCTGGGCCTTGCTCTCCTGGCCCTGGCCTAGCCCCAGGCTTCTCTCACCTCTCCTCCAGAGCCTGAAGCCTGTCTGTCTGGGCCTTGCTCTCCTGGTCCTGGCCTAGCCCCAGGCTTCTCTCACCTCTGCTCCAGAGCCTGAAGCCTGTCTGGGCCTTGCTTGTAATTAGTCAAACACTACAGTGCCCACCCTGTGGGGTTCGGTTCGATAAATTAACCTGACGGCTACTTTGATTTGGTAATTATAGAAATCCTGCTCCATTTTAGGATAATCTTTTGATTGTCCTTGGAATTTTTCTGTTTCTTGTTACAAAAAGTGTGTGCAATGTTATATGAGTTGTTTAGCAAGTTTTTCTGTTTCTTATATAAATAAGTGTGTGCAATGTTAGGTAAGTTGTTCAGGGAGGTAGAAAATTAGATTCCTAAAGTCTTAGGATGCAGTTGCCTGTGTTCTGGCTGCTCTCCAGTACTTTGCCTGGCCTCGACCTCTGCTCATTGTGCGAGATTCAATACTGAAACATTGGGCATTGGTGTCTGGTCTTGGATGTTCAGTAGGAAGTGTCGGCCTGGCTCAGTTAACGGTATAGTCACCGCTGAGTCAGAGGTTGGGATTCAAGCTCCTCTACAGTCTTGAACATATAATCTGGACTGATGCTTCAGTGCAGTGCTGAGTGAGTGCCGTCCTTTAGGTCAGGGGTTCTCAACCTTTTTGCTTCTGAGGCCCTCCTCCCATGTTATAAAAATTCCACGGATCCCCTGTAACACAAAACAACAATAACTTGTATTTATATAGCGCCTTTAATGTAGTAAAACATCCCAAGGCACTTTATCAAACAAAATTTGACACCAAGCCGAGAGATTAGGGCAGATGACAAAGCTTGGTCAATGAGGTAGGTTTTAAGGAGCGTCTTGAAGGAGAAAAGAGGGATAGAGAGCAATGTTTCCCCTAAGGTGCGTGGCTGCACATCAATCGGGAGGTCTCGCACAGGCCGTTCACAAGCTGCTGCAACTAGAAGATACAGCGCAGCAAATTTAAAGGGACCATGCACGGGATAAAATAATTAGAGGGATCATTGGTCGAGGCGCCAAGAAGTTTAGGGAGAGAATTCCAGAGCTTAGGACCTCGGCAGCTGAAGGCACGGCCGCCAATTGTGGAGCGATTAAAATCGGTGATGCTCGAGGCCAGAATTGGAGGAGCACAGATATGTCGGAGTGTAGGGCTGGAGGAGGTTAGAGATGGGGAGGGGTGAGGCCGTGGAGGGATTTGAAAACTTGTACAATTAAATATATAAACTTTAGGGATTAGTGATGGTTGTTAGGACTATAGTTGGGGCGTTAGTTAGGGATTGTGGTTGGGAATGAAGTTAGTGTTTCAGGTTAGGATTTTACAGGTCAGGGTTACAGTTAGGATGTTAGGTTTAGAGTTGGGGATGCCAAGGCTAGAAGAGGCACTCTGGAAGATATGGGGAGCTGGCCCTGACCAGTCACCATTTCCCTTCATTTACAGACACTCCCTGAGAGTTCTCGGCACTTGCTGTAGCTCACAGAATTTGGCAGCAATGTTCCTGTTAATTTTTTTTGGGGGTCTGCCGGCCCTTTAATGGGCTGCGCGGCCCATTCAAATTATCAAGCATGTGTGCTTTTTTTCCATTTAAAAGCCGGCGAGTGGCCTGCGTGGGACCTCCAAACTGCTGCACAGACCACTTGCAGGAACATTGACGCTTACACTACACTTTTCGGCCGGGGTGAACCTGGGATCCGGTCGCCCCCCCCTTATGTTTATTCATCCGCTCCTTCCAGACCTCTACCAGCCAGCACTGCCCACGCATGCTAAACTCGCACTGCCAGGTAATTGATGTGAGCTCCAGACCAATAGGAAGAGGAGCTGGAGGACTGAGTGGATCCTCCAACTAATGAGTGCGTGAGAGGCGGGATGTTGTGTCGAATCTGGCGGACCCCTTAAAACCTTCTTGCGGAACCCTGGTTGAGAACCCCTGCTTTGGATGAGACATGAAACCGTGTTTGCCTCTTCAGGTTCATGTAAAAGATCTCGTGCCGTTATTCTAAGAAGATCAAGGAGTTCTGATGTTCGGGGCAACGTTTATTCCTCTGCTGACACCACAACAGATCATCTCACTTTTTTACTCATTCCTCTTTGTGGGAGCTTGCTGTGCACTCATTGGCTGCTGCGTTTCTTAAATAAGTGACTGTACTTGAAAAGAAATTTGTTGTAGTGCTTTGGGGTGTCCCGAGAATGTGAAAGGTGCTATATAAACTCATGTTTGTTTTATCAAATAAAGTTGTTTGTTATAAATTGGAAGTTTTATTTTACCCATGCAGTTTAAGGGTAGGCTTTCTATGGAATGTCGTCCCCCCCATCGTCCAATCTCTTTTTCCTATTTTGGTAATTGCTTTACACACACAATTTTATTTCTTCTCCTGCTGTTTAGTTAGCTCCTCCGCACAGATGCATACGTGTCACTCCTTTTCGTGTGACCTTACTGTACCAGCTGCTTCTCTCACTGCTATTTCGAAGGAAATTTGCATAGCTAAAATAAACCCCTTCATCCCTCTACTAGCAATGACTGGCTTAAATCAAAATCAGCCCTTTGCTTTGCATTCCTTCAACTGAGCTGAATTTTCAAATTTGTTCTCTTGAATTGGTGTTTGTTTGCATTCAGATTTCAGGAGCCACCCTTTAGCGACCTCCCTCCCCTGAGTTTACAGCACACAGTCCAGCTCCCCTATTCTGTTGACGTATGAGGAGAGATTGTGTCGATTGGGCTTATACTCACTGGAGTTTAGAAGATTGAGAGGGGATCTCATCGAAACCTATAAAATTCTGTCAGGCCTGGACAGACTAGATGCAGGAAGGATGTTTCTGATGGCCGGGGAGTCCAGAACCAGGGGTCATAGTCTAAGGATAAGGGGTAAGCCATTTAGGACTGAAATGAGGAGGAATTTCTTCACCCAGAGAGTGGTGAACCTGTGGAATTCTCTGCCACAAAGGGCAGTGGAGGCCAGTTCATTAAGTATATTCAAGAAGGAGTTGGATATATTTCTTAAGGCTAAAGGGATCAAGGGATATGGGGAGAAGGCAGGGACAGGGTACTGAATTTGGATGATCAGTCATGATCTCATTGAATGGAGGAGCAGGCTCGAAGGGTCGAATGGCCTACTCCTGCTCCTAGCTTCTATGTTTTTGGCACCAGATTCTCGACTGGTTTTTCATTGGGGTCTCTGCCACGGGGGGTAAGGGATCCGGACCCATCACTCCGTGCTCCCTGACCGTCATTGGCTCCCGGTCCAGCAACACTTCAATTTAAAAATTCTTATCCTTGTTTTCAAATCCCTCCATGGCCTTGCCCCTCCCTATCTTGTAAACCTCCTCCAGCCCTACAATCCTCTGAGATCTCTGCACTCTTCCAGTTCTGGCCTCTTGCACATCGCTGATTTTCTTCAGTCCACCATTGGTGGCCGTGGCTTCAGCTGCCTAGGTCCTAAGCTCGGGAATTATCTCCTTAAACCTCTCTGCCTCTTGACCTTTCCTCCTTTAAGACACTCCTTAAAATCTACTACTTTGACCAAGCTTTTGGTCACTTGCCCGAATCTCCTGTGGCTCGGTGTCAAATCTTGTTTGATTATACTCCTGTGAAGTGCCAGCACGTTAGACTGTTATAAAGACACTATGTATAAAAGTTGTTGGTTTTGTAAATCTAGGCAGCCAGCACATGGGGTTGGTCTCTTAGCCTCTGAACTAAATGAGTGGCTTTGGACGGGGTGCCATACAGGCAGTTAATGAGTCCTAAATGTATTACAAGGACACAAGCGAATGCTCAGTGTTGCAAAGTGATTTCATTCTACAGCCTTGTAATTTAACTGACGTGTACTGTACTTGGCAGTTAATCCCACATTAATGTACAGTGGACCTTGCATAATTGCAGATCTCGTGCACATGGACTGAAAGCTCGTCAGTTCAGCCATGTTGTGTAAAATTCCAATAGACTGAATTTTTTTTCTCCATTACCCAATAGCCTAAGCATCTTCCCATTCTCCATTGTTGTCTTCACCGGTCCAAACGCTCCATTCATTCCTGTGGCATTACATATGCAAAGAAATGTGAAGCCCACCCATGCTCACTGTGTAACTTCGTGCACCACCCTCTGCAATTGCTGGTAATATTAACTCGAGTTAAAAAAAAAAAAAAAAATTATTTATATAAAGTGGCAACAGAAGCTGTAGCCAATTTCAGGGAAAAGCCAGGAAATTTCTCCTTTACTCTTAAGGCAATTGGAGCTTTCAAGGAAACTGTGCCTTCTCCCCAGGCGCACTTCACTCACCACACCCCCCCCCCCCCCCCGCCCCCATTTCCAGAAATGATCATTTCCATCTGTCGCACTAGCCCCCAGGGCACTCTCATTACTTCCGCCCCACCCCACCCTTTACCTGATGCCATTAATAGCCCTCTTTGCCAAAAATCTACCCATTCTCCACTGCCTCTGGGTAAGCTCTTCCTCATTTACACCCCTCTGTATAAACAATCTCTTTCCTTGTCCTAAGTTTCAATCTGTTTGTTTGATCTAGAGCTTGTGTTCATATTGAACATTGCTTATCTAACTTCTTGGGTCTTAAATATCTCTACGGTCGCTTTCTTCTCCCTGCCCGCCCCTACTTAAATAGCCTTAAAACTTGCAGTCTTCCCTCAAATCAGATGCCCAGTCCCATTTATCAGTTTAGTTGCTCTTTGTACTTTGTCCTAGGCCAGGATGCTCCGATCAACTGAGAATTCCCCTCCCATGTGGTTGACAGCCCTCGACCATGATCGCTCCACTTCTGCTCTCACCCCTTCGCCTCCCTCACAGAACCACAATAGGGTTCCCATTGTCATCTCCTTCCACCCCATCAGCCTCCACATCTAACAACATTATCCTCTGCCATTTCCAACGTGATCCCACCACCAAACACCCCTTTCCCTATCCCTTTCAGCATTCTGAAGTGACTGTTCCCTTCATGATGCCCCTGGTCCACTCCTCTATTGCCCCAACACCCACTCCCCTTCCCATGGCGCCACCCCGTGCAAGCACAGGAGATACAACACCTCTTTTACCTTCTCCCTTCTTATCGTCCAGGGCTCCAAACACTCCTAGGTGAAACAGCGAATTACTTGTTGTACTTTCAGTTTAGTATACTGTATTTGCTCTCCTTTACATTAGAGAGACTAAATGCAGATTGAGTGACCGCTTTGCGGAACATCTTAGTCTGCAAGCATGACCATGAGCTTCTGGTCACCTGTCATTTTAATTCTCCAGACCACTCCAACTCTGACCTCTCTGTCCTTGGCCTCTTGCACTGTTCCAATGAAGTTCAACACAAAGTCGAGCAACAGCACCTCCTTTCTATTGGGCACTTTACAGCCCTCTGGGCTTAACGTAGAGTTCAACAATTTCAGATCCGAACCACAACCCCCATTTTTTTGAATGGCAGCTGTTGCTGCTGATTCTGCTATGGCCATTCACACCTCCTCTGGACTGATCTTTTGCTTTACTTGTCGCATTACCATTTCCTTTTGCCTCGCACCATCATCCCTTTTTGCCATTTTAATCTCTCCTGCCTTCCACCCTATCTCAGACCTTCCCTTTTGTTCTTTCCTCCCCTCCCCACCCCCCCCATTTCCCTACCTCTACAATTGCTTGAAGCCTGTTGCATCTTTAATCTTTTCCAGTTCTGATGAAAGGTCATCGACCTGCAACGTTAACTCTGTTTCTCACTCCACAGATGCTGCCTGACCGGCTGAGCATTTTCTGTTTTTATGCCCAGAACTATACATTATTCTATTCGTACAGGGGACCCCAGTGATCAAGTTTATAATAGTCACGTTAAATGTAGCAGATCTCCTGGAGACCATAGCATTGCTCTGGAAAACCTGTTGTACATCTCTCTGGGTGATTTTTGGAAGCCTAATGGTGGCTAAGTGAGTGTTTTACATAGTTACATCGAATTTACAAGCACAGAAATAGGCCATTCGGTCCAACAGGTCTATGCTGGCATTTATGCTCCACACGAACCTCCTCCCACCCACTTGATCTCATCCTTCTATTTCTGTCCTAGGTAAGGGTGACGAGGTGAAGCGAGCCTGCATTATACAGCACCTTTCATGCTCCTTGAGCTGTCCCAAAGAGCTTCAGTCAACAGATTACTCTTGTAGTGTAGTCTCATTTGTGTATGCAAATTTGGCAACCAATTTATGCAGAGCATGATCCCACTGACATCAGTCAGATAAATGAGCAGTTGATGTGGTTTTGATTTGATTGAGGAGTGAATGTTGACTAGGTTACCAGGAGAGCTCCTTGATTTTTCACATGGTTCCATTCCTTGAAGCATCAGCCTAGATTACGTGCCCTTGAGTGAGGATTGAACCCATGACCTTCTGACTCTGAACCACTGGGCAAAGTTGACACTTAGTTCCTTTTCTCTCCAGTTTTGAAGAAGGGTCAAACCCGAAACGTCAACTCAAATTTCTCTCCACGGATGTTGCCTGACTTGCTGAGTTTTTCCAGCATTTTCTGTTGTTATTTTTGACACTTACATTGTTCATTTAGGCTTAAAGTGCCACTGGTAACACATTAACCAAGATTACAGATAACGGTGGGGGGGAAATCTTCTAATTTGGTGCACATAGCAGGAAATTGCTTACCCCAGCCTGTGTTTTCCTGTCCACTAATGCATGATTTCCTGAACTGTGGCCCTGGCACATGCTCACTACCACCAAAGCAGAAAGTGTCCATCAGAAGCTCCAAGTTCCCCCCCCTCTCTACTCTGCCCCATTGAACTGCCTAACATGCTGCATCTGTTGGTGCAGTCTGAATTTACAGTAATGAAGCCCTTGATCTGCCTTTGTACACAAAGGGTTGAGTAAATTGCTGAGTTGGCAGTTGGACTGCAAGAGTTGGTCTCGGTATTGATCTGCCTTGACCTTGCAGCTCTGCCTCATCCAGCCAAAACATGACAGATTCCATGAGCTGCGAGGAGCTGGGGCTGCGACTGATGTGAGCAGCAAATTCCAGCTGGCACTAGGAGGGTGTACCAGTACCGAATCGTGAGCATTTTATACCCCTACTCGCACAGAACAAGCTCACTGGTATTGTCGGATAACGGGAAGTGAGATACAAGTGAGGCGTGCTTTGCAAGCAAGATGAGCAGAATAACGTCATTGGTGACCACTATGCCTGCAATTTTTTTTGTGAAAATGAACATCATTCCTGTGGGGGTGCAGCATGAATTTTGAAATAAAATTAAGAGTTGGAATTGTGTTTTCAGTGAAAGCTGTACCAAGGATTTTACCCTTTAGATTTGCGATTGCTATATTAATTTAATAAATGCTAATTTTCTCCCCATCTTTCCTGAAGATCCTGACTATCCATTCGACAAGTCATAGCTGCCCTCCACTACCTCTGCAAAGTGACCATTTGTTGCTTGTGCAACCAGGTGCTGAGAGTATGCAGGCTATTTCACCTCTAAGACAA
Organism: Somniosus microcephalus; assembly: GCF_052327205.1. Classification (NCBI taxonomy): domain Eukaryota; kingdom Metazoa; phylum Chordata; class Chondrichthyes; order Squaliformes; family Somniosidae; genus Somniosus; species Somniosus microcephalus. Next base: position 135,274,332 of record NC_140992.1, on the reverse strand, counting down.
TGCTGCCTAGCTTGATCCTTTACTAGCCCACTGTCTACACACGTCCGCAAGGCTTCTCGACGGTGATCAGAAGTAAAGAAAGAACTTTCATTTGTGTAGTGCCTTTTACAACCGCCAGCTGCCCCACAGTACTTTATAGCCAATTAAATTTTGAGGTGCAGCAGCCAATTTGTGCAAAGCAAAGGCCCACCAACTGCCAGATAATTCACTAGATTATCTGTTTTCGTGATGTTGATTGGGAGATGAATGTTGGCCAGGACACTAGGAGAAATGCCCTGCTCTCTTTCAAACCGTGCCCAAGAGGACAGGCAGGGCTTTGATTAAATATGCAAGGTGGCACACCCGATGGTGCAGCACTCCCTCGGTGTTGCATTGAAGTGTCGGCCTAAATTGTGTGCTCAAGTTTCTGGATTGGAGCTTGAACCCACTACCTCCTCTCTGAGGCAAGCGTGCTACCACTGAGCCATGGCTGTATAAAGTCTCTGGCCAACTTTATTTCTTCCTCCTCCTCCCAAATTTGTTAATTCTTATTGCTCAACATAAACGTTGCCATCCTAATAATGTGAATACTGATTAACGTGTTTTTTTTAAAACCCCGGGATTAATCATATTACCTCGCCGCCTAAGTTTGGCCAGGTCAGTGTGACAAGCTATTGGACCGTTTACCTCACACATACCTGTATGCTTTCTATGCATTGACTATTGCTTCTACAGCCATCCCTATTGACCACCCGCACTATCTGTCTCTTTAAGGGGCAGTGGCCTGTCAGTGAGTGAGCCCTTACTGTCGCCAGCTCACATTAGGTTATTGTTTGCACGTGACTAGGCATTGGTCACGGGTCACTGCTGGGGCTGACCCCAAGTGTTCTGCTTCCGTTTCTTGTATGCTGGAGGAATAGATCAGGAATTTAGGAAGTGCTATCTGCTACAAGACAATAGAAATAATTTAACTGGGAAAAGCGTTGCCTGCTGAAAGGAGATGCAGCAAACCAGCACTGACCTCCTTGTCTTTGTTCTCAGGATATGGGTGAGACTGGCAAGGCTGCAGTGAGCTCTCTGCCTGAGAAAGCTGCTAGTGGGCTGCCTTCAGTCGCAGTAGTTCATCGCTGGACCTGTTTAGAGAGAGTAAACCTTGTAACTGGGAGCTAGAAGTTGCATGTCGGCTCCAGTGCGTTGCCTTCCCAGCAGGACATTAATGAACCAAAAAGCAAAATACTGCCGATGCTGAAACAAAACTGATAAGCTGAAGTTACTTCAGCATCTGTCAAGAAAACATGTGACCATGGACTTTTCAGATATAAAACCTTTCCTCCAAACTGAAAGCTATTGCAGATGAACAACATTTAAAGAGGAAGAGAACAAGGAGAGGGGAAAACTCCTGCCAAACACTGGGAAAGACAGAATGACTTGTAAAGTGCTACGGTGGGGATCAGGAGATGATTAAAGGGGCAGAAGTGATATGCACAGTTTTCTGCCCTTTAACCATATCTTGGTCCCCACTTTAGCACTTTACAGGTCATTCCATATCTCTTCCTCCTTTCTCTTGTTCTGTTCCTTCAATGCTGATCATGTGCAACCTCTTTCAGTTCTGAGGAATGGTTTTACACCTGAAATGCCAACAGTCTTGTTTTTTTTTGCCAGATGCTGTCTGACTTTTTTTTTGCCAGATGCTGCCTGACTGGTTATGTATCTCCAGTATATTCTGTGGTTTTTAATTGAGCAAGTTTCATTTTTGCAACAATCCAGTAGTTTTCATGTTTTTTTTTTCCTGTTCCTGCAACATTACAGATTTATTAAATTTAACTTCACAGCCTGCATAAAGCCTCTGGCTGGATCTGAATTGACCATCTCTGGGGTTGCTCATTCAGTATCGTAACCCCTACCATACCCTATGGAGTAAACTCCTGGGGGCGACCCAAGACTTCACCGTGCGGGCACACCTTGTAACTGGTCATTGGTGACGTCGGGAACATATTCACAAAAAGCAATTGGCTGCTTTCCTCTACTTAACGACTGCCTCGTTGATCTGTCTGCATGCTGACCTATTTTGCCAGAAACCGAGCGCTCGGTCTGTGGGGAGTGACATGATGCGGGAGTTCGTCCAGTGATCGGGAGCTAGGCTTTCCTCTCGGATACTTGGTGTTCAGCGAAAGTGGAGCTTTCAATCCTCAGATAAAGCAAGGGCAAGGTTCAAGAGTCCCCTCGCACCAATCTGACACACCTGGCTGATTCCAGAAAGTCACTAACCCGAGAACACAGAAACCTATTGATTTTTGGTGGTTGTTGGTCAGGGTGGTCTGCTGAATGTTGTAATTCCCCATCTGGAGAGACTTCAAGGACTGTCCAAATAAAATGTGTTGTGCTAAGTTTTTTCTCCTACCTAATGCATGCTTACACCCCTGCTCCCTTTGCCCTCACCTCTAGCAACAAGTGGAAGGAGCTACTGAATTTCTTCATCACCAAGAGAGACCATTCAGTAGATGCTTTTCTCCCTTCCCTTGTTCATTTAAGCCAAAGTATTTCCCCGCCTCCACCCCCTTCTGTCACCTTCCCACACTGGCACTGAATCCCCGGCTCCCTAGTTTCTACCCCATATTTTCTCTTCCCCAGCCCCATTCTCTCCGCATCACAAACCTTGCAGAATTCATTTGAATCATAGAAATTTACAGCACAGAAGGAGGCCATTTGGCCCATCTTGTCTGCGCCGACAGACAACGAGCTATCCAGCCTAACCCCACTTTCCAGCACTTAGCCTGTACCCTTGTAGGTTACGGCACTTAAAGTATATATCCAAGTACTTTTTAATTCCTCCCACAGTCCAAAGATGTGCGGGTTAGGTTGATTGGCTATGATAAATTGACTCTTAGTGTTAGGGGGATTAAATACGTGGGGTTACGGGGGTGGGATGTGTGTTGGTGTAGGGGTTACGGGGATCAGGTGGGATATGTGTCGGTGCAGGCTCGATGGGCTGAAATGGCCTCTATCTGCACTGTGGGGTTTCTGTGATTCTGTGAAATGTGATGAGGGTCTCTGCCTCTACCACCCTTTCAGGCAGAGAGTTCCAGACCTCCACCACACTCTGGGTGAAAAAATCTCTCCTCAAATCCCCTCTAAACCTCTGACCAGTTACTTTAAATCTATGCCCCCTGGTTATTGACCCTTTATACACATCAATTAGGTCTCTCCTTGGCCTCCTCTGTTCCAAAGAAAACAACCCCAGCCTATCCAATCTTTCCTCATAGCTAAAATTCCCCAGCCCAGGCAACATCCTCGTAAATCTCCTCTGCACCCTCTCTAGTGCAATCACATCTTTCCTGTAATGTGACCACCAGGACAGCACACAGTATTCTAGCTGCGGCCTAACTAGTGTTTTATGCAGTTCAAGCATAACCTCCCTGCTCTTATATTCTATGCCTCGGCTAATAAAGGCAAGTATCCTGTATGCTACCTAAACCACCTTATCTAGCTGTCCTGCTACCTTCAGGGATCTGTGGACATGCATGACCTTCTGCACTTCTCAGTATCCTACCATTTATAGTATATTCCCTTGCCTTGTTAGCCCTCCCCAAATGCATTACCTCACACTTCTCTGGATTGAATTCCATTTGCCACTGTTCTGCCCACCTGACCAGTCCACTGATATCTTCCTGCAGGCTACAGCTTTCTTCTTCATTATCAACCACACGGCCAATTTTTGTATCATCTGCAAACTTCTTAATCATACTTCCTATATTCAAGTCCAAATCATTGATATATACCACAAAAAGCAAAGGGCCCAGTGCTGAGCCCTGCGGAACCCCACTGGAAACAGCCTTCCAGTCACAAAAACACCCTTCGACCATAACCCTTTGTTTCCTGACTCTGAGCCGATTTTGGATCCAACTTGCCACTTTGCCTTCGATCCCATGGGCTTTTACTTTCGTGACCAGTCTGCCATGTGGGACCTTATCAAAAGCCTTGCTAAAATCCATGCAGACTACATCAAAAGCACTACCCTCATCGACCCTCCTTGTTACCGCCTCAAAAAATTCAATCAAGTTAGTCAGGCACGACCTTCCCATAACAAATCCATGCTGACTGTCTCTGATTAATCCGTGTCTTTCTAAATGGAGATTTATCCTGTCCCTCAGAATTTTTTCCAAGAATTTTCCCACCACCGAGGTTAGGCTGACTGGCCTGTAATTACTCGGTCTATCCCTTTCTCTTTTTTTTGAAGGACTGGGTGGGGTGGGGTGCAATGGGAGTAGTGTGCATGGACTTCACAAAAGCCTTCGACAAAGCCGTGCGCAGGAGATGGAATTGGAGGCGGGGGGGCGGGTGGGCAGCAGCAAAACTGGATGAAAAATTGGTTGGAATGGAGGAACAGAGCAGGAATTAAGGGCAGTTTTACAGAGTGGTTGGAAGTAGGTGGTGGTGTCCCAAAGGGTTCAGTTCTGAGGACATTTCTGACCACTATGCCAATGATTTGAATATAGTTGTGGAGGGAGTGAGGTTACAATTTGCAGATGATACCAAAATAGGAGGTATGGTTAATTCTTTCGAACATTAAAGGGATATGGTAAGATGGGGGAAATGGGCTAAAAAGTGGCAGATGGAATTCAGTAAGTGTGAGGTGAAGTATTTTTTGGTTTAAAATTGACAGCAGTAGTTGTACTCCTGAAGGGAATGAGGTTCAGTGCTGTGGAGGGATTTGGGGGTACAGGTTCACGAGACATTAAAAGCAGAACCTCTGGTTGATCAGACCATTTTTCTCTTAAGTGAATAAAATTCTAAGTTTTATTTCAAAGGTTTAGAGTTTAAAAACCAAGAGGTAATGACGAGCCTATTAAAAACCGTAAGACCTACGTTAGCGTACAGTGTATATCAGTTTGTAGGCAGAATATTAAGGCTTTAGAGAGGGTACAATGCAAAATCACTACGATGCTGCCTGGTATGAGGAAATACAAATACAAAGAAAGACCTAAATTAGGTATTTTTTGTTATAACTACCTTAGATTACTGGGCGATATGATAGAAATATTTGAAATTATGCAAGGATGAGACCGGATAGATAGAAGCAGACTTGAGTGTACTCGGGATCAAGATGAGGGGGGCATAAATACAAGATTAAACGCAAGAGATTTGGAACACAGCAGGAGAAACTTGAGGCTGTGAAACTCAACATTCAAGATTAGATTGGATAGGAAAAAGGTTTGAAAGAATATGGGAAAGGGGTGAGTAAACGTGATTAGAACTATTTGCTTGCATGCTGGTTGGGCCGAATGGCCTGTTGCCGTGTTGTAACTTCTGTATCTATTCCTGTGTATTACCAATCCTTCAACTCCATTCCCATTAAATTCCTAACTACGCCGCTTCCTCCCCTCTTGGCCCCCATGCTAGCAGATACTGTAAATGCTCCTTCTTCGCTGGCACTGTTCCCCCTCCTCTCTCAAATGCCTTCATCACTCCCACTCCTCAACAAGACCCACCATCTGTCCTCACTAACTTCTGCCACCATCTCCAACCTCCTTTTCCTCTCCCTAGATTCTTGAACGTGTTGTTGCTAACCATATCTCTGCCCTGCTTTCCTGTGACTCCCTGTTTGAATCTCTTCATTCAGGTTTCTGCCTTCCCACGGCACCGAAATGGCCCTAACCAAAGACAGGACTGACATTCTCTGTAACTGTCACCATGGTGCATTATCCCTCTTTGACCTCCCTGCAGCTTTTGATAGCCCACCTTGGTGTGGTTGACTAACACCTTGCCCAGTTATGTGGGACTGCTCTTGCTTGATCTATCTGATGGTAGCCAGAGCTCCATTAATGACTTCACTTCCCACAGCGCCACCTCCAGAGTCCTCCAAGCATCCGTCCTTCACCCTTTTTCTTCATTTACATTGCTTCCTCTTGGCAACGTTGTCCACAGCCGTGGACCCGTGAATGCTGACGACACCCAGCTGCACCTCTCCGCTACCTCCGCACTGCCTCTGCTGTCCGACTGCTTGTCCGGCATCCAACAAACTGGGGCTTCCGCCTCAGTCCCCAAAACCTCGCTGACTGGATTGTATGTGCAGGCCCAGAATGTACCCAAGTGAACCAGGAGATTTCCTGGGTGGAGCTGGAACACAAAGTACTTGCTACTTGTATTTGCATAATGTGACCCAGCCATTTAAAGGAGGGGAAATTCCCTTTTATTGATGTGTGCGTGCAGGTGTGTCCAAGTGTTACTTTGTAGGTTCGTACTGTATACCATGGAGGTTTGGGGGGTGGGACTGCGTAAACATTGAAATCCCTTTTTTCCATTGATTTGCATGTGTGTCAAGTCGCTGATGACAGATTCATCAATGAGGCAACAACACTTTAAAAGCTACTCTTTGCAAACTGGAGTTGTGCAAAATTTAAACAAAGCAAACCAGCAATTAAAGGATCTAAGCGCTAATAGGACTGAATTGCATGGGCTGGATTTCCAGAGGTTGAAAGCTTCAGTCTTGCCCAGGGGCTTCAGTGTCCCCAGTAGTAGCGGATCACCAGTGGTATCGCTCACGGGTGCGTTTCTATTAAGAAGTGAGTACATAACTCGTGGTTCGATTAAAATAAATGTTCTCCTTGTAGGTTAGTCATAAAATAAATGTGTGTCTCAACTGCCACTCTGCCTTAATATCATTGGATTAACATTCAGTCTGTAACATTACATATCGCATCTACTTTCAGTGTGAGCGATTGCAATGGAACAGGGAGTGCTATGGGCCTGGCTAATTACAATGGGTTGCATGGAAGGGTTAGTTGGGATATGGGGGCTGTGGTGAAGATAAGGTTACATTCAAATTACTGTAGCTCGGTCCCTTCTGGACAGTTAGCTCCTTGAGCCATTCCATTTAGTGGTACTGGTCACTATAGTTTGAGTAGCCCATCGGCAGACACATGGCTGTGCCTCCCAATTGCTGTGTTTACTGAGCCCTTTCATCACCATCTGCTGTCTGCTCTCTTACAGATCAAAAAGCTGGCAGGCTGACGTGGGCAGGAATCCACTTACAGGACGGACTTTCTGGCAACTGACCATTTAGCTGGTGAGTCTGTTACATTACTTTTCCCCCTATCCGTTGATGCGTTTCCTACATTACAACAGTGACTGCACTTCAAAAAAAAAAAGTACTTCATTGGCTGTAAAGCACTTTGGTACATCCTGAGGTTGTGAAAGGCGCAATAGACATGCAAGTCTTCCTTTTCTATCTTTTTTTTGCTTTTCTTTTTTTCTTTCCACGCACATTCTCCTGAATCAAGTATAGCTGTTCTTCCTTCCCGGCTGCCCGTGTCCTAACTTGCACCAAGTCCCGTTCACCCATCACCCCTGTGCTCGCTGACTACATTGGCTCCCGATTAAGCAACGCCTCGATTTCAAAATTGTTATCCTTGTTTTCAAATCCCTCCGTGGCCTCGCCCCTCCCTATCTCTGTAATCTCCTTCAGCCCCACAGCCCCCTGAGATATCTGCGCTCCTCTTAAGCATCCCTGATTATAATTGCTCAACCGTCGGTGGCCGTGCCTTCTGTTGCCTAGGCCCTAAACTCTGGAATTCCCTGCCTAAACTCTCCGCCTCGCTACCTCTCTTTCCTCCTTTAAGATGCTCCTTAAAACCGATCACTTTGACCAAGCTTTTGGTCAGCTGCCCTAATTTCTCCTTATGTGGCTCGGTGTCATTTTTTTGGTCTTATAATACTCCTGTGCGACGCCTTAGGACGTTTTACTATGTTAAAGGCGCTATATAAATACAGGTTGTTTTGTTCCTATGCCATCACTGGGTTGAATTTTAGACTCTTACTCTAACTCTTTCTCAGACTTTCTCCTATAATCTACAAACTTGTTTGTCTCTTTTGTGGGCCACGGGTCTTCACCAAGGTTTCTTAACTTGTATTATGACAATGTATTTTTTAACTCTCTTGGCCAGAATTACCCACTCCCACATTCCTAGATGCACACAGTCCTTTTCCTTCATAACCACTGTAACCAGTGAACTGCCAGCCTGCGTGATTGTGAAGTGTCCTGTTGGATTGTAAAATCTATGGGAGATCATGCTGTTGAATGAATGGAAACTGGGCCACTGATTGAAAGCAATGGAGAGCTCGCTGTTCCTTAACTCCCATTGCAGCCCAGCATTGTTCGACTAATTTTCTGAAGAACAGACCAGCAAATAATCCACTGTTTTGTGTGCAGGAGTATTGTGTAATTTAAAAAAAATCTTTACACACGAATGGTTTTTGATATTATGTCATTAAAAAAAAAGTTATTCCTCATTTGCCCAGCCTGCATGTACAAGGGACTAGGTTGGCATTTGGATGGGATAGGACCCCATCAGGACATTGCTCTGTAAAGGGTTGCTGTGCTGGTTAAGTGGTCAGCTATGCCCCAGTTCTTAATCTCCCATTGTTCATTTTATTGTTAAGCCGACCAGGGGAAAAATTTGATTCCAGGATTTGTGTTTCTCGTCACTTTGTTTTTGTAGATCTTTTTAAATACATTTGAGCTGTAGTGTTAAATTGTTCAAAAATCTCTTAGGCAATCTTGGTCTTTGCCATGACACCATTTCCTGTAATTCAAGATCCCAGCAGAGGAGGCGGCAGTAATCTTGATGATTTACCTCCTTTCCCCGTGCCTGCAGCTGAGGAAGACTTGGCTGTTGGACCTGATGGATCTAATCGTTAAGGCAACATGTCGTGGCCGTATAAGTTGGTTAAGATTCAGGGTCCTGTGCTGCCTAGGGTCCTCAGTTTAGCTGCTTGGCTCTTGAGTGTCGGCCTCCCTGTAAGATTTCTCTCCCAGGTGTTGGGGACCTTATTGGCATGATTGGAAGCACTCCTGTTCAAAAGCTTACAATTCTGAATGAGAAGTGCCGTCATAGCATCCGACGAGGAGAAGTTCTGCACAAAATTTCTGCTTGGAGGATGCTAACGAGCAGTTTTAAAGTAGGTTAACAAGGGGTGATTAAGTTGTGTTATAAAGAGATACTTGTCATGGAATCATCATAGAAATCTAGCATAGAAGGAGGCCAATCTGGCCCATCGTGCTTGTGACACACACACACACGACTGTTCACTTTCCCCTTTTAAGGAATGCTTCCCCAGTTGCCGAGTGGATAAAAAATATTGCCCACTAAGCTGTACGGAACAGAAAGTCCTAGGATCCATCACCTGTCTGCTGATCTCAATTGGGTTTGTTCCCTGTCTGTCCTGTTAGTTTTGGCGCCTGATATACCTATCAATTCGTCCAATAAAAAGCGACGAGTTAGGAACGTAACTAAAGGTTTTTATTGACTAAATAACAGAGCCCACCCTCGTGGGTGATCGGGTCCAACAAGGAGGAATACCAGCCAGTCGACTACCTTTATACCTGGGCAGGTAGGTGGAGCCATGGGCGGAGTCGGAGGTGGTCAGCCCAGGTATAACAGCGCGACAAGAGGCGACCTCGTATCGTGATACAACAGTGATAACGGTGATAACAATACAACAGTGATAACTATAGTGTAACGATAAAAGTGGTTTACCACAGCGCCAAAGGCTTGAGAGGAAAACAAATCATCCTGGGTCCTGCTCCAAATTATCACCTTATTGGAAAGTGTGTACCTGTGGATAATGGGGATGAAGACTAGATTGAGTTCCTGTGCGAGCTCTAGGCAATCAAATAACCTGTTGATGCTCACTGTCGAGGTTTGTGATGGAGAATGCCACAGTGCTGCCAAAGCCTGAGGAACCACATGCCAGTGCTTTCAGCTTGGGGGGGTGGGCAAGAGAAGTATTACATAGAATTTACAACACGGAAACAGGCCATTCGACTCAGCTGGTCAATGCCAGTGTTTATGCTCCACACGAGCCTCCTCTCACCCCTATCAGTACATCCTTCTATTCCTTTTTCCTCCTGTGTTTATCTAGCTTCCCCTTAAATGCATCTGTGATATTCGCCTAAACCACTCCATGTGGTAGGAAGTTTCACATTCTAATCACTCTGTATAAAGAAGTTTCTCCTGAATTCCCTATTGGATTTATTAGTGACTGTCTTATATTTATGGCCCCACCCCACCCATAAGTGGAAATATTTTCTCTACGTCTATCCTATTGAACGCCTTCATAATTTAAAGACCTCGATCAGGTCGCTTCTCAGTCTTTTTTTCAGAGAAAAGAGCCTGTTCAGCCTTTCCTGATAGTTGTAACCTCTCAGTTCTGGTATCAGCCTTGAACATCGTTTTTGCACCTTTTCCAGTGCCTCTATATCCTTTCTGTAATATGGAGACCAGAACTGTGCACAATACTCTGGTCTAACCAAGATTCTATATAAGTTTAACATAACTTTTCTGTTTTTGAATTCTATTCCTCTAGAAATTAACCCCAGTGCTTTGTTTCCATTTTTTATGGCCTTGTTAACCTGCTACTTTTAACAATTTGTGAATGAAGCTTGTAAGTAATGGTTAAGTGGCTGGTAGGAGTGAGAAAGTATCTGTGTATAACGGTGCGTTTGTCTGTTTCAGTGGCATACCCGGACCTCGTGTACGTGGGATATCGACAATGAGCTCCGTAGCCGTACTGACACCTGAAAGCTTTGCTGAGCACAGGAGTGGCCTCAATGAGCAACAGACCAAAGGTCAGTGAACAGTGTTCAAATTCCCTACGTACTTTTAAACCGGTAAGAGCTGCTTCAAGCTGCCTATTTCCTCGCTGTTGCTTGTCGTGAGGTGGCATCGTGGTCTTGTAAATTCATCCATTGACCCAACGCTTGATTTCCAGAATGTTGGGCGTTCCAGTCCCGGGACTGCCTGTCACTCAGACTCCGAGTTTCTTGTCCAGCTTTTTAGGAGGATTGGGACTTGATATGTTTCACTTTTTGAGGAGTAGATTGAGAGAAGGCAATGCATGTAGACTAGCTGGCTAATCCTGAACTAGTGTAAAAAGGGTGCTATCCGGGGCGCTGTGGTTTTGACTGTCCCAGATTCTGTCCTCCTGACTCCAATGAATATATGGTGTTCATGGTCCTGGCTACTTTCTCCCTTTTTTTAGGCACGATGGGATATGGGATGGTGAAGAGTCCTAGATTCGTGCCCTCCTGACATAAAGAACTTCATTGGATCAAACCACTGCCAACTATGTATATATACATATATATATACCCAGCTCTCTCATTGACGTTTATAGTAAATAATAAGTCCACTATTATATTTCACCTGTAGACATTAACGGACTTTTTCTTGCTGCAACACATTGCCTGTTGACTAATTGACCATTGACTAATTTTCCTGGGTATTCTACTTTTTTATTTCCACCCCTCTCCTTGTGAAAGAGTTGTTGTAACACGCTATCCACATCTGAGCTATCCACCATTTCTGTTTCTGTTCCCAGATAAACTCTTGTCTGGCGCAGTACTTTCTTTGGAGAGCAGAGAATGAGTCTTGTGTTTATATTTTATACAAAGATCCTATTTAGTTCTCGGGCACGCCTAGGAAGCCAGTGAAACATAGAAGATAGGAGCAGGAGTAGGCCATTCGGCCCCTCGAGCCTGCTCCGCCATTCAATGCGATCATGGCTGATCATCCAAATTCAGTACCCGGTCCCTGCTTTCTCCCCATACCCCTTGATCCCTTTAGCCGTAAGAAATATATCCAACTCCTTCTTGAATATATTTAATGAATTGGCCTCTACTGCCTTCTGTGGTAGAGAATTCCACAGGTTCACCACTCTGAGTGAAGGAAAGGGCAAGGTGAGTTGGCCCCAGGCTATGCTCCTTTGAGTGGCATCGATAGCTGGCTCGGAGCTTCTTTCTTGGCTTCAGGTGGTGCATAGACTAGCGATTGGGAGAAAAGCTTAGAAAAACATTGACAGTGGATACCAGTGGTGGCAGACACATAGCCTATTCCCAATCCAGGAGCAATAGGCAAACAAACTGCCACCAGGTGTGACTGGGCTGTCAGAAATGCCTTTTTAAAATTCCCCCTCTCCACCTTCCTGGGCAATTCCTGTTCTTACTGGACCGCACTGTTGGAAGATGCTGGAGCCGTCAATTACCAGACTCTTGAGACAATCTCGACACTTATTTTTGGCTTTAAAATGTGCGCTGTTACCATGTTGCTTTCTTTTTCAAAAAAACCCCCACAACTGCATGCATTGCAATGAGTTTGCAATCTCTCGCTTGCTGATTACAATTTCTACTCGTCACTTTCCCGATGTTGACTGCTGGGCTTGCGACTTTGACCAAAATAACTTCATCTTCACCCCACAGCAAATGTTGGTTCTGAAGATGAGACCGATCAGGTACCAACTTACAAGGAAGCGTTTCCTCCTCTCCCTGAGAAAGCTGCTTCCGGAGAGACTACAACGGAACCGTCTGGAGCATGGACCAAAATCCGACCACTCAAATCTTCTCTCATCACCCAGGTATGACTTGCTGGATAAGCCTCTATATAAGGAGAAGAGTAAGACTGCACAAGTGGAGGTGAAAATCATCACCATAGTAGGAGTGGGAGTACTGGCGAACATAGAAAAATAGGAGCAGGAGTAGGCCTTCCGGCTCTTCGAGCCTGCTCCGCCATTCAGTATGATCATGGCTGATCCTCTATCTCAATACCATATTCCCGCTCTCTCCCCATACCCCTTGATGCCTTTTGTATCTATCTCCTTCTTAAATATATTCAGTGACTTGGCCTCCACAGCCTCCTGTGGTAGAGAATTCCACAGGTTCACCACCCTCTGAGTGAAGAAATTTCTCCTCATCTCAGTCCTAAATGTCCTATCCTGTATCCTGAGACTGTGACCCCTCTTTCTAGACTCCCCCAGCCAGGGGAAACATCCTCCCTGCATCCAGTCTGTCTAGCCCTGTCAGAATTTTATACGTTTCAATGAGATCCCCTCTCATTCTTCTAAACTTTAGTGAATACAGGCCTAGTCGACCCAATCTCTCCTCATACGACAGTCCTGCCATCCCAGGAATCAGTCTGGTGAACCTTCGCTGTACTCCCTCTATGGTAAGTCTATCCTTTCTTAGGTAAGGAGACCAAAACTGCACACAGTACTCCAGGTGTGGTCTCACCAAGGCCCTGTATAACAGTAGAACTCCGTACTCTGACTGGGAACTGGGTGGGAGCAGTTGTTTGAGCACTGCTTTTGCTTCTGAGAGCTGGGTTCAAATCCAGCTCAAGCATGAGGGATTGAATATTTAATTTCTTTGACGTAGGGTAGTGGTTTTAACCCTATCTTTTCACCGCTGCAACAATGTTTCCCAGGACTGCTGTTCAGATATACTAGGGATATTATAATAAAGGAAAATGCTGGAAACATACAGTAAGTACGTCAACATCTGTGGGGAGAACAGACAAGTAAATATTTTGGGTACAGACCCTTCAAAACTGGAAAAATAAGTGGGCAGGTGTATCAATACAATCAGAAAAAGGGAGGGGGAATATATAGTTTCAAAAACATGTACAAACCCAGAGAGGAATCGTGAATGGAATGAGTAACCTCGGTTAAGTAATGGACAGAAAGCCATAAAAGAGACAAATAGTGTGTACTGTAAATAGCAAAGGAACTGAGATGATGCCAATTCCTCTCTACTCTTTGCCTAGGTTTTTCATGTACCATTAGAAGAGCGCAAGTACAAGGAGATGAACCAATTTGGAGAAGGAGAGCAGGCCAAGATCTGTCTGGATATCATGCAGAAGACCGGTGCACACATTGAACTCTCATTGGCCAAGGACCAAGGCCTCTCCATCATGGTTTCCGGAAAGCTTGAGGCTGTCATGAAAGCGAGGAAGGAGATTGTTGCTAAGCTGCAGACTCAGGTAACCAGAGGGCAGACTGCCGATGGGGGCAGGGATGGGAATCTCAAAAGTTACAAACATTAGTCTAGTACAGGTGGGGAGGGGAAGCGTCTATTATATACACAGATAATGTTGCGAGTTTGTTATAAAAGTACAAAAAAAATGGTTAATCACCAAGAACTCCAGTATAAGAATGGATAATAGTTTAATAAGTATTTATAAAATCTGATGAGAGTCCAGGTCTCATTTTGACTTAATGCGTGCAGATAACATCAAGTGGACCTGCTTGCGAGTGCTGTGGGAGGGAACTAAGTTCAACATCATATTTGGAGAGAAGATTCTTTCACACAGTATTTTGTAAAAGGGAACAGAAACAATACTAACTCTTTCATTTTCTTCAAATTCACCCTTAAGGCATCCTTATAATCTTTATAAGGATGTGGTCTCAACCATTCAAATGTTATCTTTATATTAAAATGGTTATGGAATCTGATCTTTAATCCAGTTGCTGTCTACCTTTTAGGTTGGCTGCATGTTTGAGTGACATTTGGGGATGCTTGGTGTTTGTCTGACTGCCTAGGTTGGTGGCATGGTTATTTCCTGAGGGGTGGCCAGTATCTGCTGACTGGGTCTGGGTGCTTGGTATTAGGGTGCTGTGTTTTGAGTGGTTACCTGGTATTTGCCAGTGTTTTGAGTGGTCACTTGGTATCTGACTGCTCGTGTCTGGGTAAGAGTGCCTGGTATCGGGCTGTTGTGTTTTTGGTGGTTACCTGGTATCTGACTGCTTTTCTACTGGTCCTAGGCCTCAGCGACAGTAGCCATCCCCAAGGAACATCATCGTTTTGTGATCGGAAAGAGCGGAGAGAAACTGCAGGAGTTGGAATTGAAAACTGCGACTAAGATCCAAATTCCTCGCCCCGAAGACCCCAGCAACCAGATTAAAATAACTGGCACGAAAGAAGGCATTGAGAAAGCACGGCACGAAATCTTGCTGATCTCTGCTGAACAGGTATGCACAGAGGATGCTCGTCATTAATGATTTGAGATTTTGTCCCAGGAGCTGAGTTGGCGTGTGCTTCGGTGACCAGGACTGAATGGTGAATTCGAGATACAGCCTGACCAGAACACTGTGTAGCTTTAGCATACAGTAGTTATGTCCACTTATAAATATTGGCCCGTATTTTCTGATCGCAGGTCTCCCGCGGGCGGAGGCCTGCGATCTGGAAAAATCTGCGCCCTTACCTGAGGGCTCCGGGACGCACACAGTTCCGATGCTGGGCCTCACCAAACTCCCAAGTGCGCAGGGCTCGCGTATCCCAGAGGCGCATGTAGTTCGCAGCATCCCTGGGATCACGTGGGCCATGGGGAGCCAATAACAGAAGGGAATCTCCCTTCATACATTTGACAGGAAGACCTGTCAAATATATGAATGGAGATCAATGAAAAAACATAGTAAAACTTTAAATAAATTTTTTAAAAAACCACATTTTTAAAATGACTTGCAATTACAATAAATTAAGTATTTTAAACAAAAATTAAATTTTTTGAAAAAAATAAAGTATTTTATGGGGCTAAAAATAAACTTCCCTTTTTAAAAAGTATTTTTAAATGATAAATCAGTGAAAAAAATGTTTTAAACTTTTTTTCTACTCTTATCCTGGTAAAAGCAGGCCTTGCGCCTGCTTTTACCAGGCGTAAGAATTGTAAGGGTTTTCTGCGGGCGGAGGGTCTCCCAAAAGTGGAACTATCTGCCCACAGAGGCCCTTCTCCAGGGCAGCCATAGGATCTGTCAAGAGGATTCTTGACAGATCGGAAATGCCGGTTTCAGCGCATGCGTTGTGCATGCCTGAAACCGGCATTTCCAATGTCCTTACGGGTGGGTGCACAGCGCGTACCCACCCATAGGGATCGGAATATCCGGCCCATTGTCTTGTCTGTTTCATTAAACTCTGCTGTTTCTACTTTTTCTCCTCCCCCCCCCCCCCCCCCCCCGCAAAACCCCAGTTTGGTACCTGCTGTGAATTTTTCCAGCTTGCACTGTCGAATGATACAACACAGAAGGAGGCCATTCGGCCCATGGTGCCTGTGCTGGCTATTGTGTATCTGAATCTTCTAACCTGTAGGGATTCCAGCACTGATCCCTGACACACTCCACTCAGTACATCTTCCCAGCTTAACACACTGCCCTAGTACCTCCTGCTTCCTGTCTTTAGGCAAAGTTCCACATGAAGGGCTGCTGCACAGGTTTATCAAAGGCTTAAGTATATGACAGCATTGGGCTTTCCAGCAGCCTCTTAATGTCACTTCCTCAAAAGCTCACGATTTAGAGCAAAGTGTCCACCTCAAGAAGCGAAGCCAGATACAGTGCTGATTTACTGCCTGGGAAGAAACATGCTGTTGCTGAAAAGTCTTACCATTGCCAAGTCCTGTCTGTCTTCAAGACTTGGTAGAAAGTGTCTGCCAATACTGTGTATGGCACAGAATAGCAGCAGGATTGACTGGCACATGAAACTGAGTTCAGGTTTACAGAACATGCAGCAAGAGGCTACACCTTTGAGCTCGGTGATGCTGCTTTGAAGGGAAAAATTAATTTGAGATTAAAATGTTCTCTATTTCCCACAGGATAAGCGCGCAGTCGAGAGGATCAACATCGAGAAAGTCTATCACCCATTCATTGCTGGACCCTTCAATAAGATCTCCGGGGAGATGATGCAGGAGACGGGGACTCGAATCAACATCCCGCCACCGAGTGTCTTCAAGAACGAGATTGTTATCACCGGTGAGAAAGAACAGGTTGCACAGGCTGTTGCCCGCATCAAGAGGATCTATGAGGATAAGGTAAGAGGCGCAATCAGCTAGTTCTTTCACAGAACACCTTCTGGTTGACAAAAGGGCTTCCACACTAGACCGGGTCATTGCCACATGAAGTATATTTGTTCCAAGCTTAGTTGGCACTTGTTTCTGATGGGTATACCAATAAAGGATGTAACTAATTGGTGTGGAAAATGGCTCACTGTAGTCCATTAGCAGCACCACTGTACAGCAGTGGGATGCAGAGTTGTACCTGTGATTCCATGTTCTCCTGCACCTCTTAGCAGCTGGTCATGGAGCAGAGTTGGCATAGTTTGGGGATGATTACCTGCATGCCATTTTTTGGTAAAGAGGGGAGAAAATTGAGCATTGATATATATGGACTGGTATGAAAATTGGAACTGGATGTTCATTCAGAATTTGCTTGGTAAACTTGAGCTGGGCTATGGTTTGGACTGTCGGCAGCTGTCTGATACCTCACCCAGATAGCTATTCTTCACCTGTTTTGGTGGAGGCATCACAGTTGAACCCAAAATAAAAACAGAATGCTGGAAACACTCAGCAGGTCAGGCAACTTCTGTGGAGTTAACATCTCAGCTTGATTACATCATTTTCATTGACCTGAAATGTTAACTCTTTCTCTCTCCACAGATACTGCCTGACCTGCTGAGTGTTTCCAACATCCACAGTATTTTGTTTTCGTTTTACAGTTGAGCCCAACTCTGTTCTTGCCAAATGTCAAAACAGGTGCACTAGAGGTCACTGAATAATGACCAGGAGAGAAAATCCAGTGATTGATTTTTTTTTTTTTTTTTCCCCTGTCCTCTTTCCCACCCCCTCGGGGTGCTATGTCCACATGTAGAGTTCCTACAACCCCAACTGAAATTGGGTAACATGGTACAGTCTGGGGATCAAACCTGGTCTGTGGCTCAGTGCAGTTACAGGGCGAGCTCAATGCATTTAAAATAAATTACTAATTTTAAAATTTGAACATCTAGAAAAAGAAAACAACGACAATCGCAGTGGAGGTGAAGAAATCTCAGCACAAGTATGTTATTGGACCCAAAGGCAACTCACTGCAGGAGATTTTGGAACGGACTGGAGTCTCGGTTGAAATCCCACCCTCAGACAGCAACTCTGAAACAGTCATCCTTCGCGGTGAACCCGACAAACTCGGGCAGGCTCTGACTGAAGTCTATGCTAAAGTAGGTGGAGCGCAGTGCCATCCAGTGATTGCAATTTTAGATGGTTATGGTGATGCTCAGATTATATTTCATAATAGCACAATCCTCCCTTGTGATGCATTTTGCCTGCCGTCAGTAACTTTTCAGGTCCAGTGCCATCCTTTAAGCAGTCTGAGTGTCTTGCTTTTATGGGAGTTGACTCACACTGCCCCTTATCTATTTGTATGATAGCATAACCTGGGAAGTAACAATAACATCCTCTTTTCATCTGGATTGGATATTTGTGTCTTTCATACATGTATTTCTTCAGTCTCTTTGAATGCAGAACAAGTTGAACACAATAGGAATGTTAAGCTGCCTTATGTCCCATTAGGTGAACATGTAGAACAACAATGATCAGATCCACTTATTTCCATCAATACAACTTGTCATCCCATAACAATATAAAAATAATGAATACCCCACAGTCTTGCTTGACATTTTCTGGCTGCTTTCTCCTATATTCCAACCTTGAAGTTGTCTGACTGTCGACAGCCCCAGCAGCGCTATTTTTTCAAAAACGGACTTCATTATTCGCTTTTAGTCACTGACTACCTCCCCACCCAGCATCCACTAGACTAACGGCAGTGATTCCTGCCGTACTGTGAATAACACCCCTTGAGAGCTAAGTTGAGCTCCGTAATAGCATTTTGAACATGTATTACACCCAGGCCCCCCCATGGGAGCATAGTCTGAAATCCAAAAACATAACCATTGCATTCAACTTGATGCTCAGCTGTCCTTTTCTTCTCAAGGGAGTTGATCTCGGAATGGTAGGTGATTTTGGGGAGAGATAATTTACCAAACCACAGAAGTTAGCTTTCTTCTCCCTCCAATGTTGTGTGTGGACTGGGGGTGGGGTGTAGAGTCCTGACCAGGGACGTTCTGTATATTTTCTTCTGAGATTATTTCCGGGGGGGGGGTGGTTTGTTTCTTCTGCGGCAGACTGCTCCTGACCATGATTGTTGCTCCTAAAAGGCTGTTACTTTTATTTACTAGCTTAATATATCTTTCCCTTTGTTTTTCTGTTGTCTGTGTTGGTTTACATCATTTCTGCCACCTGAGATCCTGGATTTTAGTATCTGTTGCAGTTTAGAGTCCTATGATAACTCCACATATTCAGAATTCTCCAAAAATTATCCGCTCCCTTACTAGATCTGAAGTAAAAACTGAAAAATGCTGGAAATGCACAGCAAGTGGATCAGCATCTGAAATGAATGAAAAAGAACAAGCGAGGACCAACTGGCCCATCCAGACATGGTGCAGACTACACCATCAGGAACTCCCACCCCTTCCCCACAGGTCATGTAATTTCCTGGGGCCAGGCAAAAATCCAGAGAAAAAACTTTTAGGCCAATTTAGGAAAAACTATGGGGAAAATCCTCTCCTACCCTCCAAAGGCACTCGAGCAAGTTCCAGAAGACTGCAGTAACTGACGACACCAATCAGCACTGGCCCATTCACCTTCTATAACTCGAGATGTCGGCCACGCGCCGTAACTAGTCCAGCTCCCTCTCGAAGGCCTGTAGTGAATCCACACTAACCGCACGTACTGACAATCTATTCCAGGGGTCAACGCCGCTCTGTGGGGGGGAAAAAAAAAAAGCTATTTCTGTTAGCGTAACTTTTCTTATTTTGCACTGATGTTCCCTTCCCCTCTCTGTCCAACTCAAATAATGCACCCACCCAAACCCAATGTATTCCTTTCATCACTTAAAAAGCCTCAATCATATCCTCTCAAAGTCCACTCAGAGGTACAGTGTTCTAGATGTGTGGTGGTCTTCTGTAGTGTGAGTATTGTTTTCTAGCTTTAAAGAGAAAAATGAGATGAGTTCATGTTTTAGATGGAATTCAGCAAAGGCTGTGATGAAGGTTCACACCCAGATTTTAACCTATTTTCTATTTTCAGTTATTGACCCACCTTTCCAGCGCTTGAGATTTCTTTTTTTTTTAAACTGTTGAACTTTGACTTCTGTGTGAGTGTTGTCTGTGCCTTTGTTTCAGATTGTATGTGCCCTGTATTTTACTTGTGTAATACTACAATCCCAAGTCCCAGTGGTTTCTGTGGCGAATGGGCGCACATAGGTACGTGAGGAGCAGTTCACAGGTTTGTTGTGTATCACCGAGATAACAGCAAAGGGTTTCCGGCACAACACTTGAGTAACTCTGCGACCTTTCATCCTTATTGAGATGGTTAATCAGTATTTTCCTTCTCTCTTTATTCCTCCCGTTTTCAAGGCAAATAGTTTTACAGTAGCAAGTGTCACCGCCCCGTCCTGGCTACATCGCTTCATCATCGGGAAGAAAGGTCAGAACCTGAGTCGCATCACGCAGCAAATGCCAAAGGTACAAGAAGCTCTGCTTCACCATTGTTCTGTAGATTCTGCAAGAATGAGGCAATATTCAGCTTGTTTCAATTGTTTATTGGGTCTTTGGTCTGCCCCAGTGTCTCTACCCTGCAGTGTAGAGGGGGTTAGTGTTCTGTCCCAGTCTCAGTGCTCCAGTGTAGAGGGGGTTAGTGTTCTGCCCCAGTCTCTGCTCCAGTGCAGAGGGGGTTAGTGTTCTGCCCCAGTCTCTGCTCCAGTGCAGAGGGGGTTAGTGTTCTGCCCCAGTCTCTGCTCCAGTACAGAGGGAGTTAGTGTTCTGTCCCAGTCTCAGTGCTCCAGTGTAGAGGGGGTTAGTGTTCTGTCCCAGTCTCTGCTCCAGTGTAGA
Source organism: Somniosus microcephalus (assembly GCF_052327205.1). Lineage (NCBI taxonomy): Eukaryota > Metazoa > Chordata > Chondrichthyes > Squaliformes > Somniosidae > Somniosus > Somniosus microcephalus. The sequence goes on along the minus strand of NC_140992.1, from coordinate 135,253,817 downwards.
GGGGGTTAGTGTTCTGCCCCAGTCTCTGCTCCAGTGCAGAGGGGGTTAGTGTTCTGTCCCAGTCTCTGCTCCAGTGTAGAGGGGGTTAGTGTTCTGTCCCAGTCTCTGCTCCAGTGCAGAGGGGGTTAGTGTTCTGCCCCAGTCTCTGCTCCAGTGCAGAGGGGGTTAGTGTTCTGTCCCAGTCTCTGCTCCAGTGTAGAGGGGGTTAGTGTTCTGTCCCAGTCTCTGCTCCAGTGTAGAGGGAGTTAGTGTTCTGTCCCAGTCTCTGCTCCAGTGCAGAGGGGGTTAGTGTTCTGCCCCAGTCTCTGCTCCAGTGCAGAGGGGGTTAGTGTTCTGTCCCAGTCTCTGCTCCAGTGTAGAGGGGGTTAGTGTTCTGCCCCAGTCTCTGCTCCAGTGCAGAGGGGGTTAGTGTTCTGCCCCAGTCTCAGTGCTCCAGTGTAGAGGGGGTTATTGTTCTGTCCCAGTCTCTGCTCCAGTGCAGAGGGGGTTAGTGTTCTGTCCCAGTCTCTGCTCCAGTGCAGAGGGGGTTAGTGTTCCGACCCTGTCTCAGTGCTCCAGTGTAGAGGGGGTTAGTGTTCTGTCCCAGTCTCAGTGCTCCAGTGTAGAGGGGGTTAGTGTTCTGTCCCAGTCTCTGCTCCAGTGCAGAGGGGGTTATTGTTCTGTCCCAGTCTCTGCTCCAGTGTAGAGGGGGTTAGTGTTCTGTCCCAGTCTCAGTGCTCCAGTGTAGAGGGAGCTAGTGTTCTGTCCCAGTCTCTGCTCCAGTGTAGAGGGGGTTAGTGTTCTGCCCCAGTCTCTGCTCCAGTGTAGAGGGGGTTAGTGTTCTGCCCCAGTCTCTGCTCCAGTGCAGAGGGGGTTAGTGTTCTGCCCCAGTCTCAGTGCTCCAGTGTAGAGGGGGTTAGTGTTCTGCCCCAGTCTCTGCTCCAGTGCAGAGGGGGTTATTGTTCTGTCCCAGTCTCTGCTCCAGTGCAGAGGGGGTTAGTGTTCCGACCCTGTCTCAGTGCTCCAGTGTAGAGGGGGTTAGTGTTCTGTCCCAGTCTCTGCTCCAGTGTAGAGGGGGTTAGTGTTCTGCCCCAGTCTCTGCTCCAGTGCAGAGGGGGTTAGTGTTCTGTCCCAGTCTCTGCTCCAGTGTAGAGGGGGTTAGTGTTCTGTCCCAGTTTCTGCTCCAGTGCAGAGGGGGTTAGTGTTCTGCCCCAGTCTCTGCTCCAGTGTAGAGGGGGTTAGTGTTCTGCCCCAGTCTCTGCTCCAGTGCAGAGGGGGTTAGTGTTCCGACCCTGTCTGTGCTCCAGTGTAGAGGGGGTTAGTGTTCTGCCCCAGTCTCTGCTCCAGTGCAGAGGGGGTTAGTGTTCCGACCCTGTCTCAGTGCTCCAGTGCAGAGGGAGTTAGTGTTCTGCCCCAGTCTCAGTGCTCCAGTGTAGAGGGGGTTAGTGTTCTGCCCCAGTCTCTGCTCCAGTGCAGAGGGGGTTAGTGTTCTGCCCCAGTCTCTGCTCCAGTACAGAGGGAGTTAGTGTTCTGTCCCAGTCTCAGTGCTCCAGTGTAGAGGGGGTTAGTGTTCTGTCCCAGTCTCTGCTCCAGTGCAGAGGGGGTTAGTGTTCTGTCCCAGTCTCTGCTCCAGTGTAGAGGGGGTTAGTGTTCTGCCCCAGTCTCTGCTCCAGTGCAGAGGGGGTTAGTGTTCTGTCCCAGTCTCTGCTCCAGTGTAGAGGGGGTTAGTGTTCCGACCCTGTCTCAGTGCTCCAGTGTAGAGGGGGTTAGTGTTCTGACCCTGTCTCAGTGCTCCAGTGTAGAGGGGGTTAGTGTTCTGCCCCAGTCTCTGCTCCAGTGTAGAGGGGGGGTTAGTGTTCTGCCCCGGTCTTAGTGCTCCAGTGTAGAGGGGGTTAGTGTTCTGCCCCAGTCTCTGCTCCAGTGTAGAGGGGGTTAGTGTTCTGCCCCAGTCTCTGCTCCAGTGTAGAGGGGGTTAGTGTTCTGCCCCAGTCTCTGCTCCAGTGCAGAGGGGGTTAGTGTTCTGCCCCAGTCTCAGTGCTCCAGTGTAGAGGGGGGTTATTGTTCTGTCCCAGTCTCTGCTCCAGTGCAGAGGGGGTTAGTGTTCTGCCCCAGTCTCTCTGCTCCAGTGTAGAGGGGGTTATTGTTCTGTCCCAGTCTCTGCTCCAGTGTAGAGGGGGTTAGTGTTCTGCCCCAGTCTCTGCTCCAGTGCAGAGGGGGTTAGTGTTCTGCCCCAGTCTCAGTGCTCCAGTGTAGAGGGGGTTAGTGTTCTGCCCCAGTCTCTGCTCCAGTGCAGAGGGGGTTATTGTTCTGTCCCAGTCTCTGCTCCAGTGCAGAGGGGGTTAGTGTTCCGACCCTGTCTCAGTGCTCCAGTGTAGAGGGGGTTAGTGTTCTGTCCCAGTCTCTGCTCCAGTGTAGAGGGGGTTAGTGTTCTGCCCCAGTCTCTGCTCCAGTGCAGAGGGGGTTATTGTTCTGTCCCAGTCTCTGCTCCAGTGTAGAGGGGGTTAGTGTTCCGACCCTGTCTCAGTGCTCCAGTGTAGAGGGGGTTAGTGTTCTGTCCCAGTCTCTGCTCCAGTGCAGAGGGGGTTAGTGTTCTGCTCCAGTGCAGAGGGGGTTATTGTTTTGCTCCAGTTTCTGCAGTGTGTCAGATGTCTTTGGACTGCCCAGTTTCTGTGCTCTGCAGTCGAGTGCGGGTTATTGTTCTGTCCCAGTCTCTCTGCCCTACACTGGGGCGGAGGTGACCACTTCAGTCTTGCTTAGTGATTGTGCTGCTTTTGCATGGTATTTGTTCGGTAGATGCAGTCTGTTCACTGGCTCTCCCACCTGAGGAAGAATGCTCAGAAGCAGGTTGAGTAATCTGGGGCTTAAATTTAATTTTATTCTTCATTTTCAATCTTGGTGCAGGTATACATTGAATTCACTGACGGCGAGGATAAGATTTGTCTGGAAGGCCCAACCAAGGAGGTGAAACAAGTCCAGGAGCAAATTGAGATTGTTGTGCAGGACCTGGTGAGTGTTGGGTGTGACAGAAACAATCACAGTGGGCTTGGAGCAGGATTTTGGTATATGTCGGGTACTGGGGTGTTTAATCATTGCTATTATTATATTTAGGAGAATGTTTATAAAATGAACCTCAATCTTTTGGTGGCTACGTTTCAAAGAGTATATATTAATGTAAAACATGAACTGGAGAGAGACTAGACGTTGCAGAGCGTGACCTTTACTGATTATCTCGGTCATACAATAAAACCCTGCTGCTAACTCTGTATGTTGTTCCTCATAGTTGCACCTTCGGAGCTCTGTTTTGTATCCAGGTCAGACCAACAGCGTGGTAAACCTTCTGAGACCTGGAAGAATCCTGAGTGAAATGAGTTTGAACTCCCAGATTCAACCCACTTTTCAGTGGGGCACGTATCCATAGCCGAGAACGATACATAACTGAGTGCTTCAAGGCATTGAGTTGGAATTCTCTCTCTGATGGGTGTCAGAAATAGCTGGAGTGCTAAATAGAAATACAGAGTAGGGGGTACTGCTCTGAGGTTGGTGTTTAGGAATGAAGATAGAAAATGCTGCAAATACACAACCGGTCCATCAGTATCTGATGAGAAAAAAGATGGATTAACCCTTTGTCAGGTTAAACATTTTCATGGAGGAGAGACTCTCCTGATAAAGGGGGTAGCTCATCTTGTCCCTTCAAATACTGTCAACTTGCTGTGTATTTCCAGCATTATCTGTTTTTATTTGATTTCTGACATTTGTATTTTTATCTTTTTCATGGCAGTTGGACCCTCTGCAGGTTTACTTGTAGACTCTGGTCTACAAGTTGTGTAGCTTGAGATCTAATTGGCTTGCGTTAATATTTTAATTACAGGTGAATCGCATGGACTACACTGAATTGACAGTTGATCCCAAGTTTCACCGTCACCTTATTGGAAAGAATGGAACAAACAGTAAGTGTCCGGATGTGTGTACAAATAGGAACAGTCTTTGCCGAAGTGTTTTTATAAATGTAGTTCAAAGAATTAGATGGACACTGAATACCAGGAGGCAGGTAGCTGACCTGTAGTAATGGAACTCTGATAAACACATGGTTCCAGTAGCACTCCATTCACTCCCACAGTGTATGCTTCTGGTGCACTAAGGTGTCACGGTACTCCTGCACATCTTTAATATCCCTCTGATCATTGCTTTGGAGGGGTAGAGGAATAAGAGACCCAGACAGGCTTGGTATTGTGTAATTGGTGGTGGTGTTCCAAAAGTAGATAACCTGAAGAAATTTGATGGATGGGGTGGTTGTGGGATTTGAGGCTGTGCACCCTACATTGGTGAGCATTATCAGCTTTTTTTTGTACCGATCTACTTCCTGTTCATTTCCATTATAAAGATAAAAATACAGACTTGACATGGCAGACTGGATAAATAGAAACTTGACATGTGGCAGTGGTTTTAAGCACTTGCATTTTGAAAGCAGAAGAGTCTGATTTCAAATCCCAGTAGTTTCCCCTCTCTCAGCCAAAAGCTGGGTCCAATTAAAGAGGAGAAAAGGAGAAAATTTCTACCTGATATCAGGCTATTGCCTCTACATCAGTCTCCTGTCAGTCATTACAGCATTGAAGTTTATCATCATCTGTGTAACTGAGTCCAAAAGCTCCGATTTTGATATTATCTGGACCTGTGTTGTACGTTGTAATGGCTTTTTTTCTTTTGTTCTTTCCTTCTAAGTAAATCGTATCAAGGATCAGTACAAAGTCTTAGTGCGAATCCCCCCTGATAATGAGAAGAGTAACCTAATCCGGATTGAGGGAGACCCTCAGGGAGTTCAAGATGCCAAGAAGGAGCTGTTGGAACTTGCGTGCAGAATGGTGAGCAGAGGGAAATGGAAAGACATGGACACAGTTTAATGGGAACAGACTGCTTCAATCTCTGGCAGCTGCAAATTCTAATCCCAATGTAACGCTCTTGTATCTGACGGCTATGCTGCTGAGGTTTGGATATCTATGCGCAGATTCCCACGTGCAACGTCTTAACAGTTGTGAAATGTCTCCTTCTTCGGCTTGGTGTCAAATTTTGATTGATAACACTCTTGTGAAGCGCCTTGGGACGTTTTGCTATGTTAAAGGCACTATATAAATGCAAGTTGTTGCTTCTAAACATTGAACACTGGCAGCCTATCTGGCCATGGAAGACTTCACAACTAAACCCAATCCCACCCTTGCCCAAAAGCTGCATACATACAGGGGTCACTTGACGATGATTGGGACTGGGAACCTTGGCTGGTTTCCTGCTTGCTAGTCCAAAGGTGCTGAGGCCAATTAGCACCCCACTTGCTGTCATGGCTGTGATCGGCCGACAACACAGACTGTGGATCAAATTCTGAGATTTTTTGGTCTGTGTGGTATAGTATCACACCACATGGTGCATTGACCCAATAGAGGAGTTTTGTAATCATTAAAATGAGATTTCAGTGTGGCCTGTAGGCCCGCTGTGAACTGAGTTGAGCATGACTGTTGGACAAGAGCTACTAGTTCGAAAGTAGCTTTTCAAAAGGGAAAGGTTGGCCTTCATGTTCAGAGTCAGGAGTGTAAAAGTCGGATAGGTGAAGGATAGAACACTAGAGTCTAGTCTTTAGTTACTTACAAGCCTCTGTTTACAGAGACACACATTACATACTGTGCACTCCCAAGATCAGCTCACGCACGGGAGTCCCAACACCTGAATACAATAAACACCCAATTGCTATACACCACTTGAATACAAGGAGTTCTTTTGAGGGAAGGGAACATTTTTTTCTTGGCACACTTAATGTTGCCATCGAGTGCCCAGGTCAATGCAAGTTAGATATAAAGTTACTTCTGCCGTGGCCAGTTCAGGTATAGCGATGTAAGGCTGTTTCTGCTATGCTGTGCTTCCATTAAGAGCTACTAGAGTTGTCAGGACTAGGAATACCGTCTTTTTTTTTTCAGTCTTCACTTAACCTGGGACGCTGAACAGGTTATCATCCATACTACCACTTCAGCTAACTCAGCACAGACCAGGCATCAAATCTAAGATCTGCCTAGTGGCACAGTATCAAGCCATTGAGTGAACACTATGCATTTCAGCATTGAGAAGCGGTGCAGTTGAAGGCAACAAATAATGATTTCACAGTCTGTCCTTGCTGATTAAAAGAATTTCTATGATTCGCAGGAAAATGAACGCACCAAGGATTTGATCGTCGAGCATCGCTTTCACCGTACAATCATTGGCCAGAAGGGAGAGAAGGTCAAGGAGATCCGTGACAAGTTCCCTGAGGTAACCAGTGCAAGGAGCTGTGATTTTTATCAACCTGGTTTCCAGTTCTAAACCTTGTGTTTGGATTCCTGTTGTATTGACTGTGTGTATCTCTCACCCCAATTTAGGTCATTATTAATTTCCCGGATCCAAGTCAAAAGAGTGACATTGTGCAACTGCGTGGCCCCAAAAATGAAGTAGAAAAATGTGGCAAGTTCCTGCAGAAAATCGTGGCTGAACTGGTAAGTGGCTGGTGGGCTGTGTCATACCGGGAAGAAGGGTCGGCAGAGCAAGAGTGGGAGGCATAGCCTGTGCCATACTACAAAGGGCAAAGCAAGGTCTGCGCAGTGTTGGATATTGAAAGGGAGGCAACATATGCACTGTATAAGTGGGGTGGGATAAGGAAGCATTGTGCTGCAGGGTGGATGGGGTCTGGTGGAAAGATTAGCAGCAGGGTGGTTTTTGCATTGTTCAGTATTTGGGAGGAGACTTGAGAACCATAGTGACCTCTTGTCAGCACATCAATAATGTACAAAAATGCTGGAAATCTATGGATATTGCAGGAAAACAAGTGCATGCTACTGAGCAATTGCAGTCCTGAGACGGCAACAGTTATCTGATCAATATAGTGAGAAACTTGGCGTAGAGTAGATGATGCTGATCTCGTATTTTGTTATTTATTTGCGGGATGCAAGGCCAGCATTTATTGCCCATCCCTAATTGCCCTCGAAGGTGGCAGTGAGCTGCCTTATACAACTGATTGGCTTGCTCGGCCATTTCAGAGGACAATTAAGAGTCAACCACATTGTAGGCGTGGAGTCACATATAGGCCAGACTGGGTAGATTCCCTTCCCTAAAGGACATTAGTGGGCAATCTGGTAGTTTCATGGTCACCATTACTGATACTAGCTTTTTATTCCAGATTTATTTAATTAACTGAATTTAAATTCCCCAGCTGCCATGGTGGGATTTGAACTCTTGTCTCTGGATCATTGGTCCAGGCCTCTGGATTAGTAGTCCAGTAACATAACCACTGTACTACATATGCCATCTGGGGCTCTTAAACTTCCATTATTTTCATTTTGAAGGTGGGAAAAGGCATGAGTTAGAATGCAAGTCCTGTTCATGGCCGGAGCAGTGCCCTGTGTGTGGACATTTCACTGGTGTTGCTATTGATTGTGTTCCACTTTAAATTTAGGTGGAGAATAGCTATTCCGTCTCTGTGCCCATCTTCAAGCAGTTTCACAAAAATATCATTGGAAAAGGAGGAGCAAATATCAAGAAGGTACGTGTGCGTGTTAAATGTGTGATGAACCTTTATCTACAGGAAAGAAGCAAAGCTGGTAAAGGAGAAATCAAGTCAGAGAGCAAGATAATTAGAAGAAAATCTCCGTTTTTCTTGGGACCTTCTGATTGATTTTGAAGTAAGGAGCATTCACTGGTCTGGGAGCAGCAATGCACAAAAATAAATTAAACGTTTGTTTTCTTATAGAATTGCAGCTTTTATGCTGTCTCTCCAGGCCAATTGTGAGAAGACCTGGTAAATTGTATTACATAATGTGGCTAGACGTAAAGAAGTGTTCTGGTTAGGTGAGAACCTTCATGAAACTGCACAATAGATGCGAGGGTATCGTTTGACATCTGAAGTTCTCATCATTCTGCATCACAACTACTGATGTGAGGTTGAGAGAATTGTACACTACCTCAGGAAGTTTATATTAAAAAAAATATTAAAATACTCATCCATAACCCAACTTCAGTGCTGGATTGACACCTACGGTCTTCAAGGTCAATGTTCCCATCTGTTATGAGGGGCCATCTTGGTACAAGGTGAGAAGGTGCAAGTCAAGGAAACAACAAGCAACTTTTTCTCGATTTGCCAGTCATCATTCATGCTGGTAGCATTTGAAATGGCTAAGTACACAACGCCCAACATAGTTATCCCACTTCTTTGAAACTCTCAAATGGGCTGGCGCTCTCTGTTATTCAAAAAGGTCTATGTTGGGTTGTGCCATTGCTAGATCAATCTTTATGTCCCAGGATTCAATGGATGGTTAATCTAATTAGGCACAAAAATCCAAGATCTCTACATTGGACAGTTCTGTCAATGTAACAAAACTAAAGGCTAATGCAGTGCTAGTGAAACCTAGTTGAGAAGAGTCGTGACATTCAATAAACATTTGCAGCAGGAAAGTATGCTACTAATATCTGGAGCCAGAACATCACCAATACAATGTCATTTTGACTCCTTGGACGTGGGAGTCGAGGAATTGTGAAACTAGAAATTCATTCAACCAGTGGATGGGATCTCTGTAGTTTTCATCCTTTCTGGTTTATTTTCATTGGGAAAACTAGGTGAAAGACCAAGTCCATGGTGTAGATCACCACCAAGGCTGAGAAGAATATGAGTCAAGCGGCAGTTGTGTGAGACACTTTGGGGGAGAAATTGGGTGAGTAGCGCCACCTGTTAGCGCCTAAAGAGGCAGTCAGTGGCTGTAGCGCCACTGGCTTCGTCTCCGGCGATATTCAGTAGGGGCGCTAATGGTGGCGTTAGGCATTTGCGTTGCGCTGCCACCGATGACGTCATCGGCGTGCGCAGTGCCCCGTTCGCGATATTTGGTAGCGAACGCCGCAATTGCGCCGCTCGCTACCCGCGCCCAGTTCACGGGGCCTTACTGTGCCGGCAGCAGCGCAAGTTAAGGTGGAGGTGCGGGGTGGCCGCTTTTTCGGCGGCCGCTTTTTCGGCAGCCGCCTGCCAGCACCTCCGTCCCCGGCCTCCTAAACCCCACCCCCCCCCCCCAGCGGCATTGCCGGCTGTTTCCCGAGAGCCCGGCACTTCTCCTTGGTGCCGGGCTCATTTGCCGGCACTCGCGATCGGGGATCGCGCTGTTGCAGGCACCTCCCCAGGCCTGCAGTACCGCAGCATGTGGCGCTGCAGCACGTTGCGCTGCGATAATCAGTTTCAGCGCCCTAAGAGGGACGTGGAGCGCCTCGAGCCTCGACCCGTCTCCCTCGAGGGGCAATGAAACTGAATTTCTGGCAATCGGTATCACACTGATCGCTGCGCTAAATCCTGCGCTCAGGCGACTTTTGCGCCACTTTGGCGCCCCAACCCAATTTCTAGGCCTTTGTGTTTTATTAGCTTGTAGGAGGATTTTTAGACTAGATTTGAATCATTGACATCATACCTTATAGAAACATAGAAGATAGGAGCAGGAGTAGGCCATTCGGCCCATCCAGCCTGCTCCGCCATTCAATGCGATCATGGCTGATCATCCAAGTTCAGTACCCGGTCCCTGCTTTCTCCCCATACCCCTTGATCCCTTTAGCCTTAAGAAATATATCCAACTCCTTCTTGAATATATTTAATGAATTGGCCTCTACTGCCTTCTGTGGTAGAGACTTCCACAGGTCCACCGCTCTGGGTGAAGAAATTCCTCCTAATTTCTGTCCTAAAAGGCCTACCCCTTATCCTTACACCGTGACCCCTGGTTCTGGATCCCCTGACCATCGGAAACATCCTCCCTGCACCTAGTCTGTCCAGTCCTGCCAGAATTTTATAAGTTTCAATGAGATCCCCTCTCATTCTTCTAAACTCCAGCGAGTACAAGCCCAATCGACCCAATCTCTCCTCATACGTCATTCCTGCCATCCCAGGTATCAGCCTGGTGAATCTTCGCTGAACTATGGCAAGAATATCCTTCCTCAGATAAGGCGACCAAAACTGCACACAATACTCAAGGTGTGGTCTCACCAAGGTCCTGTACAATTGCAGCAAGACAGCCTTGTTCTTGTACGCAAACCCCCTCACTATGAAGGCCAACATACCATTTGCCTTCTTAAACGCCTGCTGCACCTGCATGCTTACCTTCAGCGACTGGTGCACAAGGACACCCAGGTCTCGTTGCACTTCCCCTTCTCCCAATCTATTGCCATTCAGATAATAATCTGCCTTCCTGTTTTTGTCACCAAAGTGGATAACCTCACATTTATCCATGTTATATTAATGTTTAATTCCAATTTATGAATGGTGGCCCAACTCTTTTTCTAAAGATGGGAAGGCACTGGATTACCTGTAGTCAATTCTGCATAATACGTTTTATAATTACCAGACAAGTGATGCATATTGCCAGCAATCCAGGCTATTTTTGGTTGGCATTCCATCTGTAACGTAGACAAGGGGCGCGATTTTCCCAATGGCGGCGGGTTTCGGTTTGGGTGGGTTCCAAATCCGCCTCCACTGAGAGGTGGGAAAAATTTGCGATTTTCCCCTAATTGGCCAGTTGATTTCAGAGGTGAGTTCCCCATGGCCAATTAGTGTTTTGGGACTGAAACTCGCCTCTGCTGACGTCACTTATCCAACTTCATTTAAGAGCTGCTTGCTGCCTTGGCTCATTCCACTGGTTTTTGGTCGATGCTGCACCACCTCCCAGCTATTATCTCCTTGAAGAATGACCAGCTCCAAGGCAAGGGCTTCCCTGAGGTTCTCGGATGAGGCGCTGGGTATGCTGGTTGAGGGGGTGAGAGCTAGCAGGGAGGTGCTCTTCCCCTCATCTGGGAGGAAGAGGCCTCCCAAAGAAACCAAGGCTGTGGGTCTAGTTGGCAAGGGATATAACCTCCAGATCTGTGTGCAGATTGGGTGATTGTTTCTGTTTATTGATGAAATGCCATCCCTGTGGGAATGTATTAAAATTAGGTGATGGCAAACTGTTGGCGTGATCGCATCTGTTATTTTGGTGTAGGCAGCTCCACATTGCGTGCTCCGCGACACTTGCGTGGTCAGGTTGTTGGTCAGAGTGAATGGAGGCCAGAGAGTCATTTCCATTGTCTATCATGTGTTAAGAAGGAGCCAAGCTCGTGCGCCACAATGGGCACCCTATGCAAATCTGGCCAGGATGAGTGCATTCCTTGCACGACGTGCTTCCAAACGTTGGTGCTTTCTGCCCTGTGGAGCATCAGGTGGATGAGCAGGAGGTTGAGGCTCTTGCTGCTGAGCTGCCTGGTTCTGCTGCTCCGAATCCGAGGTCCATGGTGAAAGGAAATAAATGGTTCCCATGCTGCTGGCAGATACCTCCGTTGGGGAAGCGCTCAGTCCAAGCGGGGAGAGGGTCTTCCAAGGTGGTCCCACAGTTGAGAGATAGAAGCTGCAGCACCTCTGACTTCAGTAGGCCTGCTAAAAGTGCTGAAAGGCCTTTGGAACAAAAGTTCTACCACCTGCAACTGCTCCCTGATGAAAGCTCCGTTTTAATGCTGCAGCTGCAACTGTGAGGAGGCCACCCACTTGTCAACACATCAGGATTAGCTGGCGTGGTTTAGGAGGGTTGTGCAACACGCTGAATATGTGGTAAAATAACGAAGGCCTGTCAAAATAGGATTATAGAGGCCCTTAACTACTACAGGTAGACTACCCTTTATCCGAACTTCCGAAAACCGAAACCCTCTTAAAAACCGAAGGTTTTTTCGTTCAGCGTAAGTCGTGCGCACGACTTACGCTGAACGAAAAAACTTTCGGTTTTTAGAGGGTTCCGGTTTTGGAAGTTCGGATAAAGGGTAAGTCGTGCGCGCGGACCCCGGACCCCCGCCGACCCACCATCCGAAATTCTCCGAAAACCGAAACACGGCTGGTCCCGAGGTTTTCGGATAAAGGATAGTCTACCTGTATTTAAGGGTCTTGACTAACTCTCCCGACTGATGGAGGCGGGACCGAATCGCACCCATCAAACCCGCCTCCGGCAAAATTGCGCAGAGGTAGGTTGGAGGCGGGTTTCGAACCCGCCCTCAGTTTTTGCCATTTTGCCAACTGTCCTGCCCCCAAACCCACCACCTCTGGGCTGGGAAAATCGCCCCCAGGGAGTCTTCAGACTGCCCTGTTAATATTCATGCTTTGTCTGATGCTGAAGTCTGCTTCTGGTCAATTGAATATTCTAAGGGTATCCAGAGTGTAGAGTGAAATTCATGAGCCTATCCAATTTTACATCTTTAAAATTGATGGACAGAAAATTGGGCGGGCTTTGTTAGGGACGTGCACTCCTCCCCACTCACTCCTCTTGTATTTGCTGTGCCCAGGCGATCCAATAGCCCCAGGTGCACAAATAGGATAATCTGCCTCTAAATCTAGTTGTATTTTTCTTCATCATTTGTCACCCTGACTTCCTGTTTTGAGATTGTGGCAAACTTGGAGCTTTTGCTTACTATCCCCTCATCCACGTTATTCATGTATGTTTTTTTAAAAAATAGCAAGGTTCCCAAGAGAGACTCTAATTATAGTGTGTTTCCTGATTATAAGCCAGTTTTCTGTCCAATGCCATGAATTACCTCATTACATGGCTTCTTGGCCATTAGTCACCTGCAGGAATTAGTCAAGAAACTTAACTTCTGCTGTCTACTGTGTCACAATTATTTTGAAAGGGCTCCTAAGGAATGGTTAAACATAATCTCTCTTTCCTGAATCTATGCTGACTGCCTCTTGAGATATTGGTCCAGTGTTCACCCAGTAGATCTACCCAGGTCGCTTCAGAGACGTTCCCCAGAACAGATGTTAACTTTACTGTTTTCAGGTATCTTGTCGCCCTTTTTTAAAGTAATAGGCACTTTCTAATTCTCAGGAACTTCTATAGAATTTTGGCTCATCTGCTGCTGAAACCCGCATCCATGCTTTTGTTACCTCTAGACTTGACTATTCCAACGCACTGCTGGCTGGCCTCCCATCTGCCAGCTTCCGTAAACTTGAGGTCATTCAAAACTCTGCCGCCCATGTCCTAACTCACACCAAGTCCAGTTCACCCATCACCCCTATACTTGTGGATCCACATTGGCTTCCGGTTAAGCAATGCTTCGATTTTAAAATCCTCCTCATTGTTTTCAAACCCCTCCATGGCCTCGCCCCGCCCCGCCCTATCTCTGTAACCTCCTCCAGTCCTACAACCCTCCGAGATATCTGTGCTCCTCCAGTTCTGGCCACTTGTGCATCCCCGATTTTAATTGCTCTACCATCGGCGGCTGTGCCTTCGGCAGCCAAGTCCCTAAGCTCTGGAATTCCCTCCCTAAACCTTCCCGCCCCTCGACCTCTCTTTCCTCCTTTTAAGATGCTCCTTAAAACCTACCTCTTTGACCATCTGCCCATATTTCTCCTTATGTGGCTCGGCTTCAAATTGTGTTTGATAACACTCCTGTGAAGCACCTTGGGACGTTTTAGTAGGTTAAAGGCGCTATATCAATACAAGTTGTTGTTTAATGACACCATTTATGCCCCTGGATTCCAGCTTCCCATAGTCATCTTTTAAGTGAATTGATGCTTTTGTCTATTTATTCTTTCTGTCTGTATCTATTTATTTATTAATCAGATCTTTCATGGTGTTGCATACTGAGTCAGGTGGTATGCTGTTTTATTACAATAGGGGTGTAATCAACGGAGTGCAATGAAGAAAGTGTGACACCTAATGGGAAGTGCACACTGCATGAGACATTTAATATATATGAAAGTATGAAAACCTATTGTTGCCTGAAATATTCTCAACAGTCTTGCAACCAGTGTTTCTCTTTCTATTATGGACCTGAAAGGTGCTATTTAAATTTTCTTTCTTTCTTTCTTTCTCTTTTTCCGCCTCATTTATTTTCTTATCTCCTTTTATTTTCTTCTACTGAATTTTCCTGCCTGCTTGAATCCTTAAAGCCAAATAAAAAGAAAAGGCAGGAAATCTATAATTGTCTTATTAATTGACTGACATTGGGTAACCAACCCTGCTCAGTAGGGTTGATTGCCTAACTATATGGTGCAGCTATCTGGAGTTCTTGCATACATACCAAGCTTACATTGTTGAGAAATGTTGAGTGTTCTTTAGGGGTCCTTTTTCTACTGTAATGGAGGGAAGCGTGTTTCCTCTTCGGGAGTAGGAGTTTGTGACTCAACTCCTCGCCCTGACTTAGCAAAAAGTGGATATCGGTCTGTTGACTTTTCATGATTTCAGCATCTATTAAGATCCGAGCACAACTGGAGAAGACCCAGTTTCTAATAAGGCTTGTTGTAAATCATTTTTTAGCTTTCCTTTAAATTATTAAAATGAAAGTGTTTAATCCAATGAGTTATCGGCATAGACATTTACTGTTTGGATAGTCATATTTCAACCTTTTCCAAAGGGACATCGCCAGCCCTGTTGTGTCTAATGAGAAATGTTTAGTATGTCCCCATGACAACAGCTGTCCGTCTTGGCTTCCACTAATCAGACACAGTAGGCAAGACTAAGAGTTCTACTGAGCTTCAAGAGACTTGCTGATTATTTTTCGATTCTTTCCAGATCCGTGAAGAAACAAATACAAAGATTGATTTGCCGGCAGAAAACAGCAACTCTGAGATGATCGTTATTACAGGAAAGAAAGCCAACTGTGAAGTAGCTCGCACTAGAATCCTGGCCATCCAGAAGGAACTGGTATGAACCGCTTTCAGCTCTTCAGCAGTTCAGTTCTTTTCGTGAGAGGAGATTCAACACTATTTTTATCTGTAAGGGAGAATCTAGTGATTTCCCCCTCCCCCCTGTCCATCACTTCTTCCCCCCCCACCCCGTCCATCACTCTATACAGCCAGGTATTTAGACTCTGTGCAACCCCTGAAGAGAAGTTCCAAGGCTAGTCCAAGAGCAACATTCCTGCTACTTGCCTGTAATCTTTAGCCATTCTGAGAGCAAAATAAATGTATATAAATTTAGAGGAGGTGGGGGAGTTTGTTGAAAGGGTTGAGGACAGGTGGAATTACCACCTTCAGTCCCAACATTTTGAGAGCAGGGCCCAATTTTAGTACTGTTTAGTTAATTGAAGCAGAGGATTAGTGTTCCCACACTCACCACTCATGATTTTCCTCTGGAAAATTGCAACTGTTTATCTGGGATGTTGAGGGGGAGGAGCTGAGTTGAGATGAGGCATTGTGCTGCTTCCCCTGTGGAGAAAAACATTGAGAGCAAGCTACGTGGGAGCTGCTCCTTTGTGTCTTATAGTAGACAGTCACAGAGCTGTATTGTCTACGGGGTTGGGGACGCCTGCTCTGTTGGCGAGTGGCACTGAGAACTGCTCATCTGTCCGTAGCATCTGTGGGATAGAGGAATCTGTGATGTTTCCCTTTCTCCCCCACCACAATCTCCGGCTGAAACCAGCTGTGCAAAGACTCCATTGGTTTTGAAAGATCAACTGCTCCATTATGTTAGAGGAGGAAAGGGCTCCCAAATATTCCGGGAGAGACTGGATGGCAAATGAGTTTTCACCTCTGGCACAAATTTTAAATCCAGCCTGGACTGATGAGTGTTGATGCTTACACTGGATGAGTGAAATCCATTCCCCAACATTAACCTTTACAATGAGTATAAGAATTTGCCCCAAGGGAATTTTTCATGAATGTTAGCTAAAAAGCAAAAAAGGGGCAATCACACTGCTGGGAGTGTACTATAGACCCCCAAACAGCCAGGGAGATAGAAGAGCAAATGTGTAGGCAAAATAGGGCAGTAATAGTAGGGGATTTCAACTTCCTTAATATTAACTGGGATAAAATTAGTGTGAAAGGTATAGAGAGAGCAGAATTCTTAAAATGCATTCAGGAGAACTTTTTAGCCAGTACGTAGCAAGCCAAACAAGAGAGGGGGCGGTTCTGGACCTAGTTTTAGGGAATGAAGCTGGCCAGGTGGAAAGGGTATGGAGAGCATATTGGTGGTAGTGATCATAATTCAGTTAGATTTAGCGTAGTTTTTTAAAATTTGTTTATGGGATCAGGACGTCGCTGGCAATGCCAGCATTTATTGCCCATCCCTAGATGCCCTTGAGAAGGTGGTAGTGAGCCGCCGCCGTCCATGTGGTGATGGTACTCCCGCAGTGCTGTTTGGTAGGGAGTTCCAGGATTTTGACCCAGCAACGATGAAGGATCGGCGATATACTTCTAAGTCAGGATGGTGTGTGACTTGGCGGGGAACTTGGAGGTGGTGGTGTTCCCATGCGCCTGCTGCCCTTGTCCTTCTAGGTGGAAGAGGTCGCTGGTTTGGGAGGTGCTGCCAAAGGAGCCTTGGCGAGTTGCTGCAGTGCATCTTGTAGATGGTACACACTGCAGCCACGGTATGCCTGTGGTGGAGGGAGTGAATGTTTAAGGTGGTGGATGGGGTGCCAATCGAGCGGGCAGCTTTGTCCTGGATGGTGTCAAGCTTCTTGAGTGTTGTTGGAGCTGCACTAATCCAGGCAGGTGGAGAGTATTCCATCACACTCCTTGTGCCTTGTAGATGGTGGAAAGGCTTTGGGGAGTAAGGAGGTGGGACACTCGTTGCAGAATACCTAGCCTCTGACCTGCTCTTGTTGCCACAGTATTTATGTGGCTGGTCCAGTTAAGTTTTTCGTCAATGGTGACCCCAGGATGTTAATAGTGGGGGATTCGGCGATGGTAATGCCATTGAATGTCAAGGGGAGGTGGTTAGACTTTTGCTTGTTGGAGATAGTCATTGCCTGGCACTTCTGTGGCGCGAATGTTACCTGTCACTTATCAGCCCAAGCCCGAATGTCGTCCAGGTCTTGTTGCATGCGGGCATGGACTGCTTCATTATCTGTGGAGTTGTGAATGGCGCTGAACACTGTGCAGTCATCAGCGAACACCCCCATTTCTGAACTTATGTTGGAGGGAAGTTGTATACAGACCCCCAAACAGTAATGCCGAGGTTGGGGATGGCATTAAACGGGAAATTAGAGATGCATGCAATAAGGGCACAGCAGTTATCATGGGTGACTTTAATCTACATATATATTGGGCTAACCAAATTAGTAACAATACTGTGGAGGAGGAATTCCTGGAGTGTTTACGGGATGGTTTCCTGGACCAATGTCGAGGAACCAACCAGAGATCAGGCCATCTTAGACTGGGTATTATGTAATGAGAAAGGATTAATTAGCAATCTTGTTGTACGAGGCCCCTTGGGTCAGAGCGATCATAATATGATAGAATTCTTCATTAAGATGGAGAATGAAGTAGTCGACTCAGAGACTAGGGTCCTGAATTTAAATAAAGGAAACTACGATGGTCTGAGGCGCGAGTTGGGTGGGATTGATTGGGGAATGTCACTCAAAGGGTTGACGGTGGATAGGCAATGGCAAACATTCAAAGACCGAATGGATGAACTACAGAAGTTGTTCATCCCAGTTTGGCATAAAAATAAAACAAAAAACGTGACTCAACCGTGGCTAACAAGGGAAATTAGGGATAGCATAAGATCCAAGGAGAGGACATATAAATTGGCCAGAAAAAGCAATAATCCTGAGGATTGGGAGCAGTTTAGGATTCAACAAAGGAGGACAAAGGGATTAATTAAGAAAGGGAAAATAGAATATGAGAGTAAGCTTTCAGGGAACATAAAAACTGACTGTAAAAGCTTTTATCGATATGTGAAGAGAAAAAGATTGGTGAAGTCAAGAGTAGGTCCCTTGCAGTCAGAATCGGGGGAAGTTATAATGGGGAGCAAAGAAATGGCAGACCAACTAAATACATATTTTGGTTCTGCCTTCACAAAGGAGGACACAAATAACCTCCCAGAAATACCGCGGAACATAGGGTCTGATGAAAGGGTGGAACTGAAAGAAATCAGTATTTGTAGGGAAATGGTGTTAGGAAAATTGATGGGACTGAAGGCCGATAAATCCCCAGGGCCTGATAATCTACATCCCAGGGTACTTAAGGAAGTGGCCCTAGAAATAGTAGATGCATTGCTGGTCATCTTCCAGAACTCAATAGACTCTGGAACAGTACCCATGGATTGGAGGGTAGCTAATGTTACCCAACTATTCAAAAAAGGTGGCAGAGAAAAAGCGGGGAATTATAGACCGGTAAGCCTGACATCGGTAGTGGGGAAAATGCTAGAGTCCATTATAAAAGATGTAATAGAGCACTTGGAAAGCAGTGACAGGATCGGACAAAGTCAACATGGATTTACAAAAGGTAAATCATGCTTGACTAATCTACTGGAATTTTTTGAGGATGTAACTGGTAAAATAGATAAGGGAGAACCAGTGGATGTGGTGTATTTGGACTTTCAGAAGGCTTTCGATAAGGTCCCGCATAAGAGGTTAGCATGCAAAATTAAGGCACATGGGATTGGGGGCAAGGTATTGACTTGGATAGAGAACTGGTTGGCGGACAGAAAGGAAACAGTTGGAATAAACGGGTCGTTTTCCGAGTGGCAGGCAGTGACTAGTGGGGTACCGCAAGGATCGGTCCTAGGACCCCAGCTGTTCACAATATATATTAATGATCTGGACGAGGGAATTGGATGTAATATCTCCAAATTTGCAGACGACACAAAGCTGGGTGGGAGGGTATGCTGTGAGGAGGATGTCGTGAAACTCCAGTATGATTTGGACAGGTTGGGTGATTGGGCAGAAACCTGGGAAATGCACAATAATGTGGATAAATGTGAGGTTATCCACTTTGGTGGCAAAAACAGGAAGGCAGATTATTATTTGAATGGCAATAGATTGGGAGAATGGGAAGTGCAAAGAGACCTGGGTGTTCTTGTGCACCAGTCGCTGAAGGTAAGCATGCAGGTGCAGCAGGCGGTTAAGAAGACAAATGGTATGTTGGCCTTCGTAGCAAGAGGGTTCGAGTACAAGAACAGGGATGTCTTGCTGCAGTTGTACAGGGCCTTGGTGAGACCACACCTTGAGTATTGTGTGCGGTTTTGGTCGCCTTACCTGAGGAAGGACGTTCTTGCCATGGAGGGAGTGCAGCGAAGATTCACCAGGCTGATACCTGGGATGGCAGGAATGACGTCCGAGGAGAGATTGTGTCAATTGGGCTTATACTCACTGGAGTTTAGAAGATTGAGAGGGGATCTCATCAAAACCTATAAAATTCTGTCAGGTCTGGACAGACTAGATGCAGAAAGGATGTTTCTGATGGCTGGGGAGTCCAGAACCAGGGGTCATAGTCTAAGGATAAGGGGTAAGCCATTTAGGACTGAAATGAGGAGGAATTTCTTCACCCAGAGAGTGGTGAACCTGTGGAATTCTCTGCCACAGAGGGCGGTGGAGGCCAGTTCATTAAATATATTCAAGAAAGAGTTGGATATATTTCTTGAGGCTAAAGAGATCAAGGGATATGGGGAGAAGGCAGGGACAGGGTACTGAATTTGGATGATCAGCCATGATCTCATTGAATGGCGGAGCAGGCTCAAAGGGCCGAATGGCCTACTCCTGCTCCTATCTTCTATGTTTCTGTAGTTTCCTGGACCAATATGTCGAGGAGCCAACTAGAGATCAGGCCATCTTAGACTGGGTATTACGTTATGAGAAAGGATTGATTAGCAATCTTGTGCGAGGCTCCTTTGGGTGGAGCGATCATAATATGATAGAATTCTTCATTAAGATGGAGAGTGAAGTAGTTGATTGAGACTAGGGTCCTGAATTTATATAAAGGAAACTACGATGGTATGAGGCACGAGTTGGCTAGGATGGATTGGGGAACGTTACTTAAAGGGTTGATGGTGGATCGGTAATGGCAAACATTTAAAGATCGCATGGATGAATTACAGAATTTGTTCATCCCTGTCTGGCATAAAAATAAAACAAAAAAGGTGGTGCAACCGTGGCTAACAAGGGAAATTAGGGATAGCATAAGATCCAAGGAGAGAACATATAAATTGGCCAGCAAAAGCAGCAAACCTGAGGATTTGGGAGCAGTTTGGGATTCAGCAAAGGAGGACAAAAGGATTAATTATGAGGGGGAAAATAGAGTATGAGAGTAAGCTTGCAGGGAACATAAAAACTGACTGTAAAAGCTTCTATAGATATGTGAAGAGAAGGATTGGTGAAGTCAAGCATAGGTCCCTTGCAGTCAGAATCTGGGGAATTTATAATGGGGAACAAAGAAATGGCTGACCAATTAAATACATACTTTGGTTCTGTCTTCACAAAGGAGGACACAAAAACCCCCCAGAGATGTTGGGGAACATAGGGTCTAATGAGAGGGAGGAACTGAATGAAATCAGTATTTGTAGGGAAATGGTGTTGGGGAAATTGACGGGATTGAAGGCCAATAAATCCCCAGGGCCTGATAATTACATCCTAGGGTACTTAAGGAAGTGGCCCTAGAAATAGTAGATGCATTGCTGGTCATCTTCCAAAATTCTATAGACTCTGGAACAGTTCCCATGGATTGGAGGGTAGCTAATGTAACCCCACTATTATAAAAAAGGTGGTAGAGAGAAAATGAGGAATTATAGACCGGTAAGCCTGACATCGGTAGTGGGGAAAATGCTAGAGTCCATTATAAAAGATGTAATAGCAGAGCACTTGGAAAACAGTGACAGGATCGGACAAAGTCGACATGGATTTACAAAAGGTAAATCGTGCTTGACTAATCTACTGGAATTTTTTGAGGATGTAACTGGTAGAATAGATGAGGGAGAAACAGTGGATGTGGTGTATTTGGACTTTCAGAAGGCTTTCGATAAGGTCCCGCATAAGAGATTAGCGTGCAAAGTTAAAGCACATGGGATTGGGGGTAAGGTACTGACTTGGATAGAGAACTGGTTGGCAGACAGGAAGCAAAGAGTTGGAATAAACGAGTCTTTTTCCTGAGTGGCAGGCAGTGACTAGTTGGGTACCGCAGGGATCGGTGCTAGGACCCCAGCTATTCGCAATATATATTAATGATCTAGACGAGGGAACTGGATGTAATATCTCCAAGTTTGCAGACGACACAAAGCTGGTTGGGCGTGTGCTGTGAGGAAGATGCAGAGAAACTCCAGTATGATTTGGACAGGTTGAGTGATTGGGCAGATGCAGTATAATGTGGTTAAATAGAAACATAGAAGATAGGAGCAGGAGTAGGCCATTCGGCCCCCCGAGCCTGCTCCGCCATTCAATGCGATCATGGCTAATCATCCAAATTCAGTACCTTGTCCCTGCTTTCTCCCCATATCCCTTGATCCCCTTAGCCTTAATAAGAAATATATATAATTCCTTCTTGAATATATTTAATGAATTGGCCTCAACTGTCTTCTGTGGTAGAGAATTCCATAGGTTCACCACTCTCTGGGTGAAGAAATTCCTCCTCCTCTCAGTCCTAAATGGCTTACCCGTTATCCTTAGACTGTGACCCCTGGTTCTGGACGCCCCCGCCATCGGGAACAGCCTTCCTGCATCTAGTCTGTCTAGTCCTGTTAGAATTTTATAAGGTTCAGTGAGATCCCCTCTCATTCTTCTAAACTCTAGCGAATATAAGCCTAATCGACCCAATCTCTTCATACGTCATTCCTGCCATCCCAGCTATCAGTCTGGTGAATCTTCGCTGCACTCCCTCCATGGCAAGAACATCCTTCCTCAGATAAGGCAACCAAAACTGCACACAATACTGAAGGTGTGGTCACACCAAGGCCCTGTACAACTGCAGCAAGACATCCTTGCTCCTGTATTCTAATCCTCTCGCTATGAAGGCCAGCATACCATTTGCTTTCTTAACCGCCTGCTGCACCTGCATGCATACCTTCAGTGACCGGTGCACAAGGACACCTAGGTCTCGTTGCACTTCCCCTTTTCCCAATCTATTGCCATTCAGGTAATAATCTGCCTTCCTGTTTTTGCCACCAAAGTGGATAACCTCGCATTTATCCACATTATACTACATCTGCCATGCATCTGCCCAATCGCCCAACCTGTCCAAATCATACTGGAGTTTCTCGGCATCCTCCTCACAACACACACGCCCACCCAGCTTTGTGTTGTCTGCAAACTTGGAGATATTACATCTAGTTCCCTCGTCTAGATCATTAATATATATTGTAAATAACTGGGGTTCCTAGCACCGATCCCTGCGGTACCCCACTAGTCACTGCCGGCCACTCGGAAAAAGACCCGTTTATTCCAACTCTTTGCTTCCTGTCTGCCAACCAGTTTTCTGTCTAAGTCAGTACCTTACCCCCATTGCAATGTGCTTTAACTTTGCACGCTAGTCTCTTATGCAGGACCTTCTGAAAGTCCAAATACACCACATCCACTGGTTCTCCCTTATCTATTCTACCAGTTACATCCTCAAAAAATTCCAGTAGATTAGTCAAGCATGATTTACCTTTTGTAAATCCATGTTGACTTTGTCCAATCCTGTCACTGTTTTCCAAGTGCTCTGCTATTACATCATTTATAATGGACTCTAGCATTTTCCCCACCACCGATGTCAGGCTTACCGCTCTATAATTCCCTGTTTTTTTTCTCTACCATCTTTTTTGAATGGTGGGGTTACATTATCTACCCCCCAATCCATGGGAACTGTTCCAGAGTCTATAGAATTTTGGAAGATGACCAGCAATGCATCTACTATTTCTAGGGCCACTTCCTTAAGTACCTTAGGATGCAGATTATCAGGCCCTGGGGATTTATCGGCCTACAAATACTGATTTCATTCAGTTCCTCCCTTTCATTAGACCCTATATTCCCTGACATCTCTGGGAGTTTATTTGTATCCTCCTTTTGTGAAGACAGAACCAAAGTATGTATTTAATTGGTCTGCCGTGTAATTGTTCCCCATTATAAATTCCCTTGATTCTGACTGCAAGGGACCTACGCTTGACTTCACCAATCTTTTTCTCTTCACATATCTATAGAAGCTTTTACAGTCAGTTTTTATGTTCCCTGAAAGCTTACTCTCATATTCTATTTTCCCTTTCTTAATTAATCCCTTTGTCCTCCTTTGCTGAATCCTAAACTCCCAATCCTCAGGTTTGCTGCTTTTTCTGGCCAATTTATATGTTCTCTCCTTGGATCTTATGCTATCCCTAATTTCCCTTGTTAGCCACGGTTGAGTCACCTTTTTTGTTTTATTTTTATTCCAAACAGGATGAACAAATTCTGTAGTTCATCCATGCGATCTTTAAATGTTTGCCATTGCCTATTCACCGTCAGCCCTTTAAGTAACATTCCCCAATCCATCCTAGCCAACTCGCGCCTCATACCATCGTAGTTTCCTTTATTTAAATTCAGTACCCAAGTCTCTGAATCAACTACTTCACTCCATCTTTTAATGAAGAATTCTATCATATTATGATCGCTCCTCCCCAAGGGGCCTCACACAACAAGATTGCTAATTAATGCTTTCTCATTACATAATATCCAGTCTAAGATAGCCGTATCTCTAGTTGGTCCCTCGACATATTGGTCCAGGAAACCATCCCGTATACACTCTAGGAATTTCTCTTCCACAGTATTGTTAGTAATTTGGTTAGACCAATCTATATGTAGATTAAAGTCACCCATGATAACTGCTGTGCCCTTATTGCACGCATCTCTAATTTCCCATTTAATGCCATCCCCAACCTCCGCATTACTGTTTGGGGGTCTGTATACAACTCCCACTAATGTTTTCTGCCCCTTGGTATTTCTCAGCTCTACCCATACAGATTCCACATCATCAGAGCTAATATCCTTCCTTACTATTGTGTTAATCTCCTCTTTAACCAGCAATGCTACCTTTTCCTTTTTGCCTGTCCTTCCTGAATATGAAATACCCCAGGATGTTGAATTCCCAGCCTTGGTCACCCTGGAGCCATGTCTCCGTAATCCCAATCATATCATATTTGTTTACATCTATTTGCGCAGCTAATTCATCCACCTTATTACGAATGCTCCTCTCATTAAGACACAAAGCCTTCAGCCTTGTTTTTTTAACACTCTTAGATCTTTTAGAATTATTGTTTACTGCGGCCATGTTTGATTTACACCCTTCATCTCTCTGACTTCCACTTTTGCTTTTTTCCTTCCTGTCTTTTGCTTCTATCCTTGCTTCCCTTTCCTCTGTCTCCCTGCACAGGTTCCCAACCCCCTGCCATTTTAGTTTAAACCCTCCCCCAGAGCACTAGCAAACACTCCCCCTAGGACATCGGTCCCAGTCCTGCCCAGGTGCAAACCGTCCAGTTTGTACTGGTCCCACCTCCCCCAGAACCGGTTCCAATGCCCCAGGAATTAGAATCCCTCCCCTTTGCACCATTCCTCTAGCCACGTATTCATCTGAAATATCCTTCTATTTCTAGTCTGACTCGCACGTGGCACTGGTAGCAATCCTGAGATTACTACCTTTTTGAGGTCCTATTTTTTAAATTTAACTCCTAACTCCCTGTATTCAGCTTTTAGGACCTCATCCCGTTTTTTACTTATCATTGGTACCTATATGCACCACGACAGCTGGCTGTTCACCCTCCCCCCTCCAGAATGCCCTGCAGCCGCTCGGAGACATCCTTGACCCTTGCACCAGGGAGGCAACATACCATCCTGGAGTCTCGTTTGCGGCTGCAGAAACGCCTATCTATTCCCCTTACAATAGAATCCCCTATCACTATAGCTCGCCTGCTCTTTTTCCTCCCATCCTGTGCAGCAGAACCACCCACGGTGCCAGGAAGTTGGCTGCTGCTGACTTCCCCCGATAAGCCATCCTCTCCAACAATATCCAAAGCGTTATATTTGTTTGAGAGGGGGGTGGCCACAGGGGACCCTTGCACTACCTGCCTGCGCCTACTAGTCTGCCTGGCAGTCACCTGTTCCCTTCCTGCCTGTGCAGCCTTTACCTGCGGTGTGACCAACTGATTAAACGTGATATCCACGACGTCCTCCGCATCGCGAATGCTCCAGTATGTATCCATTCGCAGCTCCAGCGCCGCAATGCGGTCTGCCAGTAGCTGCAGCTGGATGCACTTCCCGGACACAGGAAGTGTCCCTAATTTCCCACATAGTGCAGGAGGAGCATGCCACGGGGCCGGGCTTTGCTGCCATGACTTGCCCTTTAATTAATTTAAATTAAATCAATGCCACTAATTATACCATTAAATGATATATTCAAGGGCCCCTGTTTCCTAGCACTCCCCGCTACACAACAGAGACCTTAGAAACTATAACCACAAAATTAAGACCTGTTAAGTCTGTGAATTATTTAGTTAATTAAGACACAGACTAATGAGTAACAATAAAAACAGGTCTTTACTGGTTGGAGGTAGGGACTATACTGAATACAAGATTACTGCACAGTGCTTATATACCGGTGTGTTCACCCCCGGTATTACGTCTACAGCAGCCTGAGAAAGTAGTACATCTCTTAAGGTGGAACAGGCTTAAGCTCTCTTAAGGTGGAACAGGTTACATACACAACAAGACCGTCTAAACTTTATAAACTATGAACCTTAACTGTCAAACTATAGAGTAGTATAAATACTCACCTGGCCGTACTCACCCAATCAGCTGCTTCCTCCTGCCCGCGTCACATTTTGAATCGTGACGTGGCTCTGGAACGCCGCCGCCGGTCTGTGAGAGTGGTAATCCTCTGTTTTTAAAAAAAAAAAGCCCGCAAAAGCGAGTTTAAATACTCACTACTCACTGAACCTCCGCTCCCGACAATGGCCTGTGAAAAAACCCGCGAAAGTGAGTTTAAATACTCACTGAACCTCCGCTCTCACCGCTCCTGACACTGGCCTGTATGCTAAGTTATCCACTTTGGTGACAAAAACAGGAAGGCAGATTATTATCTGAACGGCAATAGATTGGGAGAAGGGGAGGTGCAACGAGACCTGGGTGTCCTTGTGCACCAGTCGCTGAAGGTAAGCATGCAGGCGCAGCAGGCGGTTAAGAAGGCAAAATGGTATGTTGGCCTTCATAGCGAGAGGATTCGAGTACAGGAGCAAGGATGTCTTGCTGCAGTTGTACAGGGCCTTGGTGAGACCACACCTTGAGTATTGTGTGCCGTTTTGGTCGCTTTATCTGAGGAAGGATGTTCTTGCCATGGAGGGAGTGCAGCGAAGATTCACCAGACTGATACCTGGGATGGCAGGAATGACGTATGAGGAGAGATTGGGTTGATTGGGCTTATATTCGCTGGAGTTTAGAAGAATGAGAGGGGATCTCATTGAAACTTATAAAATTCTAACAGGACTAGACAGACTAGATGCAGGAAGGTTGTTCCCGATGGCGGGGAGTCCAGAACCAGGGGTCACAGTCTAAGGATAAGGGGTAAGCCATTTAGGACAGAGATGAGGATTTTTTTCACCCAGAGAGTGGTGAACCTGTGGAATTCTCTACCACAGATGGTAGTTGAGGTCAATTCATTAAATATATTCAAGAAGGAGTTGGATATATTTCTTAATGCTAAAGGGATATGGGGAGAAAGCAGGGACAGGGTACTGAATTTGGATGATCAGTCATGATCTCATTAAATGGCGGAGCAGGCTTGAGGGGCCGAATGGCCTACTCCTGCTCCTATCTTCTATGTTTCTATGGAAGGTGATTGATGAAGCAGCTGAAGATGGTTGGGCCTAGGACACTGCCCCGAGGAACTCTTGCAGCGATGCCCTGGGACTGTGATGATTGACCTTCAACCACCACAACCATCTTCCTTTGTGCTAGGTATGACTCCATCCAATGGAGCGTTTTCCCCCTAATTCCCATTGACTTAAATTTTACTAGGGCTCCTTGATGCCAGACTCGGTCAAATGCTGCCTTGATGTCAAAGGCAGTCACTCTCACCTCACCTCTGGAATTCAGCTCCTTTGTCCATGTTTGGACCAAGGCTGTAATGAGGTCTGGAGCCGAGTGGTCTTGGCGGAAACCAAACTGGGCATCAGTAAGCAGGTTATTGATGAGTAAGTGCTGCTTGATGGCACTTTCCATCACTTTGCTGATGATTGAGAGTAAACTGATGGGGCGGTAATTGGCCAGGTTGGATTTGTCCTGCTATTTGTGGACAGGACATACCTGGGCAGTTTTCCACATTGTCGGATAGATGCCAGTGTTGTAGCTGTATTGGAACAGCTTGGCTAGAGGCGCGGCTAGTTCTGGAGCACAAGTCTTCAGCACGATAGCCGGGATATTGTCGGGGCCCATAGCCTTTGCTGTATCCAGTGCGCTCAGCTGTTTCTTGATATCCCGTGGAGTGAATCAAATTGGCTGAAGACTGGCTTCTGTGATGGTGGGGAGCTCTGGAGTAGGCCGATATGGATCATCCACTTGGCACTTCTGGCTGAAGTTGATTGCAAACGCTTCAGCCTTGTCTTTTGCACTCACGTGCTGGGCTCCATCATCATTGAGCCCCCCCCTGCCCCCGCCCCCGTTAGTTGTTTAATGGTCCACCACCATTCACGACTGGATGTGGCAGGACTTTGATCTGATCTGTTGATTGTGGGATCGCTTAGCATGCTGCTTCCACTTTTTAGCATGCATGTAATCTTGTGTTGCAGCTTCCCCAGGTTGGTACCTCATTTCTAAGTATGCCTGGTGCTGCTCCTGTGCACTCATTGTTGAACCAGGGTTGGTGGTAATGGTAGAGTGAGGGATATGCCGGGCCATGAGGTTACAGATTGTGGTGGAATACAATTCTGCTGCTGCTGATGGCCCACAGCGCCTCATGGATGCCCAGTTTTGAGCTGCTAAATCTATCCCATTTAGCACGGTGGTAGTGCCACACAACACGATGGAGGGTGTTCTCAGTGCAAAGACTGGACTTCGTCTCCACAATGACTGTGCGGTGGTCACTGCTACCAATGCTGTCATGGACAGATGCATCTGCGACAGGTAGATTGGTGAGGACGAGGTCAAGTAGGTTTTCCCTCGTGTTGGTTCTCTCACCCCCTGTCGCAGACCCAGACTGGCAGTTATTTCCTTCAGGACTTGGCCAGCAGTGGTGCTACCGAGCCACTCTGGGTGATGGACATTGAAGTCCCACACGTACATTCTGTGCCCTTGCTACTCTCCGTGCTTCTTCCAAGTGGTGTTCAACATGGAGGAGTACTGATTCATCAGCAGGTGGTAATCAGCAGGAGGTTTCCTTGCCCATGCTTGGCCTGAAGCCGTGAGACTTTGTGGGGTCCAGAGTTAATGTTGAGGACTCCCAGGGCCACTCCTTCCCGACTGGTGGGTCTGTCCTGCCAGTGGGAACGGGATGGTGATGGAGGAATTTGGAACATTGGCTGAAAGGTATGATTCTGTGCATATGACTGTCAGGCTGTTGCTTGACTAGTCTGTGGGACAGCTCTCCCAATTTGGCACAAGTCCCCAGATGCTGGTGAGGAGGATCTTGCAGGGTTGACTGGGTTGGGTATGTTGTTGCTGTGTCTATACCGAGTGGTCCGTTTGATTTCATTCTTATTATTTTGTTTCGTAGCAGTTAGTTACAACTGAGTGAGGGCAGTTAAGAGTCAACCACATTGCTGTGGGTCTGGAGTTACATATAGGCCAGACCAGGTAAAGACAGCCCATTTCCTTTCCCGAAGGGCATTAGTGAACCAATCTGATTACTAGCTTTTTATTCCAGATTTATTTAATTAACTGAATTTAAACTCCCCAGCTGCTGTGGTGGGATTTGAACTCACGTCTCTGGATCATTAGTCCAGGCCTCTGGATTATTAGCCTAGTGACATTACCACTACACTACCGTTCCCCTATGGGAAAGGACAAGGATAGACCAGGAATAAAAGTTCTCAATTGGGGAAAAGCTAATTTTATTAAGCTGAGATGTGATTTAGTTGAAGTGGACTGAGACAAAAATTTGAAGGTAAATCAATGTCAGAGCAGTGGGAGGTATTCAAGGAGGAGATGGTGAGGGTTCAGAGCAAGTATGTTCCCTTAAAGAAAAAGGGTGGGACTAACAAATCTAGAGCACCCTGGATGTCAAGGGGCACACAGGGAAGGATAAAGGAAAAAAAGGGAAGCTTATGACAGATACCGAGGGCTCAATACTGCAGAAATCCTAGAGGAGTATAGAAAGTGCAGGAGGGAAATTAAAAAGGAAATTAGGAATGCAAAGAGAGGGCATGAAAAAATATTGGCAAGTAAAATCAAGGAAATGCATTTATAAATACATTAAGAGCAAGAGGATAACTAAAGTAAGAATCTGGCCTATTCAAGACCATAAAGGTAACCTGTGTGTGGAGGCAGAAGACATGGGTATGGTGCTTAATGAATACTTTGCATCTGTTTTCACAAAAGAGAGGGACGATGCAGAAATTGCAATCTGGGAGGAGGAGTGTGAAATATTAGATGAAATAAACACAGTGAAAGAGGGAGTATTAAAGGATTTGGCATCTTTTGAAAGTGGATAAATCCCCAGGCCCGGATGAAATGTATCACAGACTGTTAAGAGAAGTAAGAGAGGAAATAGCAGAGGCTCTGATCATCATTTTCCAATCCTCTCTGGCTACAGGTGTGGTACTGGAGGACTGCTAATGTAGTACCGTTGTTTAAAAAGGGAGAAAGGGATAGACTGAGTAATTACAAGCCAGTCAGCCTATCCTTGGTGCTGGGAAAATTATTGGAAAAAATTCTGATACACAGGATAAATCTTCATGTAGAAAGACACAGATTAATCAGGGACAGGCAGCATGGATTTGTTAAGGGAAGGTCGTGTCTGACTAACTTGATTGGATTTTTTGAAGAGGTAACCAGGAGGGTCGATGAGGGTAGTGCGTTTGATGTAATCTGTATGGATTTTAGCAAGGCTTTTGATAAGGTCCCACATGGCAGACAGGTCACGAAAGTAAAAGCCCATAGGATCCAAGGCAAAGTGGCAAGTTGGATCCAAAATTGGCTGAGGCAGGAAACAAAGGGTAATGGTCGAAGGGTGTTTTTGTGACTGGAAGGCTGTTTCCAGTGGGGTTCCGCAGGGTCAGTACTGGGTCCTTTGCTTTTTGTGGTATATATCAATGATTTGGACTTGAATGTAGGAAGTATGATGAAGAAGCTTGCAGATGATACAAAAATTGGCCGTGTGGTTGATAATGAAGAAGGAAGCTGCAGACTGCAGGAAGATATCAATGGACTGGTTAGGTGGGCAGAACAGTGGCAAATGGAATTCAATCTGGAGAAGTGTGAGGTAATGCATTTGGGGAGGGCTAACAAGGCAAGGGAATACACAATGACCCAGTAATTCCGGGCACAGCGCGTGAGTACGGACGGGGTACTCACGCGTGTGCCCGGAGGAATTGCCGGTTTTCAGCATGCACAGCGCATGCGCTGAAAACCGGCATTTCCTGTCCTCTGTCCCAAGGGGTTAAGCGCGTGTGCAGTGAAATTCCTTTTTTTTTTCCCAGAGTTGCGCGTGTGTAAAGGCCTCCGGTCTTTACGCATTGAAAAACCACACGTAAGTACTTAGTTGTTCAGGTAAGTGGGCTTTTAGTACAATTGAGAATTTTTTTCCCCACAGGTTTGTTATTTTTAAAGAATTTACAGTAAGGTAAGTTTAGTTTTAGCCCCGATTTATAATTTTTTTTTTTTTTTTTTTTTTCAATTATTGTTTAAAATAGTTTTTCAGAGTTCTTTGTTGTTCATTTAAGTAGTGCAATGTTTTTTTAAATTTTCTTTCAGGTTTAAGTAGTGCTTTGGGGCCGGGAGTTTTCATGAGTTTGACAGCTCTTTCTGTCAAACTTATGAATGGCTGCACAGTGCTCACCTGATCCCAGCCGGCACATCGTACTAACTACACCGCTGGATCAGGTAAGCACATCGCGCCGACATCTGAACCGGGCCAGTGACAGGAAATGCAAGCAGGCCCGGGCTTCAGATGTCGGCGCTCAGGGTGAGTGCACATCGGGGGCTTGCATGCGCGGCAAGCACCCGATCCTAATTTCAGGGCCAATAAATAGTAGGACACTGAGTAGTGCAGAGGATCAGAGGGACCTTGGAGTGCATGTCCACAGATCCCTGAAGGTAGCAGGACAGGTAGATAAGGTGGTTAAGAAGGCATACGGGATACTTGACTTTATTAGCCGAGTAATAGAATATAAGAGCAGGGAGGTTATGCTTGAACTGTATAAAACACTAGTTAGGCCGCAGCTAGAGTACTGCGTGCAGTTCTGGTCACCACATTACAGGAAGGATGTGATTGCACTAGAGAGGGTGCAGAGGAGATTTACGAGGATGTTGCCTGGGCTGGGGAATTTTAGCTATGAGGAAAGATTAGATAGGTTGGGGTTGTTTCCTTTGGAACAGAGGATGCTGAGGGGAGACTTTATTAAGATGTATAAAATTACGAGGGGCATAGATAGAGTGGATAGGAAGGACCTATTTCCCTTAGCAGAGGGTTCAATAACCAGGGGGCATAGATTTAAAGTAATTGGTAGGGGGTTTACATAAGAACATAAGAAATAGGAGCAGGAGTAGGCCAATCGGCCCCTCGAGCCTGCTCCGCCATTCAATAAGATCATGGCTGACCTGATCCTAACCTCAAATCTACTTTCACTCTCTATCCCACCCGAACCCATGTGATCTCCCGGGAGAGTCGAAAAACCAGATAAAAAACCCAATGTGCCAATTTGGGAGAAAAAATCTGGGAAATTCCTCTCCGACCCATCTAGGCGATCGAATCTCGTCCAGGAGATCACTCTGTCCCTGTATTTCCTACAGTACTTACCTTCTGTAAGAGGTGATCTCCACCCCAGCCAGGAACAGGCCCAATTTACTCTTGAAGGACTCCTAGCTGGCAGCCTGTTCCTGAGGTCTCCACTAATCCCTGTGAATAGAACCATCTCCTGAAATCTAACACAGAATTAGAACACAAGAAGTAGGAGCAGGACCAGGCTACACGGCCCCTGGGCCCGCTCCGCCACCCACAGGGCCATGACCGATCTGAACCTAGCCTCATGTCCGATTTCCTGCCCGCTCCCCGTAACCCCTAATTCCCTTTACTTCTAGGAAACTGTCTATTTCTGTTTTAAATTTATTTAATGATGTAGCTTCCACAGCTCTCTGGGGCAGCATATTCCACAGACCTACCACCCTCCTGAGTGAAGAAGTTTCTCCTCATCTCAGTTTTGAAAGAGCAGCCCCTTATTCTAGGTTTATGCCCCCTAGTTCTAGTTTCACCCATCATTGGGAACATCTTCACCGCATCCACCCGATCAAGCCCCGTCACAATCGTATATGTTTCAATAAGATCGCCTCTCATTCTTCTGAACTCCAATGAGTAGAGTCCCAATCTACTCAACCTCTCCTCATATGTCCACCCCCTCATCCCCGGGATTAACCGAGTGAACCTTCTTTGTACTGCCTCGAGAGCAAGTATGTCTTTTCTTAAGTATGGACACCAAAACTGTATGCAGTATTCCAGGTGTGGTCTCACCAATACCTTGTACGACTGAAGCAATACCTCCCTATTTTTATATTCCATCCCCCTAGCAATAAAAGCCAACATTCCATTGGCCTTCTTGATCACCTGCTGCACCTGCATACTAACTGTACTGTCCTCCCTACGTGTATGTGTCTGTACGCAGTTAGACAGCCAGCCAAACTCCTTTCAATAACGACATGGGAGTCAGGATGTAGCGTCCAAGCTCCGGTGTTTAATAATGCCACACTTGCATGAGGTCAATGAAACAATACAAATCAGTTGCATTGGGTTGGAGTAAAACTGAGAAAGAAAAAAGAAAGAAATGCACCTTGTTACATACATGAGATATAACTAACCTCTAAACATGAATATGTAATGAAACCATTCAACTCACAGGCAATGCTTTTGAAGGCGTAACAATGTAAGATTACAGCGGATTAACTTGCAACACGCTCCATGCTGATGTGACCTCTTTGTTTGCTATCACGATACTACTTCCTATTGAGTGACCCTACTGGCCATTTCCATTTACTGCCACCTACTGGCGGCAACAAAACAAAACTCCTGCAATTATAAGGCAGAACACTAACTTTTTGTGTTTTGTGCACCAGGACCCCCAGATCCCTTTGTACTGCAGTACTTTCCAGTTTCTTGCCATTAAGATAATAACTCGCTCTATGATTTTTCTTGCCAAAGTGCATAACCTCACACTTTCCAGTATTATATTCCATCTGCCAAATCTCTGCCCACTTACTTAGCCTGTCTATGTCCCTTTGCAGGTTTTTTATGTCCTCCTCACTCACTACTTTCCCTCCCATCTTTGTATCATCTGCAAACTTTGATATGTTACACTCGGTCCCTTCCTCCAAATCGTTAATATAGATTGTAAAGAGTTGGGGTCCCAGCACTGACCCCTGCGGAACACTACTAGTTACTGATTGCCAGTCTGAGAATGAACCATTTATCCCAATCCTCCACCCATGCCAGAATATTACCCCCAATCCTGTGATTTTTTATCTTGAGCAATAATCTTTTGTGTGGCACCTTAGAGGGGATTTGAGGTGCAATTTTTTCCACCCAGAGGTTGATCGGGGCCTGGAACGCACTGCCTAAAAGGGTGGCAGAGGCAGAAACCCTCATCACATTTAAAAAGTACTTGGATATGCACTTGAAGTGCCGTAACCTACAAGGCTACGGACAAAGTGCTGGAAAGTGGGATTAGGGTGGATAGCTCTTTGTTGACTGGCACGGACAAGATGGACTTTCTGTGCTGTAAATTTCTATGATTCTATGTTAATGAGTTTGTTTTTTTTCCTCCAGGCAAACATCACAGAAGTTGAAGTTTGCATTCCCGCCAAACTCCACAATTCTCTGATTGGCGCGAAGGGCCGTTTTGTCCGCTCCATCATGGAGGAGTGCGGAGGGGTGCACATCCACTTCCCTACTGAGGGATCGGGCAGCGACACAGTCACCATCAGGGGCTCTACTGAAGAGGTCGACAAGGCCAAGAAACAGCTCCTTTACTTGGCTGAGGAAAAGGTACCTTTATGGTGTTTAGAGTGGGAAGGCTGCCGTACCAGATTGTACGTAGTTTATTTTAGAACATGCTCCAGTTGCCAATCTCGGGTGTGTTTAGAAGGGAGAGAGATTTTTGCAAAGAAATGTGGGTGAAGCACTCTAGGACATTAACGTGCTCCTTCCTGTAGGCATGAGGTGTCAGCCGTAGCTCAGTGGGTAGCACACTCTCACTTCTGAGTCAGAAGGTCGTAGGTTTAAATCCCACTCCAGAGACTTTAGCTCATAATCCAGGCTGACACTCCAGTGCAGTACTGCGGAAATGCCGTCTTTCAGATGAGATGTTAAACCAAGGTCCCGTCTTCACTCGGGTAGACGTAAACAATCCCATGGCACTATATCTCCCTGGTGTCTGGCTGATATTTATTTAACCCACAACCAACACCTAAAAACAGATGATCTGGTCATTCTCTCATTGCTGTTTGTGGAGCTTGCTGTGCGCAAATTGGCTGGCATGTTTCCTACATTACAACCGTGACTACACTTCAAAAATACTTAATTGGGTGTAAAGTGCTTTGGGATGTCCTGAAGCCGTGAAAGGCGCTGTATCAATACAAGTCATGGAATCATAGAATGGTTACACCATGGAAGAAGGCCATTCGGCCGTTGAGCCTGTGCCGGCTCTCTGCAAGAGCACCTCCTCTAGTCCCCCGCCCCCCCCCCCCCCCTCTTTCCCTGTAGCCTTGCACAAATTTTTTTTTTAGGTACTTATCGCATTCCCTTTTGAAAGCCGTGATTGAGTCTGCCTCCACCACCCTTTCAGGCAGTGCATTCCAGATCCTAACCACTTGCTGCGTAAAAAAGTTTTTTCTCATGTCGTCTTTGGTTCTTTTGCCAATCGCCTTAAATTAGTGTCCTCTGGTTCTCGACCCTTCTGCCAATGGGAACAGTTTCTATCTGCTCTGTCCAGACCCCTCATGATTTTGAACACCTATCAAATCTCTCAATCTTCTCTGCTCTAAGGAGAACAACCCCAGCTTCTCCAGTCTATCCACGTAACTGAAGTCCCTCATTCCTGGAATCATTCTTGTAAATCTTTTCTGCACCCTCTCTAAGGCCTTCACATCCTTCCTAAAGTGCAGTGCCCAGAATTGGACACAGTATTCCAGTTGAGGCCGAACCAGTGTTTTATAAAGGTTCATCATAATTTCCACACCTTTGTACTCTATATCTCTATTTATGAAGCCCAGGATCCCGTAAGCCTTTATAACTGCTTTCTCAACCTGCCCTGCCACCTTCAACGATTTGTGCACATATACCCCCAGGTCTCTCTGTTCATGCACCCCCTTTAGGGTTGTACCCTTTAGTTTATATTTCCTCTCTTCATTCTTTCTACCAAACTGTATCACTTCACACTTTTCTGCGTTAAATTTCATCTGCCACGTGTCCGCCCATTCCACCATCCTGTCTATGTCCTCTTGAAGTCTATCACTATCCTCCTCACTGTTCACTATACTTCCAAGTTTTGTGTCATCTGCAGATTTTGGAATTGTGCTCTGTACACCCACATCCAAGTCATTAATATATATCAAGCAAAGCAGTGGTCCTAGAACCGACCCCTGGGGAACACCACTGTATACTTTCCTCCAGTCTGAAAAACAACCGTTCACCGCTACTCTCTGGTTCTTGTCACTTAGCCAATAGTCTGTCTTTCTTTCATGAGTGAAGCAAAGACCTGATTCATGCCACTTGCCTACCATTGGCTTAGGAAGGACACAGGTCAACAAATAAATAATCCTAATTACACAAATATGGGACATCTGAAACAAATAACTGCTGACTTAATCTGGAAATACAAAACACAAGATACTTGAAATGCCATTTAAGTGTCTCCAGATAGCAAATGAGAAATTGCATTGATGTCTTGCACAGGCTAGACAGTTACCATTCCTAACCGCACCTCCCCCACTTAAGTAGCGACGAGTCCAATGAACACAATGCTGTATGCTGTAATTTGCTACTGATCAGTGATTATAGTAATTTGCTTTTCCTTCATCCTCTGGAGTGACTGAGCTCTAGGGATTCTATCGAGTGTCTGATTTAAACTGAAAACATTGACCCGCACGAAAACTGTTGCATGATCAAGTAGCAGAAGGACTTTCACGATGGAATGGACCACTTTTATGAAATATTTCTCGCCTGACAGCATTGCTGAGTTCAGCAACTTAGTTTCTCAATTAAAATGAGAGAGAAGGAGAAGGTTAAGGTTAGAGCAGACAACATCAAGATTCTGAAAGAGTGTAAGAGAAAATGAGAGAAATCAGGACGTTTTGAATATACCGTGCCAAGCTTGGCTTTTAAAGTAGATTCCAAGTAAAAATATAGATGGGAGGAGGCATGGAATTACACAGTTTGAGGTCCTGGGGAGGGGGCAGAGCATAATGAAAATGAATCCTGATGACAACACAGTGAGGTTGTAGGGAACAAAGAGCATGTAGGGCTCAACAATTAGAGCTTAAAAGGAGCAAGAGAAGGATGTATAGGGATCACTAACATAGTACCAATAAAATAAAGTGATATGGGAAAGGCTGCAGCATTCTGGAGTTGGAGGAACTGCTCTGTGGCAAAGCTGTAGCATGTTTGGGTCTGAATCATTCTGCCTTCACGCTTGAGGTTTAACAGGCCTCGGGTCTGCTCCCTCCCACTCCTGTCACCTAGCCCCCCACCCCAAACAACACCATCACTAAATAATGAGTATCTCTTTGCACAGCAAATCAAGAACTATACCAGTGAGCTGCGTGCCAAGCCAGAGTACCACAAGTTCCTGATTGGACGCGGTGGCACCAACATCCGTAAGGTGCGCGATAACACGGGAGCCCGGATCATTTTCCCTACGGCAGACGACAAAGAACAAGAACTGATCACCATCGTCGGTACAGAGGAAGCTGCCAAAGAGGCTCAGAAAGAACTGGAAATCCTCATAAGGAACCTGGTAAGTCTTGCTCTGCCTCAGGCTGATCACTGATTTCTTGTGATTATTTCCTTTTTTTTCGTCTACAGATACCAACTTGTGCTGGGGTACAATTCAATAGATGGTATAGTGTCCCCCCACCCCACCAAATACCTCATCCAAGTGGCCATTCTCTGTATGTGACCCTTGACCGTGGATGCGAGGTTATTCAGCCTCGGAGACCACTGCCTAGGTCTACCCTGCAACTTTCACATCCTTTCCGCTGGAGGTTAGATGGTAAGCAGGCTGTAGCTCACCTACCGACATTGTCAGCTGCTTTTACAATCTTCTGATTTAATTTTTTAAACTATAGAACTAATATATAATAGAATATATTATAAATTGTTGTTTATGTGTAAAATGAATTCTTTTACAATTTCTCAATCTTAATCTCTAACACGGGCGGCTTGTTGTCCAGAGTTAGACACAGAATGCAGTGAGGTGTAGGTAATGTGTATGTCATGAGGGCAATGTGTTCCCCTTCACTTTTTTTTGGGTGCGCGGCTCATTCAAAATAACGTGCATGTGCGGTTTTTCCCATTTAGAAGCTGGTGAGCTGGCTGCGCGGGAGCTCCAGAGCGCTGCCTGGCCACTCAGCTTAAAGGGAACATTGCATGAGGGGAGTTGATTCTTCACTGCACTCCAATTTCTTTCCCCTTCCTCTGCAGGACAATGTTATAGAGGACGCGATGACCGTTGACCCCAAGCACCACCGATACTTTGTGATACGCCGCGGGCAAGTTTTGCGGGACATTGCGGATGAATATGGAGGTGTGATGGTCAGCTTTCCTCGTACTGGAACTCAGAGCGACAAGGTGACACTGAAAGGTGCCAAAGATTGCGTGGAGGCTGCCAAGAGACGCATGCAGGAGATCGTCGAGGATCTGGTACGGGAGAGTTCAATATTATCTTTTATTTATATCTCGACTCTCTTGTCTTGGCAGTAATAAAATCCCATTAATACGGTATGAATACCATGTATTGGATTTGATTCAAATTGTTTTATGACCAACTCCATCATATGACACAGTAGCTGGTGCCCATTTTTGAAAACTTGCAAGTAAACTTTCTTTATTCAGCTCGGTTCCCTTGATAAATATGTTGTCATCCAAATAATTCACTCTTCTCATTTTTATTAGGTTTGATCCGGTAAGATTGACTTTACTTTGTATTCCAGTATACACTCGAGATATAAGTATATTAGGTATAAAACAGAAAATACTGGAAATGCTCAGCAGGTCAGGCAGCATCTGTGGACAGAAACAAAGTTAACGTTTCGGGTCACAGAATCACAGAAACCCCACAGTGCAGATAGAGGCCATTTCGGCCCATCGAGCCTGCACCGACACATATCCCACCCGATCCCTGTAACCCCTACACCAACACATATCCCACCCTATCCCCGCAACCCCACCTATTTAATCCCCCTAACACTAAGGGTCAATTTATCATAGCCAATCAACCTAACCCGCACATCTTTGGACTGTGGGAGGAAACCGGAGCACCCGGAGAAAACCCACGCAAACACGCCAGAACTGGAAAAAGTTAGAGATGTAACAGATTTTAAACAAGTGCAGAGGCAGGGAAGGGGGGGGAGGAAAGAACAAAAGGGACGGTCTGTGATAAGCTGGAAGGCAGGAGAGATTAAATGACAAATGGGATGATGGTGCAAGGTGAAAGGGGATGGTAATGAGACAAGTAAAAAACAAAAGATGGGTCTAGAGGTGTAAATGGGAATATCAGAATCATCAGCAACAGCTGCCGTCCAAAAAAATGGGAACTGTGGTTCTGATCTGAAATTGTTGAATTCGATGTTGAGTCCGGAAGGCTGTAAAGTGCCGAATCGAAAGATGAGGCGCTGTCCCTGGAGCTTCAGTTGAGCTTCATTAAAACTGTAGGAGGCCAAGGACAGCGAGGTCAGAGTGGGAGTGGAGCGGAGAATTAAAGTGACAGGCGACTGGAAGCTCGGGGTCACGCTTGTGGACTGAATGGAGATGTTCCACAAAGTGGTCACCCACTCTGCGTTTGGTCTCCCACTCTGCGTTTGGTCTCCCCAGTGTAGGGGAAACCGCACCGTGAGCAGCGAATACAGTGCACTAAATTGAAAGAAGTACAAGTAAATCGCTGTTTCACCTAGAAGGAGTGTTTGGGGCCCTGGACGGTGGGAAGAGAAGAGGTAAAAGAGCAGGTGTTGCATCTAGTAGATTGGCTACACCTGCTCACAGAGGAATGTGTTAGGTGGCACCTACTATACCAGGTGGGATTGCAAAGTGCTATAGTGTCTGAGCCTGAATCTAGCAGCTTAAAGTGGCTGGTGTGACTTTCATGTGGTAGAATACCAATAGCTTAATGCTGGATTTGTCTGCCCTCATGTTTGAGATCCTGGTAAAGACATGCAAGTATTGTGATGTGACACTGCCTTTAAATGCAATTATTTCATTCTTGTACCTGTCTCCCTTTGAGTGAATGCTTTGAGGGAATGTTTTCCTGCTTTCCTCTTCTGACCATGTTAACCCATGCTATGGTCCAGTTCCATGGATGCTGATAGTTCTCCAGTATCTCCTCCAAGTGAAGGGCCTCTTGCTCAGCCCGACCCTCCATCCCCGCCGCTCAGCCTTCATGATTTCTTCCTGTTTCTGTACACATCCTCTGCCTCTCTAACACGCTGCCTCTGCTACACTGTCTGCTGCCACTCGTTCAGCCACTACACTCCTGCCCTCTGGAATTCTCTATGCGGTTCCCTCCACCTTGGAATGAATGTTCGCTTTTACCGCGGATGTAAAATGGTCGGTAGGGGATTGACTTGCTGCTGTCTGTTTTACGCCCAGTGCTAAAGGTTAAACTTCACCCCCTTTATTGTTTTCAAAAATCTCCCCTAAGTTCTGCTCTTTGACCCTGACTTTGGTCCCCCATCCCAGCCTCTCCATTACTTTCCTCTTTACCCATGCTCTGTCACATTATCCCTTTCCTCTGTCGTCTTGCACGTGTGTGTAAAGGCTGAAGTATATTGTATTGAGGCTGATTAGTATTTCTGCTTTGATACAGGAAGCTCAGGTAACCATCGAGTGCGTAATTCAGCAGAAGTTCCACCGGATGGTGATGGGTGCCAAAGGCTTGAAGGTGCAACAGATCACCAAGGACCACAACGTACAGATCAAATTCCCTGAGCGTGAGGAGACTTCAGGTACAGCTACTGCATTCCTACATCTCAATGCTGTGAGCACTGATAAATGCTGCATTCCACACTTAATCTTAGTGAGCAAAGTATTAGCCGATCACCTACTTTAAGTTGCATAGAATTTTACAGTGCAGCAACAGGCCATTCGGCCCAACTGGTCCGTGCCGGTGTTAACGCGCCACACGAACCTCCTTCCACCTTACTTCATCTCGGCCTACCAAACAATCCTTCTATTCCTTTCTCCCTCCTGTACTTATCTAGCTGCCCCATAAGTTGCTCTGTAGTACCGTGAAAAGGAGACGGTGAAAAGGAGATGCTATTATTAGCAGAAATGAGCATTCCTACAAAATGCCACTCAAAAAATATATATATTATGGAAAAGAATTAAGGCAATCTAATACTGTCACAAGTACCTGCCCCATAATCGGTAAATCAAATTTGATACATTTGCTAATCGATGTTCCCTCAGTCACAGGGTGAATATATCATCCCTTTAACTCTGTGGCTTGCATTTCCACTACCCTATCTTAACACATGACATTGATTGGAAATTACATCCTAGTCTGCTCCTTCACAGCAAGAGGCAGCCACATACATTATCCCAGTGGAAGATGCCATTGAATGAAAATGAGCAGTAACTGCATCGCCTGGAATCTAAACCTCACAAGGTCCTTAGAAAAGCTAATTTATGGGAATTAGAGGCACATTTATTGTACCCCTAGAAAAAAAGATTCTTGAAAGGTTAGTTGGCCGTGATTCAGAGACACACCACCTTGGAGGAGCCATTTCGATTCTCAGTGCAGAGCTTGGAAGCTTGGATTTGGATATCACCATCTTGGGGAAAAACAACCATGATCGAAACAAGATCAAATGGGGGTCCTCTTCCTGGTGAGCGGGCAGTAGAGACTATCTCTTGGGGAGGGGTACTGATTTGGGGGGGGGGAGCGGGGAGAGGCAGCAGGACTTCCTTTTTATAGTGTCTCCATCACTATCTGCTGCCAGTATCCTAACACGCACCAAGTCCCATTCACCCATCACCCTTGTGCTCACTGATCTGCATTGGCTTCCGGTCCACCAACGCCTCAGTTTTAAAATTCTCATCCTCAGATTCCGATCCCTCCATGGCCTCGCCCCTCCCTACCTCTAACCATGATCTTATTGAATGGCGGAGCAGGCTCGAGGGGCCGATTGGCCTACTCCTGCTCCTATTTCTTATGTTCTTATGTTCTCCAGTCCTACAATCCTCTGAGGACTGTGTGTTCCTCCAACTCCGGTCTGAACTTCCGTCGCCCCGCCTTTGGCTGCCGTGCCTTTCAGCCCTAAGCTGTGGAATTCACTCCCTAAACCTCTCCACCTCTCCACCTCTCCTCCTTTAAGACACTCCTTAAAGCCTCCCTCTTTGACCAAGTTTTCGGTCACCTGTCCTAATGTCTCCTCCGTTGGCTCGGTGTAAATGTTTGTCTGATTACTCTCCTGTGAAGTGTCTTGGGACGCTGAAAGTGCTGCATAAATACAATTTGTTGTTGTAAAGTATTTTGAAGACCAATCTCTTGGAAAAGCACAGTCCGGTTGTCGCTGTTTGTTTGATCTCCTGTATTATTGTGAAGATTTTTGACTCCATCTTCCCACTTGTCACCTTTCGTCCTTCTGATGTGGAGGCAGCAAGATGCAGTCAGCCATCTACATTAGTGGGGTCTGTAAAGTGCACCAGGAGTCACAGGCAGACTAGCCTTGCCCTGGAATAAAATGCATTGGGTCAGATGTGTTCTATTTTTCACAGCACCCGAGCAGCAAGTCCATGAGAATGGAGAGACCAATGGAGAAGTTAAGGAGGGTGATCCCTCTGTGCCCCGGAAAAATGACATCATTATCATTTCTGGGCGGAAGGAGCGATGTGAGACAGCCAGAGATGCTTTGCTGGTATGTTCTTAAACTGTGTGACTGCCGCTTCAATAGAGGAGAGAGGCTGAGAGTACATCTAGAGGTCTAACTGGCAAACAAATAGGAGGGTGTAATAGTTATACAGACTGTGAGAGGGGCTGTAATAATAATTTTAAAAATATGACAAACTTTTAAAGAAAATAATTCCAGCTGATTTTGTTTTTCAGCTTGTGAAGTAAAATCAGATACAAGAACTAGTCCAGAAATGATGGCTTCTATTTATTAGTGCTAGTTTCTCTGAGGCGTTAACCCGTATATTTAACAGTTTATGGATAAAGGAATGCCAGGATGTTTCTGTTGTTATGACCAACAGTAAATTCTAGCGCTGGACTCTGGGGCAAAGGGCCTTTCTCATTTTGATGCTTTCTTGCGTTCTTACAGGCGCTGGTTCCTGTCACAATAGAGGTAGAGGTGCCCTTTGACCTGCACCGTTACATCATTGGCCAGAAGGGAAGTGGTATACGCAAGATGATGGAGGAGTATGAGGTAAAAACGTGCTGCGCTAATCTGTAATTGGCAGACTGAAACGGAGACAGGATACTTCATTCAAGTGACTCTCTTGTCAGTCTGAAAGTTATTAATGACCCCACAATGAACAGCTCAACGATACAGTTAAACCTGCCCTGTCCTAGAATCATACAATTTTATACAGAATGGAGCTGTTTGACCCATCTAGCCTGCGCCCGCTCTATGAGCAAGCTGTCTACCCAGTCCCATTGGCCTGCCCTGTGCCCATATCTTTTTTGTTTTTCAAATATTTATCCATTTCCCATTTAAAAGATATTATGGATTCTGCATCCATCGCTGTTTCTAGCAGGGCATTTCAGACCCTCTTTATAAATTAAAAAAATCAGCTAATTTCTCCTTTCAATCTTATGCCCTCTAGTTACCAACTCCCCAGCTGCTGGAAATAGCTTTTCCAAACCCTTTGCTAATTTTGCTACCTTATATTGGGTCTCCTCCTGACCTATTGCTCTAGTGAAAAGAGCCCCTGTTTCTCTAGTGACTCCTCATAACTAAGCTCTCATCCCCCAACACATTTTACTGGAAGTGGGGTCACTGAATAGCAATGTGGAACACGAATCTTGACTTTTTTTCCTCCTTCCCCAGTCTGAGGACACTGAGACCAATTGCGATGCCCCTTCACTGTCCCAGGGCTGCTGTTCTTTTAAAAGAAAATGGATGTTAATTTTATTTTTAGATTGTATACAGTTAGGGAATTGATATCTTGATGAAGCTGGGCCCAATCTCTAGTCGGGTGAAGTGGTGGATTTTATAATTATGCTGAACCTGCCACTGTAACCACTCGCTCCCTTAGAAATGGACTCTGGGTGTGGACGTGCAGTAACAGAGGCTCCAGATCACCCAAAACATGACACCCCTGTCATGGTAACGAGTGGAGCCCTGCCTGGCATCCATACCTCGTACAGATAAAGCTAAAATAACCCGTTAAAAGGATTGAGCTGTGATGGTGTTGATCTCCCTGGGTTTGAGCAGCTCTGGATCAGCTCCCTGGCCCATCTTGAGTTACTGCTCTGGCCTGGGAGCTCTTAGTGATGAGGATGGGATAAGGAGGACTGTTTACTTTGGAGACATGCATGCTGGATGGGGATATAATTGAGTTATCTCTCTCCATTTCAAAAACTGTAGTCTGGTGTGTGAGTTCTTTCGGATTGTATAGGTATGGTAGGACTAGAAGACATTTACAGAAAAGGTGTAGGCAAGGACTTAGAAACATAGAAGATAGGAGCAGGAGTAGGCCATTCGGCCCCTCTAGCCTGCTCCGCCATTCAATGCGATTAT
The DNA here is from genome assembly GCF_052327205.1 of Somniosus microcephalus. NCBI lineage: Eukaryota > Metazoa > Chordata > Chondrichthyes > Squaliformes > Somniosidae > Somniosus > Somniosus microcephalus. The sequence goes on along the minus strand of NC_140992.1, from coordinate 135,210,044 downwards.
GGCTGATCATTCAAGTTCTCCTGCTTTCTCCCCATACCCCTTGATCCCTTTAGCCGTAAGAAATATATCCAACTCCTTCTTGAATATATTTAATGAATTGGCCTCTACTGCCTTCTGTGGTAGAGGATTCCACAGGTTCACCACTCTCTGGGTGAAGAAATTCTTCCTAATTTCTGTCCTAAAAGGCCTACCCCTTATCCTTACACTGACCCCTGGTTCTGGATTCCCTGACCATCGGGGACATCCTCCCTGCATCTGGTCTGTCCAGTCCTGCCAGAATTTTATAAGTTTCAATGAGATCCCCTCTCATTCTTCTAATTTCCAGCGAGTACAAGCCCAATCGCCCCAATCTTTCCTCATACGTCATTCCTGCCATCCCAGGTATCAGCCTGGTGAATCTTCGCTGAACTCCTTCCGTGGCAAGAATATCCTTCCTCAGATAAGGCGACCAAAACTGCACACTTGGGTTGGATGCCAGCAAGAATTTATTTGCAGAGTCATCACCCTCTAGAACAGACTACTGAAACATGAGGTGCGTAGAGAGCCATGATGGCCCTATTAAAGGAGACTGGAGAGAAGAAGGCATTTCTGTTTGTAGAGGGTTGCTCTTAATTAGCTGTGATTGAGGTGTTAAGGGCTATGGTGGTCTCCTGGAGCCATGCTTGATTGTCTTGGGGAATCAAAGAGGAATTTCCCACGGCTTTTCCTGAATTGGTTGCAGGTTTCCCTTTCCCAGGTGGTTATTTGGTTATGGGATGTGAAAGTGGTGTGCATGATTGTACCATTGTTTGCACAGGTTGGGCTTGTTGAGCCTGATGACCTTTGCTCGCCCTTGTTTTCACATGTTCATATGTATTTAATGGAGCCACTCGGGATGCATGCAGTCCCTCCTGATGACCTGTGTCACCAGGGATAGCTCATTATGCTTGGGTTTAGCAGCCATTTTCTCAAATCGTTCTTGAAATTGATTTGAAACATATGCCTTACATTTCATGTTATTAGACACTGGGAAACTTAATTGTAATCTGCCCCTTGTAATTAGGCACCAGTGATATCGCTGGTGAAAAACTTTACCGGGGCCCGTGTCCCATGTTTTATACTGTAAGATACATTAAGTAAATAGGGCTTGTTACATTGAAGGCTGTCCGTAGTCCATAATTTGCGAGTGTAGTGCCTCTTGTATCCTTTATAATAATGTCAAATATTTGGGAGGGTGGTGAAGTGTCCGTACTTTATGGTTGTCCATCGTTTGCGAGTGTCCATAGGACCAGGTTTCGCTGTACTTTGATTCCAAAGCATGCTCCGTAAGTTGTCCTTGCCGTTTCACATTACAGATAACATTGTGTGTGAGTCAGACCGGGATCGCCATCTCGTGAACACCATCCTCTCCATTGTCATATAGTGTTGCTAACTACTCGGTTTTTAAAATTTAGGTGAACATTGCTGTCCCCCCTCCTGAGGAGCAATCTGACATCATCAAAATCACCGGGCTGGCTTCTCACCTGGACCGAGCTCGGGAGGGACTGAATGAGCGGGTCAAGGAACTGCAGATGGAGCAGGAGGACCGGGTAAGCATGTGCAGTTGCCAAACAGGTGATTCAGCACCTACAAGGCATCTGAACTCTGAGCATCTAGTATGTGTGTAGACACCTCAGAGTTACCATTACTCAGGCCAGCCCAGTGCCCTCCATGTAACCCAGATACCCTGGCATAGCTTAGTGAGTGGTGTCCTATAGTTTCGTAGTATTGGGGTGTGCAGTTATATTCAGAGAGGCAGGCAGAAGAGAAACCGTGAAAATCATTGCATAAAATGCAGAATGTTTGGATCATAATGATAACTGCAGAAGAGTTAAATTATGAGAGCAGGTTGCTTAGCCTAGGCTTGTATTCCCTTGAGTATAGAAGATTAAGGGGGTGATCTAATTGAGGTGGTTAGGATAATGAAAGGATTTGATAGGGTAAATAGGGAGAAACTATTTCCTCAAGTGGGGGAGTCCAGAACAAGGGGGTATAACCTTAAAATTAGAGCTAGGCTGTTAAGGGGTGATGTCAGAAAGCATTTCTTCACACAAAGCGTAGTGGAAATCTCTCTTTTCCACCCCCCCCCCCCACCCAAAAAGCTGCTGATGCTGGGGATCAATTGAAAGTTTCAGAACTGAGATTGATAGATTTTTTAGGTAAGAATATTAAGGGTTATGGAACTAAGGGTTAAGGCAGATAGATGCAGTTTCCTGTGATAATTAGGTTTGAAGTATTTTCTTTCCTGTCGTTTGTTATCCCTTCAGGAAGGGCTGATTCAGTGAGTACTGGGGTTCAAGATTCTGAGATACCCACTGCTAATTACCGTGATGTCGTTGCCACACATGTTGTGTAGTCCTTGCAGGTCATGTAAACTCTGATTGAGGTGGGTTAATGTTCAAGCCGTTGTGCCCAATTAAAGTCTGAAGCAGTGTTGTGATTGCTGAGGGTTTCATCGTAGTGTCATCAGTGATTGGATGAACAGCGCCACCTCTGATGTTCAGTAGTGTGTGCATACTTCCTCAAACAAAAGTTCAGCTGCTTTTTGAATTGCTAATAATGAACAGAGACTGGTGGGGCTGGGCTTGGATCTGATTTTGATTGAGTTATGTCTGTGGGAGTGGGTAAGAAGTAATTCTGATACCTGGAGCAGAGAACATTTTTAAAATTGTGAGCAATATATGGCACTGTATAGAGTTGTCCAGCTAAGTGTGAATCGACTTGTTCCCTCAGGCTCTGAGAAGCTTCAAGTTGACAATCGCCGTGGATCCTCGATATCACCCAAAGATTATCGGCAGGAAGGGTGCGGTTATTACTCAGATTCGCATCGATCACGACGTCAATGTGCAATTCCCTGACAAGAATGATGAAAATCAGGTATGGGCCCCTCCCTCTGACACCCAGCACTGTTTGGATACAGACTTTCCCTCTCTATCTCCCTGCCCCCCACTCTGGCCCCGGCAACAGTTTGGGTATGGACACCTCTTCCCCTCTGATCCCCGGTTCCGTTTGGGTATGGGGCCCTCTGTCTGAACCTCGGCACAGTTTGGGTACGGTCTGCTCCTTCTGACCCCCCGACACAGTTTGGGTTCTCCCTCTGACCCCTGACACAGTTGGGGTACAGCAGGCCTCTCTCCCTCTGACCCCAGCACAGTTTGGGTACAGCAGGCCTTTCCCCTCTAACCCCTGACACAGTTCGGATACAGCAGGCCTCTCCCCTCTGACCACTGACACAGTTTGGGTACAGCAGGCCTCTCTCCCTCTGACCCCAGCACAGTTTGGGTACAGCAGGCCTCTCTCCCTCTGACCCCCCGACACAGTTTGGGTACAGCAGGCCTCTCTCCCTCTGACCCCGACACAGTTTGGGTACAGCAGGCCTCTCTCCCTCTGACCCCAGCACAGTTTGGGTACAGCAGGCCTTTCTCCCTCTGACCCGTGACACACTTTGGGTACAGCAGGCCTTTCCCCTCTAACCCCTGACACAGTTCGGATACAGCAGGCCTCTCCCCTCTGACCACTGACACAGTTTGGGTACAGCAGGCCTCTCTCCCTCTGACCCCAGCACAGTTTGGGTACAGCAGGCCTTTCCCCTCTAACCCCTGACACAGTTCGGATACAGCAGGCCTCTCCCCTCTGACCACTGACACAGTTTGGGTACAGCAGGCCTCTCTCCCTCTGACCCCAGCACAGTTTGGGTACAGCAGGCCTCTCTCCCTCTGACCCCCCGACACAGTTTGGGTACAGCAGGCCTCCCTCCCTCTGACCCCGACACAGTTTGGGTACAGCAGGCCTCTCTCCCTCTGACCCCAGCACAGTTTGGGTACAGCAGGCCTTTCTCCCTCTGACCCGTGACACACTTTGGGTACAGCAGGCCTCTCTCCCTCTGACCCCCCCCTGACACAGTTTGGGTACAGCAGGCCTCTCTCCCTCTGACCCCCCCTGACACAGTTTGGGTACAGCAGGCCTCTCTCTCTCTGATCCCAGCACAGTTTGGGTACAGCAGGCCTCTCTCCCTCTGACCCCAGCACAGTTTGGGTACAGCAGGCATCTCTCCCTCTGACCCCAGCACAGTTTGGGTACAGCAGGCCTCTCTCCCTCTGATCCCCCCTGACACAGTTTGGGTACAGCATGCCTCTTCCCCCTCTGATCCCAGCACAGTTTGGGTACAGCAGGCCTCTGACCCCCCCCCCCCCCCCCCCCCCCGACACTGTTTGGGTACAGCAGGCCTCTCTCCCTCTGACCCCAGCACAGTTTGGGTACAGCAGGCCTCTCTCCCTCTGATCCCAGCACAGTTTGGGTACAGCAGGCCTCTCTCCCTCTGACCCCAGCACAGTTTGGGTACAGCAGGCCTCTCCCTCTGACCCCAGCACAGTTTGGGTACAGCAGGCCTGTCTCCCTCTGCCCCCCCCGACACAGTTTGGGTACAGCAGGCCTCTCTCCCTCTGACCCCAGCACAGTTTGGGTACAGCAGGCCTCTCTCCCTCTGCCCCCCCGACACAGTTTGGGTACAGCAGGCCTCTCTCCCTCTGACCCCAGCACAGTTTGGGTACAGCAGGCCCCTCTCCCTCTGACCCCAGCACAGTTTGGGTACAACAGCCTCTCTCCCTCTGACCCCGACACAGATTGGGTACAGCAGGCGCCTCTCCCTCTGACCCCAGCACAGTTTGGGTACAGCAGGCCTCTCCCCTCTAACCCGTGACACAGTTTGGATACAGCAGGTCTTTCCCCTCTGACCCCTGACACAGTTTGGGTACAGCAGGCCTCTCTCCCTCTGACCCCTGACACAGTTTGGATACAGCAGGCCTCTCCCTCTGATTCCCCCTGGCACAGTTTGGGTACAGCAGGCCTCTCTCCCTCTGATTCCCCCTGGCACAGTTTGGGTACAGCAGGCCTCTCCCTCTGACCCCTGACACAGTTTGGGTACAGCAGGCCTCTCTCCCTCTGACCCCAGCACAGTTTGGGTACAGCAGGCCTCTCTCCCTCTGACCCCAGCACAGTTGGGGTACAGCAGGCCTCTCTCCCTCTGACCCCAGCACAGTTTGGGTACAGCAGGCCTCTCTCCCTCTGACCCCTGACACAGTTTGGATACAGCAGGCCTCTCTCCCTCTGATTCCCCCTGGCACAGTTTGGGTACAGCAGGCCTCTCTCCCTCTGACCCCTGACACAGTTTGGGTACAGCAGGCCTCTCTCTCTCCGACCCCAGCACAGTTGGGGTACAGCAGGCCTCTCTCCCTCTGACCCCAGCACAGTTGGGGTACAGCAGGCCTCTCTCCTTCTGATCCCAGCACAGTTTGGGTACAGCAGGCCTCTCTCCGTCTGACCCCCCTGACAGTTTGGGTACAGCAGGCCTGCTCTCTCTGACCCCAGCACAGTTTGGGTACAGCAGGCCTCTCCCCTCTGATCCCAGCACAGTTTGGGTACAGCAGCCCTCTCTCCCTCTGACCCCCCTGACAGTTTGGGTACAGCAGGCCTGCTCTCTCTGACCCCAGCACAGTTTGGGTACAGCAGGCCTCTCTCCCTCTGATTCCCCCTGGCACAGTTTGGGTACAGCAGGCCTCTCCCCTCTGACCCCTGACACAGTTTGGGTACAGCAGGCCTCTCTCTCTCCGACCCCAGCCCAGTTTGGGTACAGCAGGCCTCTCTCCCTCTGACCCCTGACACAGTTTGGGTACAGCAGGCCTCTCTCCCTCTGACCCCAGCACAGTTTGGGTACAACAGCCTCTCTCCCTCTGACCCCGACACAGTTTGGGTACAGCAGGCCTCTCTCCCTCTGATTCCCCCTGACACAGTTTGGGTACAGCAGGCCTCTCTCCCTCTGACCCCTGACACAGTTTGGGTACAGCAGGCCTCTCTCTCTCTGACCCCAGCACAGTTTGGGTACAGCAGGCCTCTCTCCCTCTGACCCCAGCACAGTTTGGGTACAGCAGGCCTCTCTTCCTCTGACCCCGACACAGATTGGGTACAGCAGGCCTCTCTCCCTCTGACCCCTGACACAGTTTGGGTACAGCAGGCCTCTCTCCCTCTGACCCTGACATAGTTTGGGTACAGCAGGCCTCTCTCCCTCTGACCCTGACATAGTTTGGGTACAGCAGGCCTCTCTCCCTCTGACCCCTGACACAGTTTGGGTACAGCAGGCCTCTCTCCCTCTGATCCCAGCACAGTTTGGGTACAGCAGGCCTCTCTCCGTCTGACCCCAGCACAGTTTGGGTACAACAGCCTCTCTTCCCCTCTGACCCCTGACACAGTTTGGGTACAGCAGGCCTCTCTCCCTCTGACCCCAGCACAGTTTGGGTACAACAGCCTCTCTTCCCCTCTGAGCCCTGACACAGTTTGGGTACAGCAGGCCTCTCTCCCTCTGACCCCTGACACAGTTTGGGTACAGCAGGCCTCTCTCCCTCTGACCCCAGCACAGTTTAGGTACAGCAGGCCTCTCTCCCTCTGACCCCAGCACAGTTTGGGTACAGCAGGCCTGCTCTCTCTGACCCCAGCACAGTTTGGGTACAGCAGGCCTCTCTCCCTCTGACCCCAGCACAGTTTGGGTACAGCAGGCCTCTCTCCCTCTGACCCCCCGACACAGTTTGGGTACAGCAGGCCTGCTCTCTCTGACCCCAGCACAGTTTGGGTACAGCAGGCCTCTCCCCTCTGACCCCTGACACAGTTTGGGTACAGCAGCCCTCTCTCCCTCTGACCCCTGACACATTTTGGGTACAGCAGGCCTCTCTCCCTCTGACCCCTGACACAGTTTGGGTACAGCAGGCCTCTCTCTCTCCGACCCCAGCACAGTTTGGGTACAGCAGGCCTCTCTCCCTCTGAACCCCCGACACAGTTTGGGTACAGCAGGCCTCTCTCCCTCTGACCCCTGACACAGTTTGGGTACAGCAGGCCTCTCTCCCTCTGACCCCCCCTGACACAGTTTGGGTATAGCTGGCCTCTCTCCCTCTGACCCCAGCACAGTTTGGGTACAGCAGGCCTTTCTCCGTCTGACCCCCCCTGACACAGTTTGGGTACAGCAGGCCTCTCTCCTTCTGACCCCGCCCCCCCCCCCCCCCCCCCCCCCCCCGACACAGTTTGGGTGCAGCAGGCCTCTCTCCCTCTGACCCCCCCTGACACAGTTTGGGTACAGCAGGCCTCTCTCCCTCTGACCCCCCCCCCCCCCCCGACACAGTTTGGGCGCAGCAGGCCTCTCTCCCTCTGACCCCAGCACAGTTTGGGCACAGCAGGCCTCTCTCCGTCTGACCCCCCATGACACAGTTTGGGTACAGCAGGCCTCTCTCCCTCTGAACCCCCCTGACACAGTTTGGGTACAGCAGGCCTTTCTCCCTCTGACCGCCCCCCCCCCGGACACAGCTTGGGTGCAGCAGGCCTCTCTCCCTCTGACCCCAGCACAGTTTGGGTACAGCAGGCCTCTCTCCTCTGACCCCTGACACAGTTTGGGTACAGCAGGCCTCTCTCCCTCTGACCCCAGCACAGTTTGGGTACGGCAGGCCTCTCTTTTCCTCTGACCCCAAGCCTCTCTCCCTCTGACCCCTGACACAGTTTGGGTACAGCAGGCCTCTCTCCCTCTGACCCCCGCACAGTTTGTGTACAGCAGGCCTCTCTTTTCCTCTGACCCCAAGCCTCTCTCCCTCTGACCCCTGACACAGTTTGGGTACAGCAGGCCTCTCTCCCTCTGACCCCTGACACAGTTTGGGTACAGCAGGCCTCTCTCCCTCTGACCCCCGCACAGTTTGTGTACAGCAGGCCACTCTCCCTCTGACCCCAGCACAGTTTGGGTACAGCAGGCCTCTCTCCCTCTGACCCCCAGCACAGTTTGGGTACAGCCCCTGACCCTTGGTGCAGTTTGGGTACGGGGCCCTCCGTCTGGTCCTCTGCAGAGTTTGGGTACGGGGCCCTCCGTCTGGTCTTTTGCACAGTTTGAGTACGGGGCCTCCCTCTGACCCCTGGCACAGTTTGGGTACGGGGCCTCCCTCTGACCCCTGGCACAGTTTGGGTACGGGGCCTCCCTCTGACCCCTGGCACAGTTTGGGGACAGGGCCCTCCCTCTGACGCCCGGCACAGTTTAAGTGTAGGCCTCTGATCCTCTGAAGGGGAGATCACTTTATTTAAATAATAATGGCAGCAGATACCTGCACCACGAGGGGGACATCTCTAGTGTCCTTCTTGGTGGAGGGGAAGCAATAGAAGTACATAAGTGAGAACGGAATAGAAGGATATGCTGATGCCATGAGATGAAATAGGGTGGGAAGAGGCTCGTGTGGAGCATAAACGCCGGCATAGACCAGTTGGGCCAAATGGCCTGTTTCTGTGCTATTAATTCTATGTAACATTGAAGTCCATGTTGGAGGGAGCATGGTGACCCATCTCTGCCTACGTTATGGGGAAGGTGGACACTGCAGCTCACTGCTGACTGGAGTGAGGACACCTTGTTACGGTAATCTTTATGTTGGCAAGTGGAGGGAAAGGTGATGCTGTGTGGCCATGCTAGGCAATGGAGACATTGTGCCACGCTATGGTGCACAGACGCAGTCGATCTATTGCTAACTTCTGCACGTTTCTCTGCTTTAGGATCAGATAACTATCACTGGGTACGAGAAAAATACAGAAACTGCCAAGGAAGCCATCATGAAAATTGTGACTGAGCTGGAGGAGATGGTATCCGAGGACATTACTCTCAACCACAGAGTCCACGCCCGTATTATTGGTGCCCGTGGGAAAGCCATCCGTAAGATCATGGAGGACTTCAAGGTGAGCTGGTCTGCTGCATTCTACATCGAGTGATTACACATGATTCTACACCTGAGGCCAAAATCAACCTTAGGCTGAGGGCAAAACAAGAAAGGGGAGTATCCTGAGAAAAAAGCACTGTTTGCAACTCCCTTGGACTTTGGCAGCAATGGTTCCTGCTTCTGATCACCGTCCAGTGGCTGGTGCTGGATAGTATGCTCGTATGGATGAAGACTGCATCAGACTGAGCTGTGATACCCCCATATTCCATTGTCATGATCAGATGCCATCCGAGCACTTCCTGTCAAGGGTCACGCATGAAACATGGGAACTTGGCTGAGGATCCGGCATCAAAGCAGTGTGTGACTGGGAGACAGTGATTGCAGTGTGTGACTGGAGCCTGGGGGATTGCGGGGCGTGCCCGGGGGGATTGCGGGGCATGCCTGGGGGATGTGGTGTGTGACTGGAACCTAGAGGATGTGGTGTATGAGGTTGCACAATGTCTGAATAGGGCAGACTTGATGGACCGGATAACCTTTTCCTGTCATTTTCCATATGATCATATGAGTCAGTGCTTTTCAGGAGAGAAGGAGTGAAAATGGAGGTGCGGGTGAATGACGCAAATAATTCTGATGGTTGGCAGCCTCTGTTGTGAGATTAAATGGAGTCAGTACTGCGTACGTGAGAAGCTACGTCATGGATATCACATTTGAGCAGTTGGTCACACCGCAGGCAAAGGTTGTACAGGCAGAAAGGGAAGGGGTGACCAACAGACTGAGTACTCGGCGCAGGCAGGTAGTGCAGGGGTCCCCTGTGGCCATCCCCCTCTCAAACAGATATACCGCTTTGAATACTGATGGGGGGGATGACTTACCAGGGTAAGGCAGCAGCAGCCAACTTCCTGGCACCAGGGATGGCTCTGCTGCACAGGACGGGAGGAAAAAGAGGGGTAGAGCTATAGTAATAGGGGATTCTATTGTAAGGAGAATAGATGGGCGTTTCTGCGGCCGCAAACGAGACTCCAGGATGGTGTGTTGCCTCCCTGGTGCAAGGGTCAAGGATGTCTCGGAGCGACTGCAGAACATTTTGGAAGGGAAGGGTGAACAGCCAGTTGTCGTGGTACATATAGGTACCAATGATATAGGTAACATAAGAAATAGGAGCAGGAGTAGGCCAATCGGCCCCTCGAGCCTGCTCCGCCATTCCATAAGGTCATGGCTGATCTGATCCTAACCGCCAATCCACTATCACAGAACCATCTCCTGAATCTAACAGAATTAGACACACGAAATAGGAGCAGGATCAGGCTACACGGCCCCTGGGCCCGCTCCGCTACCCACCGGGCCATGACCGGTCCGAACCTAGACTCGTGTCCAAATTCCTGCCCGCTCCCCGTAACCCTTAATTCCCTTTACTTCTAGGAAACTGTCTATTTCTGTTTTAAATTTATGTAATGTAGCTTCTACAGCTTTTTGGGGCAGCATATTCCATGGACCTACCACCCTCTGAGTGAAGTAGTTCCTCCTCATCTCAGTTTTGAAAGAGCAGCCCCTTATTCTAAGACTATGCCCCCTAGTTCTAGTTTCACCCATCATCGGGAACATCTTCCCCGCATCCACCTGATCCGACCCCTTCACAATCTTATATGTTTCAATAATTTCTGTGATTCCTGCTGGTGTGGCTAAAGCCACCAGCAAATGCACACAACAGACATGCACCTAGGGTAGATGACCAATGCCCATCAACGATGCACCTAGGGTAGATGGCCAATGCCCATCAACAATGCACCTAGGGTAGATGGCCAATGCCCATCAACAATGCACCTAGGGTAGATGGCCAATGCCCATCAACAATGCACCTAGGGTAGATGTCCAATGCCCATCAACAATGCACCTAGGGCAGATGGCCAATGCCCATCAACGATGCCTGAAAAGTTGGTGAGGTGGAAGCGTCAGCAGCTAATGTGTGGTAAACGTTTGTTAAGAGCCTCTTCCACTCTTCAGCATTGCAAAAGTACATCAGTCCCAACTATTGCCTTTGGAAAGTGGTGAACTCATGCTTGGAATGGATGGGAACATTGCCACAATCGGTACTCTGGTTCCCCATTCTCATTCACTACTTGGTCCATTTAGTTTGCAGACAAAGCAGGCGGATGGCACTGCCTGTTGGAGCATATACTAGTCACACAAGAGGGAACACAAGTTTGATCTGAAACTCTGCCCAGTTCAGACTGAGTGTTAGCTACTTTGGGGAAGTATCTAGAGGGCACAAGATGCTTTCCTGTAGGTTGGAGGGAAAATGGGTGCGGCGGTGGGAGATTCAGCCTCAGACACTTGGCACATGTCCGGGAGGATCTTGTACCCTTGCCCTCTAGAGTGCTGTTGGTATGTGGCCTAGAGAGAGCGCAAGAGAGGGAGTAGGGAAGAGAACATAACAATTCAAATCCACAAAAAAGAATGATTCACAGTCAACTAATATTTAATTACTGCGGGAGGCTGAAACACCAGGAAGAGATGATTGGTTGGTCTTGCATAGAATTTGCAGAAACAGAAACAGGCCATTCGGCCCAATAGGTCTATGCCGGAGCTTATGCTCCACATGAGCCTCCTCCCACCCTATTTACTTGTGACAAAGGTTAGTGGAAATCTGAAAAACTCTTCCCCCCAAAAAGCTGTTGAGGCTGGGGTCAATTGAAAATTTCATAAGAACATAAGAAATAGGAGCAGGAGTAGGCCAATTGGCCCCTCGAGCCTGCTCCGCCATTCAATAAGATCATGGCTGATCTGATCCTATCCGCCAATCCACTATGACAGGACTATCTCCTGAATCTAACAGAATTAGACACACGAAGCAGGATCAGGCTACACGGCCCCTGGGCCCGCTCCGCTACCCACAGGGCCATGACCGATCCGCACCTAAACTCATGTCCAAATTCCTGCCCGCTCCCCGTAACCCTTAATTCCCTTTTCTTCTAGGAAACTGTCTATTTCTGTTTTAAATTTATGTAATGATGTAGCTTCGACAGCTTTTTGGGGCAGCATATTCCATGGACCTACCACCCTCTGAGTGAAGTAGTTCCTCCTCATCTCAGTTTTGAAAGAGCAGCCCCTTATTCTAAGACTATGCCCCCTAGTTCTAGTTTCACCCATCATCGGGAACATCCTCCCCGCATCCACCCGATCCAACCCCTTCACAATCTTATATGTTTCAATAAGATCGCCTCTCATTCTTCTGAACTCCAATGAGTAGAGTCCCAATCTACTCAACCTCTCCTCATATGTCCATCCCCTCATCCCCGGGATTAACCGAGTGAACCTTCTTAGGACATACTTGCTCTCGAGTCAGTACATTCTTAAGTATGGACACCAAAACTGTATGCAGTATTCCAGGTGCGGCCTCACCAATACCTTGTACAACTGAAGCAATACCTCCCCTATTTTTATATTCTATCCCCCTAGCAATGAAAGCCAACATTCCATTGGCCTTCTTAATCACTTGCTGCACCTGCATACTAACCTTTTGAGTTGCGTGCACCAGGACCCCCAGATCCCTTTGTACTTCAGTACTTTCCAGTTTCTTGCTATTAAGATAATAACTTGCTCTACGATTTTTCCTGCCAAAGTGCATAACCTCACACTTTCCAGTATTGTATTCCATCTGCCAAATCTCTGCCCACTTACTTAGCCTGTCTATGTCCCCTTGCAGGTTTTTTATGTCCTCCTCACTCACTACTTTCCCTCCCATCTTGGTATCATCTGCAAACTTTGATATGTTACACTCGGTCCCCTCCTCCAAATCGTTAATATAGATTGTAAAGAGTTGGGGACCCAGCACTGACCCCTGCGGAACACCACTAGTTACTGATTGCCAGTCTGAGAATGAACCATTTATCCCAACTCTCTGCCTTCTGTTAGATAGCCAATCCTCTATCCATGCCAGAATATTACCCCCAATCCCGTAATTTTTTTATCTTAAGCAATAATCTTTTGTGTGGCACCTTGTCAAATGCCTTTTGGAAGTCTAAATACACTACGTCCACTGGTGCCCCTTTATCCACCCGATATGTTACTTCCTCAAAGAACTCCAGCAAATTTGTCAAACATGACTTCCCCTTCATAAAACCATGCTGACTTTGTCCTATTAAATTATGATTATCCAAATGTCCTGTTACTGTCTCCTTAATAATGGACTCCAAAATTTTACCTACCACAGATGTTAGGTTAACCGGTCTATAGTTTCCAGCCTTCTGTCTACTGCCCTTTTTAAATGAGGGTGTTACATTAGCAGTTTTCCAGTCTGCCGGGACCTTTGCCGAGTCCAGGGAGTTTTGGAAAATTATTACCAATGCATCCACAATCCCTACCGCCACTTCCCTCAAGACCCTAGGATGTAAGCCATCAGGTCCAGGGGATTTATCCGCCTTGAGTCCCATTATTTTACCGAGTACCACTTCCTTAGTGATTTTGATCGTGTTTAGCTCCTCCCCCCCCCCCCCCCCCTTTAGCCCCCTGTTTGTCCAGTGTTGGGATATTCTTAGTGTCTTCTACTGTAAAGACTGATGTAAAATATTCATTCAGTGTTTTTGCCATCTCCATATTTCCCACCATTAATTTCCCGGTCTCATCCTCTAAGGGACCAACATTTACTTTAGCCACCCTTTTTCTTTTTATATAACTATAAAAACTCTTACTATCTGTTTTTATATTTTTTGCTAATTTACTTTCATAATCTATCTTCCCTTTCTTAATCAATCTTTTTGTTATTTTTTGCTGTCTTTTAAAGTTTTCCCAATCCTCTATCCTCCCACTGGATGAAGTCCTAAAAGTTGAATATAGGGAGTTAGGTAAATTAAAAAATAGGACCTCAACGGTAGTATTCTCAGGATTGCTACCAGTGCCACGTGCTAGTCAGAGTAGGAATATAGAAGGATATTTCAGATGAATAGGTGGCTAGAGGAATGGTGCGAGGGGGAGGGATTCAAATTCCTGGGACATTGGAACTGGTTCTGGGGGAGGTGGGACCAGTTCAAACTGGACGGTTTGCACCTGGGCAGGGCCGGGACCGATGTCCTAGGGGGAGTGTTTGCTAGTGCTCTGGGGGAGGGTTTAAACTAAAATGGCAGGGGGTTGGGAACCTGAGCAGGGGGACAGAGGAAAGGGAAACGAGGATAACAAAAGATAGGATGGAGAAAAACAAAAGTGGCAGTCAGAAAAATCAACGGTTTAAATCAAACCTGGCCACAGTAAATAATAATTCTAATAGGTCTAAGAGCGTTAAAAAAACACGCCTGAAGGCTTTGTGTCTTAATGCGAGGAGCATTCGTAATAAGGTGGATGAATTAGCTGCGCAAATAGAGGTAAACGAATATGATTTGATTGGGATTACGGAAACATGGCTTCAGGGTGGCCAAGGCTGGGAACTCAACATCCAGGGGTATTCAATATTCAGGAAAGATGGGCAAAAAGGAAAGGGAGGTAGGGTAGCATTGCTGGTTAAAGAGGGGATTAACACAATTGTAAGGAAGGATATTTGCTCTGATGATGTGGAATCTGTATGGGTAGAACTGAGAAATACCAAGGGGCAGAAAACGTTAGTGGGAGTGGTATATAGACCTCCAAACAGTAATGCGGAGGTTGGGGATGGCATTAAAAGGGAAATTAGAGAAGCGTGCAATAAGGGCACAGCAGTCATCATGGGTGACTTCAATCTACATATAAATTGGGCTAACCAAATTAGTAACAATACTGTGGAGGAGGAATTCCTGGAGTGTATACGGGATGGTTTCCTGGACCAATATGTCGAGGAACCAACCAGAGATCAGGCCATCTTAGACTGGGTATTATGTAACGAGAAAGGATTAATTAGCAATCTTGTTGTACGAGGCCCCTTGGGTCGGAGTGATCATAATATGATAGAATTCTTCATTAAGATGGAGAATGAAGTAGTCGACTCAGAGACTAGGGTCCTGAATTTAAATAAAGGAAACTACGATGGTCTGAGGCGCAAGTTGGGTAGGATTGATTGGGGAATGTCACTCAAAGGGTTGACGGTGGATAGGCAATGGCAAACATTCAAAGACCGCATGGATGAACTACAAAATTTGTTCATCCCAGTTTGGCATAAATATAAAACAAAAAAGGTGACTCAACCATGGCTAACAAGGGAAATTAGGGATAGCCTAAGATCCAAGGAGAGGACATATAAATTGGCCAGAAAAAGCAGTAAACCTGAGGATTGGGAGCAGTTTAGGATTCAACAAAGGAGGACAAAGGGATTAATTAAGAAAGGGAAAATAGAATATGAGAGTAAGCTTGCAGGGAACATAATAACTGACTGTAAAAGCTTTTATAGATATGTGAAGAGAAAAAGATTGGTGAAGTCAAGCATAGGTCCCTTGCAGTCAGAATCAGGGGAATTTATAATGGGGAACAAAGAAATGGCAGACCAATTAAATACATATTTTGGTTCTGTCTTCACAAAGGAGGACACAAATAACCTCCCAGAGATGTCGGGGAACATGGGGTCTGATGAATTGGAGGAACTGAAAGAAATCAGTATTTGTAGGGAAATGGTGTTCGGGAAATTGATGGGATTGAAGGCCGATAAATCCCCAGGGCCTGATAATCTACATCCTAGGGTAGTGGATGCATTGTTGATCATCTTCCAACATTCGATGGAATCTGGAACAGTACCCATGGATTGGAGGGTAGCTAATGTTACCCCACTATTCAAAAAAGGTGGTAGAGAGAAAACGGGGAATTACAGACCGGTAAGCCTGACATCGGTAGTGGGGGAAAATGAGAGTCCATTATAAAAGATGTAATAGCAGAGCACTTGGAAAACAGTGACAGGATCGGACAAAGTCAACATGCATTTACAAAAGGTAAACATGCTTGACCAATCTACTGGAATTTTTTGAGGATGTGACTGGTAGAATAGATAAGGGAGAACCAGTGGATGTGGTGTATTTGGACTTTCAGAAGGCTTTCGATAAGGTCCCACATAAGAGATTAGCGTGTAAAGTTAAGGCACATGGGATTGGGGGCAAGGTATTGACTTGGATAGAGAACTGGTTGGCAGACAGAAAGCAGAGTTGGCATAAACGGGTCGTTTTCCGAGTGGCAGGCAGTGACTAGTGGGGTACCGCAGGGATCGGTCCTTGGACCCCAGCTAATCACAATATATATTAATGATCTAGACAAGGGAACTAGATGTAATCTCTCCAAATTTGCAGACGACACAAAGCTGTGTGGGAGTGTGTGAGGAGGATGCCGAGAAACTCCAGGATGATTTGGACAGGTTGGGTGATTGGGCAGAAGCATGGCAGATGCAATATAATGTGGATAAATGTGAGGTTATCCACTTCGGTGGCAAAAACAGGAAGGCAGATTATTATCTGAATGGCAATAGATTGGGAGAAGGGGAAGTGCAACGAGACCTGGGTGTCCTTGTGCACCAGTCGCTGAAGGTAAGCATGCAGGTGCAGCAGGCGGTTAAGAAGGCAAATGGTATGTTGGCCTTCGTAGCGAGAGGGTTTGAGTATAGGAACAAGGATGTCTTGCTGCAGTTGGGGAGACCACACCTTGAGTATTGTGTGCAGTTCTGGTCACCTTATCTGAGGAAGGATGTTCTTGCCATGGAAGGAGTTCAGCGAAGATTCACCAGGCTGATACCTGGGATGGCAGGAATGACGTATGAGGAGAGATTGGGTCGATTGGGCTTGTACTCGCTGGAGTTTAGAAGAATGATAGGGGATCTCATTGAAACTTATAAAATTCTGACAGGACTGGACAGACTAGATGCAGGAAGGATGTTCCCGATGGTCGGGGAGTCCAGAACCAGGGGTCACAGTCTAAGGATAAGGGGTAGGCCATTTCGGACAGAAATGAGGAGGAATTTCTTCACCCAGAGAGTGTTGAACCTGTGGAATTCTCTACCACAGAAGGCAGTAGAGGCCAATTCATTAAATATATTCAAGGAGTTGGATATATTTCTAAGGGGTATGGGGAGAAAGCAGGGACCGGGTACTGAATTTGGATGATCAGCCATGATCGCATTGATTGGCGGAGCAGGCTCGAGGGGCCGAATGGCCTACTCCTGCTCCTATCTTCTATGTTTCTATGAAACTACATTTTGGAATTTGTGCAATAAGTGGATTGTTATCAAAGGTTTTTCATACAAGCTTATCAAGCCTGCCCACAGATTGTTCACCAACAGGAGTGAAAAATGGGAAAACAAAGGACACGTGCCTGCAAGAGCATGGTTAAAGGGGCAGTGACTTGATGGTGCAGTTAATCATCATTTAAACACTGAATATGTTAACCCAGAGCTCAGCCAGAAATTCGATCCCCATTATCCAATCCCAGTCCGCTCACCCTGACTGCTGATTACTCAGCTTGTTATTGCTTTAGGGCACCCATCTATACCTGTTTCAGATCTGCAGTGAGACTGGGTAGGGTTATCACCAAGCCAAGGCTCTTTCTGTTGAGGAGTGAGGGTTGCCGAGCAAACAGGCGTTCCTGAGCCGTAGAGGGGTAGGCACAGACCCTAAATCGAAGTTGGGTGAGGAGAACAGAGGTGTGTAGGGATCTGGAGTTTTGCCAATTGGGGGAAGGAAGAAAGAGAGGGATATGATGGCATAGGTCCACACTACTGAAGCAGTATCACTAGAGAACTGGAAGCAAAACCTCAATCTGTTTAACTCTCCGAAAAGCTTACTGTAAATAAATGATTGCTCTTTCTGTGTTCTGTCTCTTTAACAAGTTTTAATGCCCCTCACTGGGATCTTACCTGGTATTCTCGCAGGCACTTTCCGAATATGGGTAATTCACACAATTTGTCTTTTGTTGTGATGAAGGTTGATATCCGTTTCCCTCAGTCTGGGGCAGAGGATCTGGACCGTGTCACTGTGACTGGTCTGCCTGAGAATGTGGATGAGGCTATCGACCATCTCCTGAACCTGGAAGAGGAATATGTAAGTACCAATTGAGTGTTGCTGCTCAGCCAGTACAGAGCAATACATTCCATTTAGCAACAGACCTTCCAACGACTTGCTACAGTATTGAAACCAGTCTTCATTCAGGGAACTCTGCGCCCCTCCAACTCTGGCCTCTTGGGCATCCCCGATTTTCATCACCCTACCATTGGGGGCCGTGACTTCAGCTGTCTAGGCTCTGGAATTCCCTCCCTAAACCTCTCCTCCTCTGTCTCTTCCTTTTAAAATGCTCTTTAACACCTATCTCTTTGAGCAAACCTTTTGGTCACCAGACCTAATATCTCCTTATGTGGCTCGGTGTCAAATTTTGTTTGATAACGCTCCTGTGAAGCACCGTGGGATGTTTTACTACATTAAAGGTGCTATATAAATGCAAGTTGTTGTTGTTCGATGATTAGACTGGAGTTGCATGAGCCCACTGAACCTGACTTCAGTTTAGCAGGCAGTGTACAATTCAAGTGGCAAACGGTTTCATTGCAGCATCCATCACTGCAGTGGGGAGAGCCAGAATCAGTTGGATTAAGCAGTCAGTTCTCCTAATTATTTGTACAGCCCCTTTTATAAGGAATGTAAATAAACGTTACAAGCTGTAAATGTGTTGAATTGGACAACAAACTCAACTTCAGTAGGAGAAGATTTGACATCCAATAAAAGTCAGCTGTTGCTGTTTGACTACAGGATTTTGAGTGTGCGATTTCGCCATTGTGAGTGTCCAGGTAGCTTTCGCTCATGTGCAAAATGCTTTCTGTCCCTTCAGATGTCGGATGTTGTTGAGAATGAGGCAATGCAGGCGTACATGAAGCCAGCATCGCGCATGGATGAACCGAAAGCCTCCTCCAAGGGCTTTGTGGTGAGAGATGCTCCATGGACTAGCAGCACGGAAAAGGTAAGGAACCTTCACGGTCAGCCATCTCGTATAACTGCGAGTACACAGGCATGCAAAGGGCTGTGCCTGTTTTGAGCTCGCGTGTCCTGGCAGTCCATGTAGGGTTACTGGAATACATTAATATAATTTCCATTTCAGCATATATAGCGACAGCCTTGGCCCCAAAGCAGCTCTTGCATGCATTCTGACAGTAGATCGAGGTGCAGCCTGTCTCTGTCAACCTGGAAATGGGCATTATGTGGACTAAGACCCAGAGGATGAGGGAAAAGAACATTTTATTTTTAAAAGAAGCGTATTTGCTAGTTTTCAACAATTGAGATATTTAAGTCTGAACGTGGAAATCAGTTGAGCCAACAGCGGATTATTGGATTGCTATCCAGCCCAGTTCCTGCCAAGTACTGAGGTTTCTCATTTTTTCGCGCGCTCACAATTTTCTTTCCTCCTCTCCTGAATGCGGTGACTTGTGCTTGACCAGTTCCACAGGAGTCTGGCTCACGACAATCGTGTCCACCTGGCCATTCTTCATGCAAGAACCTGGCATCTTAGCATGGTGCTCACCTGTAGGGTGACCATCTCAGCATCAATATCCACACACTCAGTGGGAGCAGATGACGTGATGTGGCGCATGAGCCTGGGTGATTCTCTCTACATTCCCTGACATGGAGGTTGGCCAGTTGTAGTGCTTTCTTGGCTCAGATTAACTTTTTGTATTTTGGGTTTTTTTAAACTTGAGATCCTCTTGGTGTGTGTTTATGGCTCAGTTCCACACCATGCAATACCCACTGACTCCTCGGGGGAGCCTTCTAAATCCTTAGCCTCCATCTCCAACTGGGCCAGGTTTGAAACCAGGGGCTAGATTTTCAGACAGTGTGTAGAAAATCTCAAGTTTCAAAGATGAAGGCGCCGTGTCTTACCCACTATGTGCCTGTCCAAAAGAGGAAACCTCCTCTAGTCTTTGATTTGAACCTGCGTTGAATTTTTCAAATCACCAGTTTATAATTGGAATATAATCACGTTTGTGCTTTGATTTACTTTGGGGAAATTTGATGTCATTTATTTTCTTTCTGAATTGCTAAGTAACTTGAATTCTTAATCTCCCCAGGCTCCGGATATGAGTAGCTCTGAAGATTTCCCGAGTTTTGGTGCTCCGGTTGCTCCAAAGACTTCACCATGGGGACCGAAGAGGTTCTGAGCTGGAAGAAGCTCCACTCCTCCTGCCCCACCTCCCCCATACTGCTGGGCTGCCAAGATGTGCTTCCTGTTTGATTCCAATTCAGCAGCCTAGCAAATAATTAGCATAGCAAAAACTACTTCCTGTGTCACAATCGTTTCCAAAAACACAAAACGCCGTGATTGAAGGTCATACAGTACTCGTGAGCCTCATTTATAACCACGCAATCGCGTGCTCTTAAACCCCCCACGGCATTCCACATACCCTGACAAACACAACTCAATTTGGAAACAGCCCGGCGCTGACTTTTAATTGCTAACCTGTTTCACATGCAGCGGCCCAAATTGTAACTTTTATCCAGACTCCACACTAGAGACACAACTTGGTCCGCAGTTTATTTCAGAGTCGAATCGACATTTGCAGGGATTTGAAGCAAAGACTGCATGGGGTTGTGGTCTCCTGTTTGCCCCTGGAGCCAGCATCCTTTTGCCTGCCTTTGCAGTTTTCCTGGTAGAGTGCAATCGCTTTAACCCTTCAGCTGCCAGTTGCCATGACGCCCTAAGCCCATTTTGACACCTGTGCTTGGAACAAGGCTGGGGATCTGATCGGCAATCCCAACTAAACCACAGCACACAAAACTGACGTAGACTGACCCCCTTTAAACTAAAACCTGAATCCTAAATTGGCCATGTTCCTCCCGATCAAGTAGACCCTGTGGTAGCCCATTGTTCCAGGGTCACTCAACATTCATGGCCTCTTTGTTGCTTCCTCCCATCCTCGGGGATAGGCCATTGTGCACACAGTGATATCGCTTTGTCCAAAAATGAGGCCCTGAACAAACCCCTAAGCACAAAGTGTAAATGGAGCTCTACTTACCATAACAGGGCCAACAGCAGATGAGCGCTGAGGGGATTAAAAAAATGCAGAAATAAGCCAAATGGATTCTCTTAAATTGTCCCACAGCCAAAGACTCATTGGCTGACTTGCCGTTTGCAAACGGCACAAAGCCAGGGCAGTGACTGATGAGCTATCATGAAGGGTGAGGCCTCAAACTTGCAGCCTGCTCCTATTGCAAAGACCCCTGAAGTGGTGGGTTTATTTCTTCCTAAACTTATCTTTCATAATGCAGATTTTCTTTTAATAAGAAATTTTGGTTCCGTTGAGAAAACCTGAGACAAATTAGAATGACATATGTTTGTTTACCCTTGGCTTTACTTAGTGTTTCTGAACAGTTTCCGTGTACAGAAAAGGCACTAAATTATCAGAGTTTTGTGCATGTGTATATATTATACATATCTCACATACATGATATTGACTTAGGGCCAGTCAGTGCATCAATTCCAAAGAGCTTGGGAGAGGCTAAATTATAGAATGTACATTCTAATGTCAATGTACAAAAATATACCGCCTACTTGTATTTTGATGTAAACAGTATCTTAAAGGGGAAAGGGAATCTCTCCCGTCCTAAAGTGGAATTTGTTTTCTCATGCAGGTAAGGACTGCGCAAGTCAAAACAGTAAGAAGGGGGGAAGCTGTGCAATTCCCCCGCCAACACTACAGGTTCTGGGCCAACACTGTCTGGCCGGTAAATTCCTAACAAAGCGTGCACTCGGTTAATCCACGCACAGCTTGGCCAACCCTCTTGCACAGTACAGTGTACCCAAAAGGTTGGGTACAAGACAGGGGTGGGGAGCGGAGAGCAGACTGCATGGCCTGTGAAAGGGAAGTGCATCTTCTGTTATAGCTTGGGTCTCACCCACCATCAGTAATGCCACTTCCCAGCGACTGGGTCCTTACTACCTTTATGGGGTGGGGGAAATGGGGATAGAATGAGTTAGTCGTCCTTTAGGGTTGGATGGTTTGAGAAACTGAACTTGCTGAAATCTAAAAAGAAAAAAAAACTTGACAAAAACACTAAGGTATTGGAAATGAGGTCATCTCTTTTGATTTTAACTTCTCCCTGTTGTCACTGGTTCCCCGCAGTCTCACTTCACTATGAAAGAGACTTTTGCCTCAGGACCTGCAGCCCAGAGAGTTGAAGCCATTTTATTTTCAGACTTTTGTTTCCAAGTCATTTTTCAGTGTGGTTTCTGTCGACCTAATGGAAAACCCAGTCACGTCGCTGTGAATTTCTCTTGATTCTTAACCTTAGCTGGTTCTGATTTTGGAGGGAACCTATCTTTTTAATCTTGCTGAATACTGGTACTAAATTGATTTGTAATCAATTGAAAGTCGCCGAGTTTGCTGAGCATTCCTGTCACACGTGTAAACCAGAAGAGAAAAATTCAGCCTTTTTTTCCCCTTGTACCCTTTACTGCCCCCCACCCAAAAAAAAAAACTGGTTTGATTAGGTTCTGATCCGGTTGACAGCCGTTATCAGGCTGTTTTCCTACAATTTGCCTGGAGACGTAGCAGTAATTAAGTGGTTTCTGAATGGGTAACTGCGTTAGATTAGTGGCCCCTTATGTGTAGGGACGTACTGCCTCTCTCAGAACCTGGCTATCTTTTTTTAGTCTCTTTGTTGGCACTTTAAACCCGAGGTGGGACTACACTTGTGTACTTGCACGCCTGTGGAGTTTGCACCTTGCAGATTTAAACAAAATTTGTAGATTTCTGTTCAATAATAATTTGATTTCCTGGGGTGAAAAATGGCTTTTCTTTTGAAACAACTTGCTAATCTTCTCAGGGCTTCAGTGTGCAATTCCTTTCCCTGGCACAGGCTGAGAACGCTAGCTGAAGGCTGACTTTCCCCTAATGTAGAGGACAAAGTGGAAATAATGTACCAAGATCACCAGTGTGCATATTTGGTACCACATTCTCCAACGGAACACAGCTCAGCCAGTGTTGCCAGCCTGATGGCACAATATAGGTTCAGCTTACTTTCAAAGTCAATGTCCAAGCTGTAGGTACCATGTCCTTTTTATTTGTCCTTTTGTTCAAACCATCAGTGTTCCAATGCCATTTTTCTTGTCTGCTATTGACCCCTGCCCTGTTGATATTATAGTTAATGAAGGATTTGAGAAACAGGCCTGTTTTCACTGCTCACACCTGTTCAAGTCTTCCATGTTGATGCAATACAAAGAACAAGCAGTTTCCATGTAAGACCCATTGGCCTTAACTCTGAATGGAGATATGCAAATGTACAGGAGATATGGATGACACTGGAATTTTATAAATCCAAAATAAAAAATTGAATAACTAGTGTTTCTGGACTATTCACCTGTGGGGTTTTTTTTGCGAAGCCTGTGTAAAGACTAGCTACTACAATGTGTGAAATTATCATTCATCCGGTTTGCTTGTGTGGTCTTGGCAGTTGACATGGATAGAACAAAGGATATCCACCAATGTAGACTGTGTTTTGGCAACAAAACATTGGATAGAGCAGTTACTAAGCAACATATGGGTTATGAAGTAGTTGTCGTTTTTGAGCTGGTAATAATCACCAGGGTAGATTGAGGTTGATTCTACTATTGCTACAGCCACATCATAGAAACAAGTGTAGGCCACTCAGCCCCTTGAGCCTGTTCTGCCAATTAGATCATGGCTGATCTGTATCCCAACTCCATTTACCCACCTTTGTTCCATATCCCTTGACAAAAGTCTTTGGCCAGCAGGCATGTGATTTCTTTCAATACTATTACCGTTATGTTTAGTCTCCTTAACCATTTAGGTCTGACTTTCGGTATTCATGTTAATATGGGGTACATCTCATTTGCACACTTAAAAAAATATATATAAATTCTTGCTAAATATTTATGCTACAGTGTCATTTCTCAATGTGTTCTTATTTTACTCTGAAGTTTGCTCTCTCAAAATCTGGTCCATCCATTTGCCCCTTTCTCCAGGCCAGCAAGCAGGGTTGGAGCTAATACTATTTTAATCACTAGTACGCCTATGCTGTCCAACACCCACCTTGTTCATCTTGAGCTTATTATTAAATAATAGTATCCAGTACACCCCCTTCCTCAGCCCTCTCCAGGAAGCTCCTGCAGCATACTTCCTCCTTTTGGAAGATCCCAAACATTCTTGGCTTTGGGGTAGTCAGATTCACCAATAGTTGATATCTTTTCACTCTTGGGTACTCTCCTTGTTCATGCAAGTAATCCCACTGAAGTAGCCTCCTTTTACAGTGAGTCTAAAGGCTACTCCCATTACATAGAAACTTTGATCCAACCACAGGAGATTTTATCAGGTGAATGATGCATTTTAAAGCATTCGGCTGCGTAATGTGGATTGTCTCTGAGCTGTCCTCGGTCATGTACTGGTCTCCCATACAGATAGAATCAGACATATCCCAAGTGCTTGCGTACGGGAGGTACGGCATTTATGACGTATCTACTATAGCAGTTTTTAAACGCAAAAGGGAGCAGAACTGCTCTTTGAGTGTTGACCATCACATGCAAAAAGGTGTTAAAAGCCAGAAACATGTTTAAATGTGAACTCTATAATTAATATTTAAAATTCCAGTATTTCCCTCACTAGTAAACCTCCATCCAGTGTGTGATCCACGTGCTGCTGTGTTGGACAAATATGGTCACACATCAAATTAGTGGATGGCATTGATTCTCTCTCCCCAGTACATTCTGGGACTGGTTGCTACACTGGCTGTTTGTGCTCTGTAACTACAATTAACTTGCTGCAAACATTTGTGTCCCACTAACAAATCTCCACTTTAATTGAGCCAAAATCCTCCACAAAAGTTTACAGCACAATCTGATGTAATTCATCTTCCCTGCAGAAAGCAGAGGTGTTAGTTTCCAATCACGATTGATAAATGTGGGAAAATTAAAGTAAAAAAAAATGCAGGGGCATCCTCCCATTACTTTCTCCCCTTCTGAGGACAGTGACCCATGTGAGCTTTATGCAAGCTAATTCCACGTTGATCATTCCACAGGCAGGCCAGATCCCATTCTTGCCCGATGGCCACTGGCTGGCGATCAATCCTCCCATTGTTTGGCTTGGCTAAGCGACCCGTTATTTCTTGGCTTATGTTTATGCTTAGTATTGCGAAACCTGTGAAAGTATAACTGCCATCATTGTCCATGGTAGAGGAACGGGAAGGTACTTTGAAGGAATGAGGGGTGGGCAGGAGGAGAAGGGAGAACCCAGGGTGGCATTTCATCAGGGGAGCGGGTAGAGAGTAAAGAAGCCAAGAGCAGCACGCTGGGGGTGGGAGGAGAGTGCGAGCAATAACTAACGATGGAGGACATGAGAATGCTGCCATTAACTGAGCTGGGGAGGAAGTGCCAGAGGGATGGAGAGTGCCAGCATTAACTAAGAGCAGAGCGGAAGCGAGGAGTATGTCGGTATCAACTGAGGCAGGGGGGCAGAAAGAACATGCCGACATTATTGAGGGGGACAGGAAGGAAAGACAATGCTGGTCTCTACTGAGGGGGGAGTAATAGAGTCAGGAGAGTGCAGGTATTAATCAAAGGGAGCAGGAGAGAATGCCAGCGATGAGGGGGGAGGGGCGATTGTACCACCCTTAAGGCAGCGGAAGGAGCTTGCCAACACTTAACTGAGAAGGGAAGACAGGAAGGAGAGCACAGCCATTAACTCGAGGCTCATCCTGTGCCCATCTCACCCTATTTCTCTCGTGCCCTCCAGCACACCCATCATTACAGCCTTGCCTGTTGACTAGGCCATTTGGAGGGATAAGGGTCATCCGTGTCCATATTTGAGCAGGGTTCTCTGGGAATCCAGCTCCAGTGGAATCTTGATCTTCCCTTGACTACATGGTATACACTGTGGTTAGTTTGGGTATAACGGTGAGAGTGTGTGGTCTACACGGAGTGATGGACACAGCTAGTAGGAGCCATGGCGGTGTGTGAAGATGAATTGTACAGACAGCGTGGGCTGGAGCCTGAGCAAGGGAAAAAAATGGAATGGTCACAAAGCAGCTCAAGCTAGGTCGTTCCTTCACTCCTGTCATTTCTTTTCTATGGAGATTAAAAGAGCCAGCGAGGCACCAGATCATAGAATCATGCAGCACAAGAGGCCATTCAGCCCATAGTGCTTGTGCCGGCTCTTTGATCCCACTCTGCTGCTCTTTCCCCAAAGCCCTGCAAACTTCTCCTTTTCATGTATTTATACAATTCTCTTTTGAAAGTTACTATTGAATCTACTTCCACCACCCAGATCATCATAAATCGCTGCTTAAAAAATTCTCGTTCTCTCTACTCTGGTTCTTTAACCAAGTACGTTAAATCTGTGCCCTCTGGTTACCGACCCTACTGCCAGTGGAAACAGTTTCTCTTTATTTACTTTATCAAAACTCCATATAATTTAAGCATCTCTATTAAATCTTCCCTTAACCTTCTCTGCTCCAAGGAGAACAATCCCAGTTTCTCTCGTCTCCACATAACTGAAGTCTGTTATCCCTGGTACCATTCCAGTAAATCTCTTCTGCACCCTCTCCAAGGCCTTGATATTCTGCCTAAAGTGTGGTGCCCAGAATTGGACACAATACTGCAGCTGAGGCCTAACCAGTGTTTTATAAAGGTTTAGCATAACTTCCTTGCTTTTGCACTCTCAGCCTCTATTTACAAAGCCAAGGATCCCATAGGCTTTTTTAACAGTCTTCTCAACTTGTCCTGCCACCTTCAAAGATCCTTCAATTCGACCCATCGGACTGACAGGAGCTGCGTGGCAGGTTATTTGATTGGGGGGGACAAGGCTGAGAGTTTTTGTACTATTTCAGTGGGTGAAAACTGTTGGTTGTCCTGGCAACCTCGTGCAGCTGCATTTCTTGTCCTGCAGCCTCCCCCGGAGTGTTCCGTTCGTCCCATGTTTTTAACGTTTTTTGCTGTGTGGAAGGGAAGGTAAGTGTAATTGTTGCAAGTATACCCACAATTCTAAGTGAAAGCAGTTGGAGTGAATCTGTTGAAAAGGGAAGTAGAATGTATTTACCAGTGTTGGGGAGGGGATTGGGAGAAACTTTGCCCAAGATTGGGGGCGAGATATGAAATGAATTGGGTAGAGTCAATGGGGAGCCGATTGTATGTGGTCTGTGGAAGGATGGGCTTAATTCGCCTGAATGGGCTTTTCTCACTTCCTACTTCGTCCTATTTAGTGAATGGGCAATTGAAGGATTAGAGCCTAAGTCATCTGGTCTATGAGGGAAGAGAGAAGTGCCAAAGCATTTCTGGGTCTAATCCCATGTTAAAGAACACTG
The DNA here is from genome assembly GCF_052327205.1 of Somniosus microcephalus. Classification (NCBI taxonomy): domain Eukaryota; kingdom Metazoa; phylum Chordata; class Chondrichthyes; order Squaliformes; family Somniosidae; genus Somniosus; species Somniosus microcephalus. The sequence continues at coordinate 135,183,076 of NC_140992.1, read as the reverse complement.
CAGCTACCCAGTTCAAAATGGAATGGGGGTAGGATTGAGGACCGGATCTTGGATTGGGTTCTGATGTTGGCAATTGATGAAAATTCATTGAAAATCTTAATGACTAAAACCTTAACTGCCTATTTCCATCTCCGGAACATCACTCGACTCCGCCCCTGCCTCAACTCCTCTGCTGCTGAAACTCTCATCCATGCCTTTGTTATCTCTAGACTTGACTATTTCAATGCATTCCTGGCCGGCCTCCCACATTCTACCATCTGTAAACTTGAAGTCATCCAAAACTCTGCTACCTGTGTCCCAACTCGCACCAAGTCCCGTTCACCCATTACCCCGCTGACCTACATTGGCTCCCGGTTAAGCAATGCCGCGACTTAAAAAGTCTCATCCTTGCTTTCAAATCCCTCCATGACCTCGCCCCCTCCCTATCTCTGTAACCTCCTGATTTCAATCGCTCCACCATTGGTGGCTGTGCCTTCAGCTGCCAAGGCCCTAAGCTCTGGAATTCCCTCCTTAAACCTCTCTGCCTCTCTCTTTCCTCCTTTAAGACACTCCTTAAAACCTACCTTATCTGCCCCAATACCTCCTTATGTGGCTCGGTGTCAAATTTTGTTTTATAATGCTCCTGTGAAGTGCCTTGGGATGTTTTACTATGTTAAGGGTGCTATATAACTACAAGCTGTTGTAATGTTTGTATGTCATGAGATGCAGAAACTGGAAACATAATGGACTTCAGTTTTATAAACTAGACTGGGGAGAGGGCAAGAGATTTCTGTTCATTATTTTCATCCTTTATAAATAATGAATAAATAAGTAGCCTCCCCCCTTTGTGTCTGACTTAGAAACCTTCAGAGAGCATCCCACTCAAAATGTCGATCAGTGACAATCCGAAGACACCGCACGAGTCATTCTCCCTGATGCCAGTTTATGTTCCCTGTGTGCCTGAGTTCTTTCATTTTAACATTGATGCTGGATTCTCGACTGTGGGGTGTGTTTTATAGTGACTAGGTTTTAATGATTGATTGGTTGATTGTAATTTGTGTAACTGTTGATGATGGAAGTTTCCTTTAACTGACTAAGTTATGCTAGCTCGCATGAGTATCATTGTATCATAGGAAGGAACACAGGAATTGAGCCCCTCAAGCCTGTTCTGCCATTCAATGAGATCCGGGATGAACTGCATCTTATCTCCATCTACACACCTTGGTTCCATAACCCTTAATACCCTTGGCTAACAAAAATCTATCAATCTCAGTTTTGAAATTTTCAATTGACCCCAGCCTCTTTTGGGGAAGAGCATTCCAGATTTCCACTACCCTTTGTGTGAAGAAGTGCTTCCTGACATCACCCCAGAACAGCCTAGCTTTAATTTTAAGGTTATGCTCTTTTGTTCTGGACTCCTCCACCAGAGGAAATAGTTTCTCACTATCTACCCTAACAACTCCTTTTAATTATCCTAAACACAATTAGATCACCCCTTAATCCTCTATACTCGAGGGAATACAAGTCTAGTCTATGCAACCTGTCCTCATAATTTAACCCTTTTAGCCCCGGTATCATTCTGGTGAATCTGCGCTGCAGCCCCTCCAAGACCAATATATCCTTCGTGATACGGTGCCCGCAACAGAACGCAGTTCTCCAGATGGGGTCTGACCAGAGCTTTATATAACTCTAGCATCACTTCACCCCTTTGTATTCCAGCCCCCTTGAGATAAAGGCCAACATTCCTTTAACCTTTAATTTATTGTAGCAAGACAGTAGTATGGTTATATTGGTGTGTGCAGAGCGGTATGCATTGTACGGGGAGCTGTGCACAGTGTAGTGCTACTGCCGTTGGAAGAGATGCTGCGCATGTGTGGCTGCGTAGCAAATTTAAAGGGACCGTGCAGGAAAAAAAATTCGAGGGAACATTGGACTGGTGTGAGTGATACATGTCTGTTACAGGCGAGCGAGGCCAGGGGTCACTGGCTGGGGAGAAATTATACAGCAAAACTGAAAAAAAAAGAAAAGCAGATGGACAAAGCGGAAGTTTAAGGGGCCTCAAGTAAAAAGGGAGTGCTCGTGCCTGTGATCAAATCAAGCTGAAAGTGCCTGGGCCTGTTTGATCTCCGAAGTTATGTTGCACAGGTCTGGTTCGAACTTGGATATGAGACTGCTTAGGAATAGCAGGCACTAGAGGCTCTACTGGCAGCAGAAGAGGGATACCAGGAAAATCTCCTTAGCTGGTAGAAATTACTAAGAAAAATACAAAAGATACGTTGAAGGCGTGTTTTACATGGCAGAGCAAGCTGTGTGTGCTGCTTAGAGCTGGTCTTGTTTCTTTTGTCATCACGTGATTGGCGATTCCTAGCTCTTGGATAGTGGCATGTTTAAATATGATTAGTGAGAGGAAGGAGATGGAATCGCTGAGCTTGTATTTCCCCAGTATAAATATACCCCCTCGTACAGTACTGAGCCATACTGACTAGGAACATCTTCTCTTGTCCCCTTGCGTCTATAGTCTGTCCCAGGTTCAGTTCGAGGTCTCTGCATAGTCAGTTGATCGCAACCAGGATGCTAGATTGGCCCCCCGGGTTAGGGAGGGGAAGCTTGGCGGTGGTGCCAATCACCGTCCAGCAATGCTGGCTTCGATGTGTGGACATCAGGTGAGGACGGGATTGGGCTTCACTGATATTTACCTTCCTCCACCCATAATGAGAACTTGGGCAAGGTATTAAAGGGCATCAGACATTCGAGCAACAAAGAATCAAATGTTTTCAGTACACAAGGGGACAAGAGAAGTTCCTAGTCAGAGTGGCTCAGTACTGTATGAGGTGGTACATTTATACGACAGCCACTGGGGAAATACAAGCTCAGCGATTCCATCAGACGTTGGCGGCCTACAAAACAGGCTCTGGCCACAGGAGATCTGGTGATATTTACTGGTCAGCAGTGCCCATCTTAACCAACTAGCACGCACGCCCCACACTGGGCGTTATAGTAGGGCCTGTTGGGAGTATGACGCAAGTAGAAAGTAATGGCCTGCCACTCCTCATTGGTGCAAATGTTTCCTTAATGTCTCCTTTTATTAAAGGTAAAATAAGGATAATAAATGTATAGTCTCATATGCTTTCTGATTGAATGACAATGGGTAACTTTCATCTTTTCCCTCCAGACAAGACTTAGATATCTGGGCATTCTTTTGGTATCTTTTTATTCTCCTCCCTAAAGTTAACTTCTTATGGTGAGTATTATTAAGGAGAAATATCATTTTACATGAATAATACAAACCATCCAGCAAGGGAGAGCATTCTCTGCTAGAAATATCATCAAACATTGATACACAGATTTACAATTTCACTACAGAGGTTTGATGCAAGGTGGTAACATTCTTGCCTTTCAGTTAGAAGGTTGTTGGTTCAAACTCCACTCCAGAGATTTGAGCACATAATCTAGGCTGACATTTCAGTGCAGCACTGAGGGAGTGCTGCTCTGTCAGAGGTGCCGTCTTTCGGATGAGACGTTAAACCAAGGCCCCGACTGCCCCCTCAGGTGGATGTAAAAGATCCCAGGGCACTTTTTCAAAAAGCAGAAAAGTTCAGCTGGTGTCCTAGTCAATATTTATCCCTCAACCAACCCCACTAAAAAAAACTCATCTGGTCATTTATCTCATTGCTGTTTGTGGGATCTTGCTGTGTGAAAATTGGCTGCTGCATTTCCTACATTACAATAGTGACCACGCTTCAGAAAAAAGTTGGCGGTGACAGACTTTGGGACAGCCTGAGGTTACGAAAAGTGCTATATAAGTGAAAATTCTTCCTTTACAAGATCTTAAGAGGCCTGACCAGTGACTAAACTGTTGACATAATCAGACTAGATTATGTGCTTACGTTTGATCAGGTAAAGAGCTCCAGCAGCAGGACCCAAGGCAGCCTTCAGCTGCTCTCTGGAAAGCACGCTCAGCCAGCAGGTATAATGTGGACAGGAAGAGCGCCCACAGGTGGCAGGCACTCACAGGGCCAATATGGGCAGTGGTGCCAAGGTGGCAGGTGACCCAAGTTTAGCCCCACGCCAGTCCAACCCAATCATGCTCAACAGCTGGAAACAGGCGAATTCAACAGTCGCCCTGGACGTCAGCTTCCTGGGGGGGCAAATGAATAGAGCCAGAGGTGGAACATTGTGAAGTTGAAGGACAAAGCAGCAATGGGCATCAGCTGTCCTGCAAAAGCCAAGACCAGATCATCCAGGTGAAGACGACACTCAATGAAGTAAAGAAACATCTGTAAACGCTCATACTGTATCAGTATAGGGTAATTTAACTAATCCTGCGTTTCCATTGGGGAGCCATACTCGAGGGGAATAAGGGTCAGAGAATCAGCACGACAGTGTTGTAGCCAATGTCTCTGACCAGCCCTCCCTTTGAGCACAGCTCCTGGCTGCCAGCTCGCATCGGTGAGTTCACTCAGATATTCCTTCAAAACGAGTAAACATTTCCACAATAGATTTCTACTGTTATGCTGAATAACTAACTTTAAATTATCAATGATCTCTAACAGGCTGAAGTTTTTCTATATACAGCGGTGTACAATGTCCCTCGAAGTCTATCTGGAGGTTTAATCACAGGATTACATCTTCTTACTGCAAGATTTTCACTTCCTCATAGACTTGCCTTATACCTTAATCAGGGTGAACAATTTAGTATCACATGAGCAATGCCATGATTTATTCTGGAACAATACATGACCTCTCACACCTGTTGTGTACATTTCTCTATGCCCATATAACCCAGCTCTTTACGTTAATTGTATGGATTACAATTTTATTGCCTTTGTTACTCCTACCACTGATTCTCTCTACAGCTCCACTACTCTTCAATTAGTGGATGCAACATTGCTTGTGGTCATCCCTCCATAGTTGTTCCTTTGACTATCCCAAAGTCTCATCCTTTACCATCTCAGTTCTGATTAACTTCATCTTCTGGTAAAGCCATAACAACCAAGTCAATATAAACTTGACCATCCTCATTGGCTTATCAGCTTTTACAGTCTGGTCCCCCGCTCCTGATGGTGGATCAGGAGTGTGTAGAAATGTCCCTGGTGTACATGACATCCCAGCTCATACTTCTGTAGGCTCATCATCATTGTCAAAGGACAACCAACCATTTCATAAATAAAGCAATTAACAGCTTGTGATTCAGTATGGTGACATACAAACTGATTGAACCTTTTGCAAGCAAATGTAATGTTTAGCAGTTCCTTCTCAGTCCACACCTATCTTGTGTCTGTATCTGTCAATGACGATGATGACTGGATCGCCATGGATCATCCCATTACGATGCATCAGCTGAAATCTGCCCTTTAAATGTTCCCATGTTTCTTCCGATTCATGATTCCCATTCCAGTCTGTCATCTTTTCTAACCGGTTTCCGGGAAGAAATAGTTTTCTAAAAGGGTTATGAATTTGCCCAAGTGATTATCGAGTCATAGGGGGAAAAATTCAACTGGTTGCGCCTCCCGTTAGCGCCTTAAGGGTGCTAACGGGATGCAAACCAACTAGCACCCGGGTGCGACACTGCCCACGCCTCCCGCAAAATTCAGCGGGAGGTTAGTGGTGGCGCTAACCCGTAGCGCCCTACAGATTGCCACTTTGGTCCCTAATGGGCCCTACTCTTTCCCTGGTTATCCTCTTGCCCTTAATAAACACTTTGGGATTTTCCTTTATTTTGCCCGCCAGTGTTTTTTCATGCCCCCTCTTCGCTCTCCTAATTTCTCTTTTAAGTACCCCCCTGCACTTTCTATACTCCTCTAGGGCTTCCACTGTTTTTAATCCTTTGTATCTACCAAAAGCCTCCCTTTTTTTCCGAATCCATTCTTGTATAGCCCTCGACATCCAGGGTTCCCTGGGCTTGTTGGTCCCACCCTTGACCTTTACGGGAACATGTTGGAGTTGTACTCTCTCTATTTCCTTTCATCGTATGGGTTGTGGGAAACCATAAAACTCTCCCGCCGTATAGGACTAACCCGTAAACCCTCCCGCCGTATGGGACTAACCCGTAAAACCCTCCCGCCGTATGGGACTAACCCATAAAACCCTCCCGCCGTATAAGACTAACCCATAAAATCCTCCCGCCGTATGGGACTAACCCATAGAACTCTCCCGCAGTATGGGACCAACCGATGAAACCCTCCCGCCATATGGAACTAACCCGTAAAACCCTCCCGCCGTATGGGACTAACCTGTAAAACCCTCCTGCTGTATGGGACTAACCCGTAAAACCATCCCGCCGTATGGAACTTGTCATGAATCTTATAACTCATGAAGTAACACTGGGCGGCCAGCTGGTGGCGCCGCCCAAGGAGTATAAATACTCGAGTGTGGGCCCAGCTTGCTCAGGATGTTTCTGTAACCAGGAACTAGTGATGTAACTAGAAATCTCATGGTTTTGAAACAGTTGATTAAAGCCTTGTTTTATACTCAAACCAAATGCTCAGTAGTCTTTTTACATCAATTTAATCAACTGTGTATCGGCGCCACACTCTGAGTGATTTCGGGAACAGCCAGCTATGACTTGAACCGTAGAAGGGAACTCCGACGTAGTAATCAATCCATCATGGACAAACTACTCAGACCCGCCCGTCTTGACCTGGACCCGAATTCACCTACAACTGCTAAGGTATGGAAACACTGGTATCGTACCATCAGCAACTTCTTCCGGGTGTGTGGTGAGAATGTTCCTGATAAATTAGAGATACTTGCCAATTATGTATCTCGTGTTTGACTATATTGAAGACTGTGTAGACTATGACTCTGCTATCCTAATATTACAGTAACTATATGTTAAGGCCCCAAATGAAATTTTTGCTCGGCATCTATTGGCCACGACTCGACAACAAGCCGGGGAATCACTTGACGAGTTCCTTCAAAAGCTTCGCAGGCTCAGCAAGGATTGTAATCTTAAAGCTGTCACAGCTGAGCAGTACCAGAAGGAGCAAATTTGTGATTCTTTTATTAACAGAATTACGTCTCCCTTCATACGCCAGCGTCTGTTGGAGAATAAAACCTTCGAGTTACAAGCTGCCTATGACCAGGCATGTTCCCTGGACTTAGCAAAGAGGAATGCAGATACCTATCTTGTACCACGTGCACGGGCTGCTGCTATCACTTTTAATGACTCCTTCGATAGGTCTCAGGCGGAAGCCCTCACTGATGATGACTCTAACCTAGCGGATAACAACCCTACCCTCGAAGCCTTCACTGATGACGACCCTGCCCTAGCGGCATCTTGGCAATCTGGAAGGAAGTGTTTCTTCTGTGGAGGTGCATTCCACTATAGGAAATTTTGTCCTGCTCGTAACGCAACCTGCAATCATTGCAGTAAGAAAGGTCACTTTTCTAAGGTATGCCGGTCGAGAGCCCCTGTTAGTTTTACAGCTACTATCTATAAAACTGCTCCTCCCCCAAGAGCCACTACTAAGGTTACAGCTGTCAAGGGTAAAACTGCCCCTCCTCCCATCACAGCTGTTTTTCCCCAAAGTCTGTGCAGCCACGAAGGTTTTGGTAAATGGACATATTTTGAGTGCACTAATCGACTCCTGCAGCTCTGACAGCTTCATTAGTGAGCGGGCAGTCAGCAAGTTAAAACTGCGTATTTACCCCTCGGACAGGGAAATTGCAATGGCTCTGACGACACTGACCACCAATTCTTCCGGCTTTTGTCTTGGCGACCTTATTCTCAATGGCTGCACTTATTTCTCCACCCGGCTCGGGGTGCTCAAAAACCTATGCAGTGATGTGCTCCTGGGACAGGATTTCCAGAAACAACACAAAAGACTCACTTTTGAGTTTGGAGGGTCAAAGCCGGCGCTTACTATTTCCAAAGTACCGTTTCGTGCGCTTTCAGCGGCTTCGCTCAACGAGCCCTCCTTGTTTTCCAATCTTTCCCCCCGATGTAAGCCCATAGTCACTAAATCACGATGTTTCAGCCAAGATAAGAAACGTCTTTGCATCGATTACTCGCAAACTATTAACCAGTATACCGACCTGGATGCCTGTCCAATACCACGCATCGATGACATGGTCAATAACCTTGCCAACTACAAGGTATTTTCAACTTTTGATTTAAAGAGCGCATATCATCAAGTACGGTTAAAGGACTCTGACAAAAAGTATACGGCCTTTGAGGCCAATGGTCGGCTTTATCAGTTTTGTCACCTTCCATTTGAGGTCACCAATCAGGTGGCTGTCTTTCAACGGGCAATGGATAGCCTAGTCAAACAGGAGAACTTAACGGACACTTTTCCATATCTGGTCATGACCAGAAGGAGCATGATGCCAACCTCCAGAAATGTTTTGACGTTCTCCGTCGTCGCAACTTAACCTTAAATGAGTCCAAATCTGTGAAATCAGTGCCATCAGTCAACATCCTTGGCTATTGGGTGGGCAACGGTGTCATCAAACCGGATCTGGAGCGACTTCGTCCGCTTCAGGAGCTCCTTCCCCCTACGAATCTTGGCTCTCTTCGTCGGGCACTCGGCATGTTCACCTATTATGCAAAATGGATACCCCACTTCTCAGACAAGATCCAGCCCATGCTTCACTCGAAGTCATTTCCGTTGGAGGCAACGGCTATTTCAGCTTTCAACCTCCTCAAGCGACAACTGGAAAAAGCCATGTTTCATTCCATCGATGAAAATCTTCCTTTCGTGGTCGAGTGCGACATATCGGATGTGGCGATCTCAGCTACCTTGAATCAAGGTGGTCGACCCGTGGCATTTCTGTCCAGAACTTTGCAGGGTAGCGAGCTCCATTATCCTCCTGTCGAGAAGGAGGCTACGGCTATCATCGAAGCAGTACGTAAATGGAGTCATTTTCTCACTCATCACCATTTCACGCTTATAACCGATCAGCGCTCCGTGGCCTTTATGCTGGATAACCAGAAACTAAGATCAAGAATAACAAAATACAACTCTGGAGGATGGAATTGGCCGCCTTTGGCTACACCATACATTATCAACCCGGCAAAGAGAATGTAGTCCTGGATACCCTCATGCGTGCATTCTGCTCTTCTATGTCAACTTCGACTCTTGTGGATCTTCATACTGACTTATGCCATCCTGGCATTACCCGTATGTTGCACTTTGTGCGATCTAAAAATCTCCCATTTTCTACGGAAGATGTGAAAAGAACCTGCTCCACCTGTAGAATTTGTGCGGAATTAAAACTGCAATTCTTCCGTCCATCGGATGGCTCACTCAGACACGCTATGCAGCAACTCAGCATTGACTTTAAAGGGCCATTGCCTTCCTCAACGCGAAACACCTACTTGCCTTACTATGGTGGATGAATATTCATGCTTTCCCCTGTCCCAATATGCTTACTTCCACAGTGATCAAATGCCTCAATTGGGTCTTTTCCCTTTGTGGTATGGCCAATTTCATCCACTCTGATCGGGGTCCCTCCTTCATGTCAAGCGAACTCAGATGTTATCTTTCCCAACGGGGAATCACCACAAGTAAAACGACACCGTATCATCCCATCGGTAACGGCCAGGTTGAGAGATAAAACGCTATCATATGGAATGCTGTTTGTCTTGCACTGAGGTCATGCAGCCTACCAGACCAGCAGTGGGAAACTATGCTCCCTGACGCGTTGCATTCCATCAGCTCTCTTCTTTCTATGTCCACCAATGTCACTCCTCACGAGCGATTCTTCAGGTTCCAGCATCGCTCCACTCATGGGATGTCCCTACCATTATGGTTGGCAGCTCCCAGCCCCGTGCAGCTCTGAAGATTCGTCCGATCTTCCAAAAACGATCCGCACGTCGACGAGGTGGAATTAAGTGACGTTAATCCCACTTACGCGCACGTGCGGTACCCTGATGGCCGGGAGTCCACCGTTTCACTGAGATCTGGCTCCCTGTCCAACCAGTCCCACAGACTCAACTGGTAGAGGAACCCATGGTAATGATGCCGACGCTCTGTGCGCCTTTGAGGATGCCGCCCTACCTGGGACATCAAGGGATCTGCCGGCTACTCCACCGGATCAACTCAGGGAGCCATGGGATGGCCACCTGAAGCCAGGACGTCAGTCAATCCCTGGCTACCGACCAAGATGACGCCAGCTCTGCGCCTGTGGGGACCCGCACCTGGAGTGACGATCTCCCCAGTCTTCCGCAAGTCGATCAAGGTGACACGGGCCCCGTCGATCTACCAGTACGGACCAAGCGACCCAGGGGCCAAGACACGGTCAGAGGAAACGTGCCTTCCAGCCACAAGCGAAGATCTAGAAGACTCACAATGAGAGTGTGAAAAAAGCAAGCCTGAAGGCTTTGTATCTTAATGCTAGAAGCATTAGGAACAAGGTGGATGAATTAGTTGTGGAAATAGAGGTAAACAAGTATGATTTGATTGGGATTACAGAAACGTGGCTGCAGGGTGGGCAAGGCTGGGAACTTAACATCCAGGGATATACAATATTTAGGAAGGATCGGCAAAAAGGTAGGGGAGGTGGGGTAGCATTGCTGGTAAAGGAGGGGATTAATGCAATGGAAAGGAAGGATATTAACTCGGATGAAACGGAATCTGTATGGGTAGAAATGAGAAATAGCAAGGGGAGGAAAACGTTAGTGGGTGTGATATATAGGCCTCCAAATAGTAATATGGAGGTGAGGGAAGGCATAAAAAGGGAAATTAGAGAAGCGTGCGATAAGAGCACAGCTGTCATCATGGGTGACTTTAATTTACATATTGATTGGACTACCCAAATTAGTAAAAATTCTGAGGAGGAGGAATTCCTGGAATGTTTTCGGGACGGTTATCTGGACCAATATGTCGAGGAGCCGACTCGAGATCAGGCCATTTTAGACTGGGTATTGTGCAATGAGAAGGGACTTATCAGCAATCTTCTTGTACGAGGCCCCTTGGGTCAGAGCGATCATAATATGATCGAGCTCTCAGTCGAGATGGAGAGTGAGGAAATTGAATCAGAGACTAAGGTCCAGAACTTAAATAAAGGGAATTACGAGGGTATGAGACGGGAATTGGGTAAGATTGATTGGGTGGTGTTTCTGGGGGGATTGACAGTGGATAGACAATGGCAAGCATTCAAAGATAGAATGGAAGAATTCCAGAACATGTTTATACCGGTTTGGCATAAAAATAAACCTAAAAAGGTGACTCAACCGTGGATAACGAGGGAAATTAGGGACAGCATAAAATAAAAAAAAAGGGCATATCAACTGGCAAAAAAAAGCACCAGACCGGAAGATTGGGGGCAGTACAGGATACAGCAAAAGAGGACAAAGGGATTAATCAGGAAGGGGAAAATAGAATACGAAAGTAAACTTGCAGCAAACATAAAGACAGACTGCAAAAGCTTTTATCGGTATATCAGGAGGAAAAGACTGGTAAAATCCCAAGTCGGTCCCTTGCAGTCCGATTCGGGAGAATATATAATGGAGAATAAGGAAATGGCAGACCAATTAAACTCATACTTTGGCTCTGTATTCACAAAGGAGGACACAAATAACCTCCCAGGAATATCGGCAAACATAGGGACTAATGAGAGGGAGGAGCTGACAGAAATTAGTATCTCTAGGGATATGGTGTTGGGTAAGTTGAGGGGACTGAAGGCCGACAAATCCCCGGGGCCTGATAAACTACATCCTAGGGTACTTAAGGAGGTGGCCCTGGAGATAGCAGATGCTCTAAGGATCATCTTCTGGAACTCCATTGACTCGGGAACAGTACCCGTGGATTGGAGGGTAGCTAATGTTACCCCAATATTTAAAAAGGGGGGTAGAGAGAAAGCAGGGAATTATAGACCAGTAAGCCTTACATCGGTTGTGGGCAAAATGCTAGAGTCCATTATTAAGGATAAAATAGCGGAGCACTTGACAAATGGGGAAAGGATCGGACAGAGTCAACATGGATTTACAAAGGGTAAATCGTGTTTGACTAATCTGCTGGAATTTTTTGAGGAAGTAACTGGTAAAATAGATGGGGGAGAGCCAGTGGATGTGGTGTACCTTGACTTCCAGAAAGCCTTCGATAAGGTTCCACACAAAAGATTATCATGCAAAATTAAGGCTCATGGGATTGGGGGCAAAGTATTAACGTGGATAGAGAACTGGCTGGCGGATAGAAAACAGAGAGTTGGAATAAACGGCTCGTTTTCGGAGTGGCAGGCAGTGACCAGCGGGGTGCTGCAAGGATCTGTCCTGGGACCCCAGCTGTTCACAATATATATAAATGATCTGGATCAGGGAATTGGATGCAATATTTCCAAATTCGCTGACGACACTAAACTAGGAGGAGGGGTGGGCTCTGATGAGGATGTCAGGAGGCTACAGTGCGATTTGGACAGGTTGGGGGAATGGGCGGATACGTGGCAGATGCACTATAATGTGGATAAATGTGAGGTTATCCACTTTGGGGGTAAAAACAGGAGGGTAGATTATTATCTAAATGGCAATAGATTGGGAGATGGGGAAGTGCAGAGGGACCTGGGTGTTCTTGTGCACCAGTCACTGAAGGAGAGCATGCAGGTGCAACAGGCGATTAAGAAGGCAAATGGTATGTTGGCCTTCATATCAAGGGGGTTCGAGTATAGGAATAGGGATACCTTACTACAGCTGTACAAGGTGCTGGTGAGACCGCATCTGGAGTATTGTGTACAGTTTTGGTCGCCCCATCTGCGGAAGGATGTTCTTGCCATGGAAAGAGTGCAACGGCGATTCACCAGGCTGATACCTGGAATGGCGGGAATGACCTACGAAGAGAGATTAAATAGTTTGGGCTTGTACTGACTGGAGTTTAGAAGATTGAGAGGGGATCTCATCGAAACATATAAAATTATGGCAGGCCTGGACAGGCTGAATTCAGAGAGAATGTTTCCAATGGCCGGGGAGCACAGAACCAGGGGCCACAGTCTAAAAATAGCGGGCAAATCATTTAAAACAGAGATGAGGAAGAATTTCTTCACTCAAAGAGTGGTGAGCCTGTGGAATTCCCTGCCACAGAGGGCTGTGAAGGCTAATTCAATAAATATTTTCAAGAGAGAATTGGATATATTTCTGAAGGCTAAGGGGATTAAGGGTTACGGAGAAAAGGCGGGGACGGGGTACTGAACTGGTAAGATCAGCTATGATCTCAGACGAAGATCAGCCATGATCTCATTGAATGGCGGAGCAGGCTCGAAGGGCCGAATGGCCTACTCCTGTTCCTATCTCTATGTTTCTATTCGTGGTCCGTCTAATCCACTAGAAGGAAGTCACCGGACTTCCAAAACTTTCAGGCGGGAAGGATGTCATGAATCTTATGACTCATGAAGTAACATTGGGCGGCCAGCTGGTGGCGCCGTCCAAGGAGTATAAATACTCGGGTGTGGGCCCAGCTTGCTCAGGATATTTCTGTAACCAGGAACTAGTGATGTAACTAGAAATCTCATGGTTTTGAAACAGTTGATTAAAGCCTTGTTTTATACTCAAACCAAGTGCTCAGTAGTCTTTTTACATCAGAACTAATCCATAAACACTCTCGCCGTATGGGACTAACCCATAAAACCCTCTCGCCATATGGGACTAACCCGTAAACCCTCCCGCCGTATGGGACTAACCTGTAAAACCCTCCCGCCGTATGGGACTAACCCGTAAAACCCTCCCGCCGTATGGGACTAACCCGTAAAACCCTCCCGCCGTATGGGACTAACCCGTAAACCCTCCCGCCGTATGGGACTAACCCATAAAACTCTCTCGCCGTATGGGACTAACCCGTAAACCCTCCCGCCGTATGGGACTAACCCATAAAACCCCCTCGACGTATGGGACTAACCCGTAAAACCCTCCCGCTGTATGGGACTAACCCGTAAAACCCTCCCGCCATGAAAGACTAACCCGTAAAACCCTCCCGCCGTATGGGACTAACCCCTACTATCGGCTGGTTGTTACAGGCATGGCACGTGCTCAATATAATAAAGATGGTTACGGTCATTGAAGGAGTGTTCATATCCTGTCAGACTGTGAATCCTCCCACTAGTGTTGGGAAAGGTAGATTGCGTTCAGTAATATATCCGCACAGTTCGGAAAGGGAAGAGCGTGAATGAAAAGAACTAGAGTAGTGGTGCTGCAATTAGCTTCAGCATCCCCAGGTCAGCTTGAACTCTCTATACTGAGCAAGTCGAGAGAAGAATGAGAAGGAAGGAGAGAAAATTAGAGATAAAAAAGCATCCTCCATTATAAAATCACCCATACAATAATTTTCAATTATTTGGGGTCGACAGTTCTCAACCATACGAACTTTGTTTTTATACTAGTCAACAAAACTAGCACGATGGTGTTACTGCTTCTGTATTCTTAGTGTGTTTCATTCAAGTACATCCACAGACTTTAGGAGAGGTCACGGAGCGATGTCAGTGAATGAATCAGCCAGTAGTCGCCAGTGTCAACCAAACCAAGTGGAGGCTAAAGCCCATCGTCTAAGAGTAAGGCCTGTTTCAGGATGGCTTTCTAAACACCTATACAAAAGCAAAATACTGCGGATGCTGGAAATCTGAAATAAAACCAGAAAATTCTGGAAATACTCAGCAGGTCAGGCAGCATCTGTGGAGAGGGAAACAGAGTTAATGTTTCAGGTCGATGACCTTTTGTCAGAACTGGAAAAAGCTGGAGATGTAGCAGGTTTTAAACAAGTGCAGGGGCAGGGAAAGGGGGAGGGGAGGAAGGAACAAAAGGGAAGGTCTGTGATCGGATGGAAGGCAGGAGAGATTGAGATCAAGAGATGGTGCAGGGAAAAAGGAGATGGTAATGGGACAAGTTAAGAAACAAAAGATGGCTCTAGATGAAGTGTAAATGGCACTGACAGAATGAAAGACGGCTGCCATGTGGGAGAGAGAAAAATAAATAAATAAAATAAAATAAATGGGGGGATAAAGGTTAACTCTCTCTGCCTAACCTGCTGAGTATTTCCAGCATTTTCTGTTTTTATTTCTAAACACCTAGCTCTGCCCAGTAAAAGATGTGCCAAGTATGTTGGAAATGCCAGTGACCTGTGAACTAGAACTCACGACCTCGGCTCCAGCTATATTTCAGGCAATCAGTCACAATATTTTGTGAACCAGTTACAGAAACACAAAGTTTAGACTAGAAAAGGCCCACTGACTCGGTGTATAAGTTCATCGCCTATTGTAGAACTGAGGCACACAGCCCGATGCCAGGACCAACCCCCAGTTTAATGATGGGAGAGACATTACAACTAGCCTCAGCACCCTGAACTAGAAAGCGGATAATCAGTCGAAGGTTCCTGAGCTGCATCCAGAAATGGCGTAAAGTGGTGAAAGAATTATATAAGAACATAAGAAATAGGAGCAGGAGTAGGCCATATGGCCCCTTGAGCCTGCTCCGCTATTCAATAAGATCACCCCTTGCAATAAAGGCCAACATGCCATTTGCCTTCCTTATTGTTTGCTGTACCTGCATGCTAGCTCTCTGTGTTTCTTGCACAAGGACACCCAAATCTCTCTGAACACCAACATTTGAAAGTTTCTCACCCTTTAAAAAATATTGTTTTTCTATTCTTCCTACCAAAGTGAATAACCTCACATTTCCCTACATTATACTCCATCTGCCACCTTACTGCCCACTCACTTAGTCTATCTATATCCCTTTGCAGACTGTGTTCTCCTCACAGCTTACTGTCCCACCTAGCTTTGTATCATCAGCAAACCTGGATACATTACACTCGGTCCCTTCATCTAGGTCATTAATATAGATTGTAAATAGCCGAGGCCCTAGCACTGATCCTTGTGGCACCCCACTAGTTACAGCCTGCCAACCTGAAAAAGATCAGTTTATCCCTACTCTCTGTTTTCTGTCCATTAACCAATCCTCTATCCATGCTATTATATTACCCCCAACCCCATGAGCCCTAATCTTGTGTAATAACATTTTATGTGGCACCTTATCAAATGCCTTTTGGAAATCCAAATATACTACATCCACTGGTTCCCCTTTTTCTACCCTGCTAGTTACATCCTCAAAAAACTCTAATAAATTTGTCAAACACGATTTCCCTTTCATAAAACCATGTTGACTCTGCCTGATCATGTTATGATTTTCCAAGTGCCCTGATACCACTTCCTTAAGAATGGATTCCAGCATTTAGGAAGTACGTGGATAGGATTATGCTTGCATATGTGCCTCCTGCAGTTGAATAGCCTGCCAAAGCTCAATGTTTGGGATCATGTGAAGAATAGCCACTTGGGCGAGGCAGCTGAAACTGCACCCCAGCAAGAGTCAGATCCTTCAGGAGAGGAGGGAAGAGGAGACAAAATGGGTGGAAAGTACCCAACGGCCACCTATGGATGCTCTGCCTTATGTAAATGGACTCTTCAGCCCGACATTTACCGGGAGGGAGCATGTTTGCAGTGGGAGAACTCCGGAAATCCTGGGAACTTGCTGAATTTAACGGCAGGACTTGTGTCACATTTTTACTCCATTTCCCTCCCGGCAGCCAGCTAGATTGACAGGCTGGGCGGGAAAGCCAACAGTAGAAGGCTGCAGCGATGGTCCCCGGCAACCGGGAAAGAGAGGGGACTGGTGGGGGGTTGGAGCAGCAGTCGGGAGTGAGGGGGGGACCGGGGGAGATTGCGGGTTTGGAGATTAGTATAATTTCAGACCCGCCTCTCCAGAGCTGGTTACTCAGACACCCTGAAATCTGCCGCGGTTAAAACGGAAACAGGTGCGCACACGGCGGGCTGGGGTCGGGTTTTGTATACGTGAAGATTTAACCTCCGCCCCCCCCCCCCACCCATCGTGGGTGGTGGGAGAGGATTAAAATTCCACCCCTCAAGTCTTTGTTCTTTTTTGTGCGAGACTAGTGATGTGCCTCAATAATTCCGAGACTCGAAGTTAGCAGAACAAAACAAGGCTTTTATTAACTTAGAACGTAACACGTAAGCGAGAGAGATGTCTTCCTTCTGGAGGCTGAGGCCAGACTGAGCCAGCCTACAAATGGGGCCAGGTATGGGCGGAGCCCTACACACAGCACATTCCAGTATACAATACAGCACATTCCAGTACACAATACAATGAGGTCTGGGGGAAGGGAAATGGCACTGAAACCGATCTCAGTCACAGGCAGTGATGATGATGAATATTTCATCACATTCACCCCTTCTATAGATTTAGTCTGTTCGGGGGTTTGATAGTCCTCTGCGACCGACGTGGCTGTTGCGGTGCCGCGGGTGTCGGCTGGGTGTCCCCGGTAGCCTCCTGGGTCTCTGCCGGGGGTGCCGCCAGGGTTGTTGAAGGGGTAGTTGGTGGGGGTGCCGTTGGTCGGTGTTCTTCCGGGGGTGATGAAAGAGTAGTGGGTGGGTAAGAGTTGCTGTGATCGTCATTGCCGTGGTTGTTGTCGATGCCGGCTGGGGCGACGTCTTTTATGGACACGGTGTCCTCCCTTCCGTCGGCGTGCCGGACATATGCGTATTGGGGGTTGGCGTGGAGTAGGTGTACTGGCTCCACGAGAGGGTCCGTCTTGTGGCCCCTCACATGCCTTCGCACGAGTACCGGACCTGGGGTGGAGAGCCATGACGGCATGGATACGCCTGAGGTGGATTTCCGGGGAAAGACAAACATTCGTTCATGGGGCGTGGTATTAGTGGCCGTACACAATAGCGACCGTATCGAATGGAGCACATCCGAGAGGACTTCCTGCCAGCGGGAGATAGTGAGGCCCTTGGTCCTTAGAGCTAGAGTGACTGCTTTCCATACTGTCCCGTTCTCTCGCTCCACTTGGCCGTTACCCCGGGGGTTGTAGCTGGTGGTACGGCTCATGGCGGTCCCCCTGGACAGCATGTACTGGCGTAGCTCTTCACTCATGAAGGACGCCCCCCTATCCGTATGGATGTAGCTCGGCATACCGAACAGGCAGAACAGGCTGTTGAGGCATTTAATGACCGTGGCGCTGGTCATGTCTGGGCAGGGGAAGGCGAATGGGAACCGGGAGTATTCGTCCACAATGTTCAGGAAGTAAACATTGTGGTCGACGGACGGGAGGGGGCCCTTGAAATCTAAGCTGAGCCGCTCAAAGGGCTGTGTAGCTTTGATTAAGTGGGCTCTATCTGGGCGGTAGAACCGAGGCTTGCACTCAGCGCAAGTGCGGCAGTTCCTGGTCAGGGACCGAACTTCCTCAATCGAGTAGGGTAAGTTACGGGACTTTATGAAGTGGAACAGCCGCGTGACCCCTGGGTGGCAGAGGTCGTTGTGGAGGGTCTGTAGCCGATCCCCGGTGGCGCTGGCACACATCCCTCGTGAGAGGGCGTCAGGGGATTCGTTAAGGGCCCCTGGCCGGTAAATGATGTCGTACTCGAAGGTGGAGAGCTCGATCCGCCACCTAAGAATCTTATCATTTTTAATCTTCCCCCTCTGTTTATTATTGAACATAAACGCTACCGACCGCTGGTCGGTAAGTAGGGTGAAGCGTTTGCCGGCTAGGTAGTGGCGCCAGTGGCGCACTGCCTCCACGATGGCTTGGGCCTCCTTTTCCACGGAGGAGTGTCTGATCTCGGGCCCTTGGAGGGTCCTCGAGAAGAAAGCTACGGGCCGCCCCGCCTGGTTGAGGGTGGCCGCCAAGGCGATGTCAGACGCATCACTTTCCACTTGAAATGGAGTGTTCTCGTCCACTGCCTGTAGCGTGGCCCGCTCAATATCCTGCTTAATGCTTTTGAAGGCGGCGTGGGCCTCAGCAGAGAGCGGGAAAGAGGATGCTTTCAAGAGGGGGCGGGCTTTGTCGGAGTAGTTGGGGACCCATTGGGAATAATAAGAAAATAACCCCAGGCACCTTTTCAGGGCTTTGGGAGTGTTGGGCAGGGGCAGCTCCTGTAGGGGGCGCAATCGGTCGGGGTCTGATCCGATTTCCCCATTCTCCACCACGCTGCCCAGTATGCAGAGGCGCGTGGTGTTGTAAACGCACTTGTCCTCGTTGTAGGTGAGGTTGAGTTTTTGTGCAGTTTCCAGGAACCTCTCGAGGTTCGAGTCGTGATCCTGCTGATTGTGGCCGCAGATGGTGACGTTGTCGAGGTAGGGGAAGGTTGCCTGCAAGTGGTGGTCATCGACCATGCGGTCCATCTCCCTCTGGAAGACCGAGACCCCATTCGTCACCCCAAAGGGGACTCTGAGGAATTGGTAGAGGCGTCCGTTCGCCTCGAAGGCGGTGTACGGGCGGTCCTCTGGTCTGATAGGGAGCTGGTGGTACGCTGACTTGAGGTCGATGGTGGAGAACACCCGGTATTGGGCGATTTGGTTCAGCATTTCTGATATGCGGGGTAGCGGGTAGGCGTCTAGTAGGGTGTACCTGTTGATCGTTTGACTATAGTCGATCACCATCCATTTCTTCTCGCTACCCCTTACCACTACCACTTGGGCGCGCCACGGGCTGTTGCTGCGTTCAATAATGCGCTCTTTCAGGAGCCTGTCTACCTCGGTCGCGATAAACCGCCTGTCCTCCCAGCTGTACCTCCTGCTTTTGGTCGCTATTGGCCGGCAGTTAGGGGTAAGGTTCGCGAATAGCGAAGGCGGCTTTACCTTCAGGGTAGCCAGACCGCACACTGTGAGGGGCGGCTGGGACCCACCGTACTTGAGCGTGATGCTTTGGTGGTTGCACTGGAAATCCAGGCCCAAGATCACGCTCGCACATAGGTTCTTCATGATTAATACTTTAAAATTATCATATACAGTTCCGTTAACGCACATTTGTACCGTGCAGTAACCCAGAATGGTCGATGTCTGGGTTTTGTCAACCATAGAGATGGTACCCTGAGTAGGGACCACCTTTAGGGAGAGTTGTTGTGCCAGTTCTGGGTGGATAAAGCTCTCCGTGCTTCCACTGTCAATTAAGCATTTAACCTGGCACCCGTTTACCTCGATGTCCACCATTGATCTGGATAGCGGGTGCGGCCTGGTCTGGTCCACTGTGACCGATGCCACTGTAGGGCCCCGATCGATACAAGATGGCGTCCACGCTGTCTGCTCACAAGATGGCGGACCCCACGAGGTCGGGCAAGATGGCGTCCAAGATGGCCGCTCCCACGGCGCACACGCGGCGGTGGCGGGTTTTCCGGCGGTTGGTTTTCCGGTGGGGTTCCCTCTGCACACCTTCCCGAAGTGCCCCTTCTTACCACACTTAAAGCAGGTGGTGCCTTTCGCCGGGCACAGGTTTCTGGTGTGTTTTGGCTGCCCGCAGAAGTAGCAGTTGGGTCCCTGACACGTCGCGGCTGTCGTAGGGCTTCTGGGGGGAGAGCGGGGCCCAGCCGGTGTCGGGCTGTCGGGCGGGGAAGATGCCTTCCAAGATGGCGGCGCCCTCGGTGCACACGTGGCGGTGTGGACGGCGTGGGCTGAAGAGTAGGCGTCCGAGTTTCTCTGGGCCACATCCAGGGATCGCGCGGTGTCCGCAGCCTGTTTCAGGTCCAACCCCGTTTTTTCCAGCAGTCTTTGCCGGATGTAAGTGGAGCTGAGGCCTGTGATGAAGGCATCGCGAACAAGCTCGTCAGTGTACACTGCGGCTTTTACATCTCGGCACTTGCAGTCTTTGCCAAGCATTTTCAGGGTGCTTAGGAACTCCTCCACCGATTCCCCAGGCCGCTGTGCGCGGGTAGCGAGCAGGTGCCTAGCATACACCTCATTCGTAGGCTGCTGGTAATGCGCCTTTAGGATGTCGCAGGCGGCCAGGTACGTCTCGGCGTCTTGGATGAGGGGGTAAACCCGGTGGCTTACCCAATTCCACAGAATTCCGAGTCTCATCCTCGCAGCGTCCGTAGCGTCTTTGACGGCTGCGGAATTGCCCAGGAAGAATTCCATACACTCAAACCAGTGTCCGAAGCGTGCTGATGCGTCCGGAGCATGTTGATCCAAATCCAAACGTTCTGGTTTCAGGAGTTGATCCATAGTGTTGAAAAATAAGTTAATAAAATTGATGTGCCTCAATAATTCCGAGACTCGAAGTTAGCAGAACAAAACAAGGCTTTTATTAACTTAGAATGTAACACGTAAGCGAGAGAGATGTCTTCCTTCTGGAGGCTGAGGCCAGACTGAGCCAGCCTACAAACGGGGCCAGGTATGGGCGGAGCCCTACACACAGCACATTCCAGTATACAATACAGCACATTCCAGTACACAATACAATGAGGTCTGGGGGAAGGGAAATGGCCCTGAAACCGATCTCAGTCACAGGCAGTGATGATGATGAATATTTCATCACAACTAGTAAATATTTCTGGTCAGATTCAGACACAGTACATTTGATCTGTACTACTGCAGTACAGCTGCATGTTGGTGAGTGATGAGCAAGAGGTGTCAGGGCTAAAGCGGTTCATCTTCTGGGATGGGGGGCAGGTCTTGTTGATCGGTGGCAGTTCGGTTTTCAGATTGTGTTGTGCTGGGAAATCCAACTGGCATTTCAGCTTGCTGTAAAAGAACCTAGAAAATACATGGAAAAGCAGTCAGCGCTTCATGCAAACAGGCATGGTTGTGTTTGTGTGTCTGTTCAATGTGTAGGGCTGCAGTGTGTGCGTATGTGTGGTACTTGTACTTTGTGTAGATGTTGTACAAACTGCATTGCTCTGAGAACAGACTGCTAAACCGGGCACAGATTCTCCCCGCCATTCTCTAGGCTTCTCCTAAACGGATTGCTCCTTTCTCTTGTGCCTGAACTCCAGTTGCAGCTAATGCTCTAATCAGGGTTGCCAACTCTGGTTGGGGTTATTGCTGGAGGTTTCATCACTTGACCTCCTGCCTCCAACCGCCCCGCCCAGTCACACAGACTGTTTCTCCCCCACCCGCCCCCATCTCCACTATTTTTATAATTAATAAAGAAGTGTTCAAAGAAAATGAAAGGCAAACACACTTTTTAAATACCCTTGTGATTTTTCTCCTGGGTTACTTACAGCAGCGTTCAGGAGATTGATCTTTAATTCCTGGAGGGTTGGCAACCCTCTAATGTTGCTCTATTCCTGCACCATTGCTTGTGCATAATGGCTGTCACTGGACCTGAGCACTCTTAGTCTCCGACCCTTTTCTTTCGAAGCCAGCACTCTCCTCGCGACCTTGGTCACTTCCCATATCTTCCCAGCTCTCCCACATCTTCCATACATTCTCTGCTGCTCCTTCACAATACTTCTCCCTCTCTCTCCCCCGGCCTTTGTATATCCTTGACCATCTCCCAACATCCTTCTGCCTCAAGGAAGACATCGGTCAATGACTTACCGTGGCACTTCCTGTTGGATTTACCACCCACTCCAATAACTGCCTCATTCCCCTCTGATGGCACCTCCCCCATCCATCTTGCTCATTCCTGAAACTCTTTCCCATTCCACCATCCTCTGGCGAATCTCCCCTCATCCATTCCCCTCCCCCCACTACCCAGCCAATTACTCTCCAGCCACCTTTGCCCCTCCACAGACAAGACCCTCCCCAATCACCACCTCACCTTGAAATAACATTTTGATATCCTGGCTCACCACTGCTGACTCCTTCCCCCTCACTGAGGCTTTACATCCTAACACATCTTGTCCAAAACCCGTGCTATTGATGTGTCCCTCGCATTGAGCTTTACTTCCTATTGTTCCAGCTCTTCTTCCTTGTCTCATCGTCCATCACCTTCAAGATCCTCTGTACCTATCATGTTCCTAAACTTCCAGGCACCAGCCTTGCTGAAACTGTCTCCAACCTGTTCAATCTCTGCCTTCGCACCAAGCAACTTCTCATCCTCGCCGATTTCAATTTTCACTTGGGCTTGCCCTCGCCCTCGCCCTCCCCTTACCTCAACATTGCCAACCTCACCTTTCCCATTAACCCACCCCCACTCACGGCAACCCCCTTGATCTCATCATTACACGTGGCCACAATGCCACCATGGTCCCCACCGGTGAAAAAGCTCTCCCTCTATCTCCATTCTCCTGTAGACACCCTGCTCACTCCTGACCTCTCCTCTACTGTCACTTTATGGAATAAACAACTCCAAGCTCGCTCTCTCTCTCTAGCCTTTAACCTACCACCTGTGATGATGCTGAAGCCTCCATTGATTTTGTCTTTGACTGACCCATCTCTCTTTTTGACGCTCTTGTGCCCCTCAGCTCCTGTACAATTTCCCACCGCAACTCTTCATACTGGTATAACAGCTACCACTGCTGCCTCAAATCAGTAGACTATAAAGTTCATATGTATCCTCTCCCTGGCCAAACTGTTTCCTACTCCAAGATTATCTTGGAGAGCAGACACAGTTCCACCCTCCTTTTCTACTAACTGCCTCTTCAGACTTGCCCCCACCTCACCCCTCATCCCAATATTGGAGCTCGCTCATGGACTTTTCTGTCCAAAATTGAAGTCATCTTCATTGTAGCCACTGTCTCTTCTGACTGCCCCCCAGTGGTCCCCCATCTGCCTTCCAACTAACTGGCTCTCACTCTTCCTATTTTTTGCAGTTTCTTCCTAGCATCTCTTTAGGGTTCAGCTCAATGATATCATCCATGAACCCCACTGCTTGCTCTCTGTTCCCCTCATTCCAGGTCCTAGCCACCCAACTTCACTTCCTCAATCCTCCGCTCAGTATCACCAACCTCTCTCTCTCTCGCCTGGCACTGCTCCCACCACCTTCAAAACCTCCATTATCACCCTGCCCATCAAAAACCCACCCTAATCCCCTCCACTCTCTCCAACTACTGCCAATCTCAAACCTTCCCTGACTACAAAATCCCAGAACCTGTTATTTCTTGGCAACTATGCTTCCACCTCTGTCTCCACTCCTTGAACAAGTTCCTCCAATCTGTCTTCCATCCTGCCTCACAATACCAAGACTTCACTGGTCGAAGTCACAAATGAAATCTTGTGAAGTGGTGATTGTCGTTACTTCATCCTCTTCAACATCTCTGCAGCTTTTGACACAGGTAACCACTCCATCCTCCTCCAACATCTGCTCTGCAGTTCATCTCTGGGGCACTGTCCTTTCCTGATTTTATCATCGCCGACACTGGCATCTTCTCCTCTGCTCACATGGTCACTTCCATTGTGCTCGGGAGTCCATCCTCATCACTATCTAAATACTCTAACTTGGCTTCTCTAACACTGGATCTTTTCTTGTTCTGACACCCCCCCCTCCCCACCCCCCAACTCCCTCTGCTCTATAATCACTGGCCCCTTGTTCAGACAACACTGCTGCCCTCTGGAACTTTCCATCCAGTTCCCGCCGGCTTCTCACGTCCATCCCCACTTTCAAACATCTCCAACCATGCCTTCAGTTTCTCAACCTAGCCACTCCATTCTCCTCCTCTTTCCCAATGTTTGGTGTCCACGTCCCTTTCTGCCTTATTGTAAAGCACTCGGTGAGATCTTCTTGTGCACGAGCAGTGAATGTTTTTACATGTATGCTATGTAAGCTTTTGTGTGCCGTGTGTGTAGAATGAGTCTTTGTTGTGTATTTTGCATGGAGATATGTATTGTGCATGGTGCAAGTGTTTGTATTTTTGTGTTGTGTGAATGGTGTATACATGGTGCATAGGTGTCAGGTGTACTGTTGTGTACACGCTATGCATTTTGTATGTATGTATATCTGCTGTCTATGCGGCATGCATATAGATATCACTAAAGCAAAATATTGCGGATGCTGGAAATCTGATGTAAAAACAGAAAATGCTGGAACTGACCTGAAATGTTAGCTCGGTTTCTCTCTACAGATGCTGCCTGACCTGCTGGGTGTTTCCAGCATTTTCTGTTTTTATATGCATCTAGATGTTTGCTGTGTATGTTTTGCATATGTATGCTGTGTGTGGGTGTGTGAGAGAGAGAGAGAGAGAGACTGTGTGTGTGAAAGAGAGAGTGAGAGAGAGAGTGTGTGTGTGTGAGAGACAGAGACAGTGTGTGAGTGTATGAGAGAGTGTGTGTGTGTGTGTGAAAAAGTGTGAGAGTGTGAGAAAGAGAGTGTGTGTGTGTGTGTGTGTGTGTGAGAGAGAGAGAGAGTGTGTGAGTATGTGAGTGAGAGAGTGTGTGTGAGAGTATGTGAGTGAGAGTGAGTGTGTGTGTGAGAGTGAGAGAGTGTGTGTGAGTATGTGAGTGAGAGTGAGTGTGTATGTGTGTGTGAGAGAGAGAGAGAGTGTGTGAGAGAGAAAGAGTGTGAGTGTGTGTGTGATGTCTAAGTATATACTGTATCGGGTGTTTATTAAACACATGTGCCGAGAATGCCCTTGGGGCAAGTTCCACCACTGTAACTGGCGGAAGTTCTGTGGAATCCCCGTTCATGTGCGTACACAGGATTTCACCGTTATGCCGCGGGAGTGGGAGAAGTCCTGAGGAAATCGCTGGCGGAAGTTACATAAAGTGAATAGAGGAACATACTAATGGGTTGACTACATTTCACAAGCTGCTCATGAAGAGAATAGAAACTGGTGAATATTTTAGACTTTGAGCAGCAATTTTATACAATGGAAGTGATGTTATAAATGGTACTGATTGGAAGTGATTTTGCCCATTATCCTGCTACAATTGAACTAAATAGGAATGGTTTGATCGATTGAATCTCTTCACAATGGGGAGGCATATGAAGAGGTTTGATGCATTCCCTTGAGGAATAAAAACGCCACTGGAAAAGTGGTACAGCCATGGCTAACTAGAGAAGTTACGGATAGTATTAGATTAAAAGCTTACAATGTTGCCAAAAAGAGTAGTAAGCCTGAGGATTGGGAGGGTTTTAGAATTCAGCAAAGAATGACCAAGAAAGAGGGAGAAAACAGAATATGAGAGCAAACTAACAAGAAACATAAAAACAGATTGTAAGAGCTTTTACAAGTACGTAAAAAGGAACAGATTAGCAAAAGTAAACGTGGGTCCCTTAGAGGCAGGAGAAATTATAATGGGGAATAAGGAAATGGCAGAGATGTTAAACAAATATTTTGTGTCTGTCTTCACAGTAAAAGACACACAGAACATACATGGGGAACGAAGTGTCGAATGAGAGTGAGGAACTTAAAGTAATTAATATTAGTAAAGAAAAAGTACCGGAGAAATTCATGGGACTAAAAGCCAACAAATCCCCTGGACCTGCTGGCCTGCATCCTAGGGTTTTAAAAGAGGTGGCTGCAGACATAGTGGCTGCATTGGTTTTGATCTTCCAGAATTCCCTAGATTCTAGAATGGTCCCTATGGATTGGAAGGTAGCAAATGTAACCCCACTGTTAGAGAAAACAGGGAACTATAGGCCAGTTAGCCTGACATCAGTAGTAGGGAAAATGCTAGAATCTATTAAGTACGTGGTAAGAGGACACTTGGAAAATCACAATATGATTGGACAGAGTCAACATGGTTTTATGAAAGGAAATCATGTTTGACAAATCTGTTGGAGTTTTTTGAGGGTAGATAAAGGGGAACCAGTGGATGTAGTGTATTTAGATTTTCAGAAGGCATTTGATAAGGTGCTACACAATAGGTTGTTACACAAGATTAGGGCTCATGTGAAATGGGGGTAATATATCAGCACGGATTGAGGATTGGTTAATGGACAGAAAAGAGAGAATAGGAATAAAGGGGTAATTTTCAGGATGGCAGGGTGTAACTAGTGGGGTACCACAAGGATCAGTGCTTGACCCTCAGCTATTCACAATCGACATCAATGACTTAGATAGGGGACTAAATGTAATACATCCAAATCTGCTGATGATACAAAGCTGGGTGGGAAAGTAAGCTGTGAGGAGGACGTGAAGAGGCTGCAAAGGGTAATTAACCGGTTAAAGTGATTGGGCAAGGCGGTGGCAGATGGAGTATAATGTGGGGAAGTGTGAAATTATCCACTTTGGTAGGAATAATGGAAAAGCAGAATATATTTTTTTTTTAAAAAGGTGAGAGATTCGTAAATGTTGGGATTCAGTGGGATTTGGGGAAAGCAAATGGTATGTTCGCCTTTATTGCAAGGGGGTTGCATTATAAGAGTAAGGAAGTCTGGCTACAATTATATTGGGCCCTGGTGAGACCACACCTGGAGTACTGTGTACAGTTTTGGTTTCCTTACCTAAGGAAGGATATACTTGTCTTAGAGGGGATGTAACGAGGTTCACTAGATTGATTCCTGGGATGAGAGGGCTGTCCTATGAGGAGAGAGAGATTGAGTAGAATGGGCCTATATTCTCTGGAGTTTAGAAGAATGAGGTGATCTCATTGAAACATCTTGACAGGGTAGATGCTGAAAGGCTGTTTCCCCTGGCTGGAGAGTCTAGAACTAGGGGTCATAGTCTCAGGATAAGGGGTTGGCCATTTAGGACTGAGATGAGTAGAACTTTCTTCACTCAGAGGGCTATGAATCTTTGGAATTCTCTCCCCCAGAGGGCTGTGGATGCTCAGTCGTTGAGTATATTCAAGACTGAGATCGATAGATTTTTGGGCACTAAGGGAATCAAGGGATGTGGAGATAGGGCAGGAAAGAGGAGTTGATGTAGAAGATCAGCCATGATCTTATTGAATGGCGGAGCAGGATCGAGGGGCCGTATAACCTACTCCTGTTCCAATTTCTTGTGCTATGATCCACTAGAACTTTATGCAGTGCAAGTGTCACGTTTCAAATTATTCAGCCTAGGAGTGATTTCAGATCAACTTATATCAGAATGATACAATTAAGTTAAATTCAGATCATAAGGAATTAAATCTACAACACGTAGCTTTTGAGAATGTCAATTAGAATTTGGCACACAAGAGATTAGATCCAGTCCAACCCACCTCTAGAAATAGTGTTTTTTGCAAAGCACATTAGTTTAAGACAATGGAGATTTGTTAAAGCCATTCCAGTGCACATTCACACATCTATTGGAATGGCTTTCTTCCTGCAAACCCAGCGGGCATTAGCCGCAGGAAACCGTCCCTTAGACAGGGTCGCCAACCCTCCAGGCTTGTCCTGGAGTCTCCAGGAATTGAGGAAAAATTTCCAGGACACTGCTGGGAGCAACACCCAGGAGAAAAAGCAGAGTTTTTCTTTCAATTTCTTTGAACGCTTTTATTTATTAGTTATAAAAATATTGGAGATGGGAGGTCGGGGGTGGGGGGGGGGGGGGAGAAAGGCTGTTTTGACCAACAGGCCGGCTGGAGGTGGGAGGTCATGTGATGAAACCTCCAGGACTATGACCAATCAGAGTTGGCAACCCTGCCCTAAGAGGGTTGTAAATAACAACAGAAAATGCTGGAAAAACTCAGCAGGTCAGGCAACATCCGTGGAGAGAAATTTGAGTTGACGTTTCGGGTTGGACCCTTCTTCAAAACTGGAAAGAAAAGAAACTAGATCGGAGGCAGGGCTGCGATCGGACAAAAGAATAAAAGAAACAAAAGAAGTAAAAGAGATTAGAAGCTAGACGAGATAGTAATAGGCTGGGATTAGGTGTAAAGTGTACTGGCAGGGCAAAAGATAGCTGCCAGGCGTGAGAGAGAAACAAAAGGAAAGGGGGGGGGGGGGAAAAGGAGTGGAACAATTACAAGAGAAAATGAAATGGGGGCCGAGCTTATGATCTGAAATTGTTGAACTCGATATTGAGTCCGGAAGGCTGCAGACTGCCTAATCGGAAGATGAGGTGCTGTTCCTCGAGTTTACGTTGAGCTTCCGTGGAACAATACAAGAGGCCAAGGACGGTGAGGTCCGAGTGGGAATGGAGCGGTGAATTAAAATGACAGGCGACCGGAAGCTCGGGGTCACCCTTACGGACTGAACGGAGGTGTTCCGCAAAGCGGTCACCCAATCTGCGTTTGGTCTCCCATACACGTTTTGGGTGACCGCTTTGCGGAACACCTCCGTTCAGTCCGTAAGGGTGACCCCGAGCTTCCGGTCGCCTGTCATTTTAATTCACCGCTCCATTCCCACTCGGACCTCACCGTCCTTGGCCTCTTGTATTGTTCCACGGAAGCTCAACGTAAACTCGAGGAACAGCACCTCATCTTCCGATTAGGCAGTCTGCAGCCTTCCGGACTCAATATCGAGTTCAACAATTTCAGATCATAAGCTCGGCCCCCATTTCATTTTCTCTTGTAATTGTTCCACTCCTTTTCCCCCCCCCCCCCCCCTTTCCTTTTGTTTCTCTCTCACACCTGGCAGCTATCTTTTGCCCTGCCAGTACACTTTACACCTAATCCCAGCCTATTACTATCTCGTCTAGCTTCTAATCTCTTTTACTTCTTTTGTTTCTTTTATTCTTTTGTCCGATCGCAGCCCTGCCTCCGATCTAGTTTCTTTTCTTTCCAGTTTTGAAGAAGGGTCCAACCCGAAACGTCAACTCAAATTTCTCTCCACGGATGTTGCCTGACCTGCTGAGTTTTTCCAGCATTTTCTGTTGTTATTTCAGATTTCCAACATCTGCAGTATTTTGCTATCGTACTAAGAGGGTTGTAACTGTTTTCATTAACAGCTCAACTGCCCAATCCCTGGACACAGAGAGCTGGCCGCAGGTCAGAGGTCAAGCCTTGTGCTTCCTGTCCAGCTAAGATTAAAGAGAGAGTCTGCAGGAATCTGGTAAGGACAACAGACAGAGAGAGTGAGCGCTCCCTGGTTAAGTTTAGTGCCAATGGGTTTTAGAGAAATTATTCACCCAAAACGTGTATGGGGCATGCTTTGTTATTTTTTAGTTACGAGGATTGTTATGAAATAGGTTCTAATTCATTGTAAACATTATTCTGCTTGTCCACATATATTTAAAATAAATCAATCAATCTGTTGGTTTATAATGACCTTGTCTCACTAGAGTGTTCATCAGTTCACCTTCCGGAAGGTAGGAGAAACGCACGTGGGGGCACATGTGAGATTGTGATGTTGGGTTCAGATAATGTGGGATTCCATTGCTACAGCCCCCCACCCCCAGGTCAGACTGGATATTGGCCAATGAAGCAGAAACCCCTGATCGCGTGGGACGCGGGAGTGTCTGATGCCACTGGACTCGAAAGAATATCTAGAGGAGACCTGAAATTTGAACGGCGTGTGAACGGAAACCCGCCCCACTGTGTAGCATCCTAGTGGACCCCTGGTTATTCTCATTGTGTAGGATCTCTGGAGGTAGTTCTAACCTACCCCCACTGGGCGGGAAACCCACAGGATCGGGCGGAATTTTACTCCCGGTGAAGTCAGTGAGGAGTAATATTGGGCGGGGTGGAAAACCGGCGATCCTCCCGATGGTCCATTAGGATGCTACACAATTGGAGTCTGGGCTTCACTGGCTACCTAACAACTGGCATTAACTAGGAATCCAAAAGCAAAATACTGCGGATGCTGGAAATCTAAAATAAAAACAGAAAATGCTGGAAATACTCAGCAGGTCAGGCAACCTCTGTGGAGAGAGAAACAGTTAACGTTTCAGGCCTCTTACACTGTTCCAATAAAGCTCAACGTAAGCTCAAGGAACAGCACCTCATCTTTCAATTAGGCACTTTACAGCCTTCTGGACACAACATAGAGTTCAACAATTTCAGACCATAACCTCTGCCCCTATTCTTTTTCTCTCTCTCTCACATGGCAGCTGTCTTTCATTCTGCCATTGCCATTTACACTTCATCTAGAGCCATCTTTTGTTTAACTTGTCCCATTACCATCTCCTTTTGCCTTGCACCATCATCCCTTTTGTCATTTAATCTCTCCTGCCTTCCACCCTATCACAGACCTTCCCTTTTGTTCTTTCCTCCCCTCCCCTCTTTCCCTGCCCCTGCACTTGCTTAAGAATCTGTTCCATCTCCAGTTTTTTCCAGTTCTGATGAAGGGTCATCAACCTGAAACTTTAACTGTTTCTCCACAGATGCTGCCTGACCTGCGGAGTATTTCCAGCATTTTCTGTTTTAACTAGGAATCCATTGGGTTTATACAGTGGGGACATTTGATTCATTAGATATTCAGCTGGCATGGGCTCGACGGGCCGAATGGCCGCCTCCTGTGCTGTAACCATTCTATGTTTCTCTGTATTAGAATTCTTTAATGGATGGAGATTGGTTCGTGTCTGGAGATTCTGTACAATGGGAGTGAACGGGGATTCCATGAGTGGCTGTGTCTGATTCCATGATTAGATGAAGTATGTGTTCCTCTGCAGTTACTGATGCTGGTGGCAATGATATTCCTGCTCCAACCAACAGAATAAGCTCCTGCAAATCACACGGAGTTCTTTGTAGAATTACCTGGTTCTCAGCCAGAGCCTGTTTTGCCAAGTAGTGCTCCCTCTTCACCTTGATTTCTACTGATTCTGGTATGTCTGGGACTAGCAAGTCAATCATTCGTGCAATAAAGAACACCACGTGCTGTAAGGTGGACAAGGGAGGAGAGAGTCAAAATGACGAGCTGCGTTTCCATGCAGTAACACACCAAAGAGTTAGATGTTGATGAATAGGTCAAACTTTAGCCTCTCAATATAACTTAATAGATTCGCTCTTTTGTCAGTCGAACATGTTCCTGTCACAGAACACACAATGAATGGAAAGACCCTAGGCAAGACGGAGGATCAGAGGGATCTGGGTGTGCAAGTACACAGATCCCTGAAGGCGGCGGAACAGGTGGATAAGGTGGTAAAAAAGGCATATGGGATACTTGCCTTCATTAGTCGAGGCATTGAATATAAGAGCAAGGAGGTTATGATGGAGCTGTATAAAACACTGGTTAGGCCACAGCTGGAATACTGTGTGCAGTTCTGGTCGCCACACTACAGGAAGGATGTGATCGCGTTAGAGAGGGTGCAGAGGAGGTTCACCAGGATGTTACCAGGGCTGGAACGCTTCAGCTATGAAGAGAGACTGGGCAGATTGGGTTTGTTTTCCTTGGAGCAGAGGAGGCTGAGGGGGGACATGATTGAGGTGTACAAAATTATGAGGGGCATAGATAGGATGGATGCTGAGGAGCTTTTTCCCTTAGTAGAGGGGTCAATAACTAGGGGGCATAGATTCAAGGTAAAGGGCGGGAGGTTTAGAGGGGATTTGAGAAAGAACTTTTTCACCCAGAGGGTGGTTGGAGTCTGGAACTCACCGCCTGAAAGGGTTGTGGAGGCAGGAACCCTCACAACATTTAAGAAGCATTTGGATGAGCACTTGAAATGCCATGGCATACAAGGCTACGGACCAAATGCTGGAATATGGGATTAGATTAGACAGGGCTTGATGGCCGGCGCGGACACGATGGGCCGAAGGGCCTCTATCCGTGCTGTATAACTCTATGACTCTATGAGAACACAGTCACATATTTGATTCCCCAATAGAACTTCTAGGGAGTGAAATCCGTATTGGGCAGTACTTCACAATGGATGACAGCGAAGCGGCAGCTTGTTTTACACTGTGCCCGATTTCTTGTCCATTGAACTCAATAGAAAAGAACATTGGGCGGAGCGTTAAACAGGCTGCCGACTCGCCGTCACCCATTTTACACTGCAGCCCAATACGGATTTCAACCCTCTGGTGTTTATGGTCTTGTAACATATTCATAACAAAGATGTGCGGGTTAGGTTGATTGGCTATGATAAATTGACCCTTAGTGTTAGGGGGATTAAATACGTGGGGTTACGGGGATAGGGTGGGATATGTGTTGGTGTAGGGGTTACGGGTGGGATATGTGT
Source organism: Somniosus microcephalus (assembly GCF_052327205.1). NCBI lineage: Eukaryota > Metazoa > Chordata > Chondrichthyes > Squaliformes > Somniosidae > Somniosus > Somniosus microcephalus. The sequence continues at coordinate 135,150,520 of NC_140992.1, read as the reverse complement.
CGGTGCAGGCTCGATGGGCCGAAATGGCCTCTATCTGCACTGTGGGGTTTCTGTGATGTTCTGTGATCTCTCATCCTCAATGTAACACATACCAGATTGATGACTGTTCTCCAGAATCTCAGCCCTTTCTATGGCTACCCTGTGCCCTATCCCAGCATCCTCTTCCTAACCTCATATCATAGAAAGTTACAGCACGGAAGGAGGCCATTTCGGCCCATCGTGTCCGCGCCGGCCAACAAAGAGCTATCCAGCCTAATCCCACTTCCCAGCTCTTGGTCCGTAGCCCTGCAGGTTGCAGCATCCCAAGTGCACATCCAAGTACTTTTTAAATGTGGTTAGGGTTCCTGCCTCTACCACCCTTTCAGGCAGTGAGTTCCAGACCCCCACAACCATCTGGGTAAAGAAATTTCCCCTCAAATCCCCTCTGAACCTTCCACCAATTACTTTAAATCTGTGTCCCCTGGGTTTTGACCCCTCTGCTAAGGGAAATAGGTCCTTTCTATCCATTTTACCTAGGCCCCTCGTAATTTTATAAACCTCAATAAGGTCTCCCCCCAGCCTCCTCTGTTCCAAGGAAAACAAACCCAGCCTATCCAGTCTTTCCTCATAGCTAACCTCGTAGTGACCCTCCCAGTAAAAAAAAATTACATGTATATAACACCTTTCTCATCCCCAGGACATCCCGAAGCACTCCACAGCCAATTAATTGCTTTTTAAGCGTAGCCACTGTCGTTTTGTAGGTAAGCACGGCAGCCAATTTGTGCACAGCAAGGTCTCACAGGCAGCTATGAGATAAATGACCAGGTAATCTGTTTTGGAGGAGCTGGTTGAGGAAAAAATGGCCAGGACATCAGGAGAACTCATCCACTCTTCCAAAAAAAAATACAGCCACGGGATCCTTTTTGTCCATCTGAACAGGCAGATTGTATCTTGGTTTAACATCTCATCCAAAAGACAGCACCTTCAACAGTGCAGCACTCCACTGCCAAGTTACGTGCTCAGGTCCTGCAGCGGGGCTTGAACCCACATCCTTTTGATTTAGAGGCGAGAGTACAGTGACAGATTCCCCCATTCTGCTGCACTCCCGCACACTGGTGCATTCCTTCAGTTTTAAACCACTCCTTCACATTCTCACACACTAGAATCTTTCAGCCAAACCAGTCTGCTGCAGTATTCCTCTCCACATAAGCCACATTGTCTAATCCAGCACTCCCGTCACTCCCCACACCCTTTAATATTCCTCATTTTCAAGAAACTGTCTAATTCCCGTTTAAAAGGACTTATGGGTTCTGCTTCGACAGCTAATGGCAGAAAATTTCAGAATCTAATCACTCTTTTTGTTAAGAATGTTTATCTTTGGCCCAGAATTTGCGGTGGGTAATAACAGCAAACTAACAGCATTCGCAGTAAAAAAAAACATGCATTTATATAGCACCTTCCCCAACCATCGGACATCCCAAAGCACTTTACAGCCAATGAGGTACTTTTTGAAGTGTAGTCACCGTTGTAATTTAGGAATTGCAGTATTACCCCTTTGCAACTGACCGCGATTTCAGGATGTAGCACATACGCATCTAAATGAAGTTGCAGTCATTCACTCACTGTTCCGACACTGGCTGTGCTGTGGCTCCCCCACCAACTCCCATAGCTGGCAATCAGTGTAATCAGGGAAATCAGTGAAACGGATGAAAACTTGGGCTTTTCCACGGTAATATCGCTGTTAAATATCCCATTAAATGTTGGACCTTGTTGGATTAGGTGTAACTGGGGTTTCAACAGCGCATTGACTGCTAAACAAATGTTATGGCCCTGAGAAACTCATTTAAATTTTTTGGAGTGTCAAATTTCTCCATTATGATAAAAAAATTACAATTTCTAAGAAACTTAAAGAAAATTTTTTTTTTAATTAAAAAAAAGTTTTATATTTATTTCAGATTTACCTTTTCCCCCATGTGAGAGCCCCAATCTTTGATTTGCTCTCTGTAACATTTTTAAAAAGTCCGAATAAAAGCAGCTTCTTCACTTCCTGGTTCCCTGTCTGTGAATTGTGCAATGTGATTGGCTGCTTAGACAGCTTGTTGACGTCACAGCAGCTCGCGTTAGGGATTCCCCACTATTCTACACTGATCTCACTTACTTGTCAAAAAATGCAAATTCTTGCCACGGAGCTCACAAGATCTTTGTGGGCAGCTTTCTACAGGGCCAGCAGCGAAGGAAAGTCACAAATTCCAGGCCTACGTGTTTATCTCAAGTTTGCCCATTCTACTGGCCAGTGTTCTCTCATTAATCTGGCGTCATCACCAAATTTTTACATCAATTCCCAAGTCCTGATCATTTTTATACATATTGTAAACACGAGCAGCCCCTTCCCATTCCGGGAAACTTCCTTTTACCTTTGCTTACTCCTCTCCAACCATCTCTATCCATGTGATAGGTTGTAGGGGGAGCTAGCTTAGGGGCTCGATTTTCCTCGGAGAATCCATCCATTTTCGGGCTCTCCTGTTTGGAGGACAATGGAGTGTCCCTAAAACCAGCGGCCAACATTTCCCCCCTCCGCCACGGATGTCAGCTGCCTGGCCATTGCCCAATCTTGGGGACCAACATCCTGCGCCCCAGGGGAGCCTGAAAAACACACGGCCTGAAGTTGGCTCACTGGTGTGGAGGAGCCAAGGGATTTGGGGTACAGGCTCACAGGACGTTAAAGACCACACCTCGGGTTGATAAGGTCATAAGTCAGTCAGTGAATCATCGACTGGGTCGGTAGTGTTGTTCACTAGGATGAACGGATCGGGAACGTTGCTCACTCGGATGCTGCCTGGTATGAAGAAATACAAAGAAAAATTGAGGCTGTACAGGAGATTAAGGGGTGATTTGATAGAGATGTTTAACATTATGAAGGGATGGGACATAGTAGATAGAAACAGCCCATTTCCAGTGATTAAGTGGTCTAGAACAAGGGGACGTTGATAGAAGAAAGAATGTAAGAGATTTAGGGCAGAGAGCAGGAGAAACGTTTCTTTTGCACAGCGGGTTGTAAGGCGGTGGATGAGGCAGTTAATGATGAAGCAGAGACCAAGAATGGCCTGTTTCCGTGTTGTAATTTCTATGTAATTAGGTTGCCAGTACAGATACAGTTCAATATGATGTAGTATCCTAAGGAGGGTAACAACCTTAAATTTAGAGCTAGACATTCAGGAGTGAAATCAGAAAGCACAGAGGGTAGTGAAAATCTGGAACTCTCGCCCCTAAAAGGCTGGGAATGCTGACGGTCAACTGAAATGTTCAAGACGGAGATTGACAGATATTGGGTGTTGAGGGATACGGAGCAAAGATGGGTAAATCGAGCCGAGATACAGTTCAGGCATGACCTAATCAAATGGCGGAGTAGGCTCGAGGGGCTGAATGGCCTCATCCTGTTCCTTGTGTGGGATTGTCAGCATTATGCTAAGACATACCTCCCACATTGTAGCATCTCATGAAGCATGAAGATGGTTTGTTTTACATCATTGTTTGGGCTCCGGTGATACAGTGTGGCGACCAGCAGAGGGCGATGTTACTCAGTGTAAAACTACCTCAAGCTGAAGCATTGGGAGAAACTGAACTGACTGTGTGCAATATCATTGCTGCGAGCAAAGGTCAAGAACAACGCACCAATCTCATGGATAGTTCAAACAGAGGGAAAGCAGGAGATTTATGTGGAATGCAATTTAGGATGCATTCCCTTCTTCTCTTAGGCAGTCCCTCGGAACCGAGGATGACTTGCTTCCACATTAAAAATGAGTTCTCAGGTGACTGATGAGTCCAATGCGGGACCTACAGTCTCTGTCACAGGTGGGGCAGACGGTGGTTGAAGGGGCGGGTGGGTGGGGTGCTTGGGTTGACGTGCGCTCCTTGCGCCGCCTGCGCTTCGCTTCCGCTTGCTCCCGGCGAAGAGACTCGAGGTGTTCGGCGCCTTCCCAGATGCTTCTCCTCCACTTTGTGTGGTCTTGGGCCAGGGATTCCCAGGTGTCGCTGGGGATGTTGCACTTTTTCCAGGAGACTTTGAGGGTGTCCTTGAAGCGCTTCCTCTGCCCACCTGGGGCTCTCTTGTCGTGTCGGAGCTCTGAGTAGAGCGCTTGTTTTGGGAGTCTCGTATCGGGTATGCGGACGATGTGGCCCATCCATCGGAGCTGATCGAGCGTGGTCAAAGCTTCGATGCTGGGGATGTTGGCCTGAGCGAGAACACTGACGTTGGTGCGCCTATCCTGCCAATGGATTTGCAGGATCTTGAAACGACTTCACACTACTACTGGAACATTGGTGCCAAGTGGTTTAATTAGTGTATATGCAGCCTGCATGCTGTATTGGGGCTCAAGCTCACACTGGCATGAAGCAGAGCGAGACTCTCCGGAGATGGGGGTAGATCGCGACTTTATGCGATAGTGTAAAACGGGTAATGGCGAATCGGCATTGACGTCAATGGGAATAAAAATGGGGAGAGATGCGCTATACGGGCTGTCGATTTGCTATCACATGCTTTACACTATCGCACAAAGTCAAGATTGGCCTAAGGAATTTTCTCTCTCTGCGTTGCTCAGGAACCTGAAAACACCGGATTTACACAACACAAAGCTTAGCGCCTCCACAAAGCCCAAACCGCTTTGCATTAACACTGAACTTATCGGCTGTAGAAACCTGAGGCCCATCGAATACGGACTAAGTGTAGGGATCCGTCCACTGGGAACGCCCACTGCTGCCCTGCTGGAGTATCCAGGGTCAGCAGGGGGGGGTATAAATAATCGCAGTGAATGCCTGCAATATTATGGGCACATTTCAAGCTGGGGGCTTGGGAGGCCTGTCTGCTGCAGCCCCAGCTGAAAAGAATTATTTCACAGGCCCATCGGCCCACCCCCTTTGCGAAAGAGGCCAGTTGGACTGCAGACATAGCGAGGGTTTTTCGGGAGTTGAGGCCCATAGTTCATAGAAATTTACAGAAAGGAAGGAGGCCATTCGGCCCATTGTGTCCACGCCGGTCGACAAAAAGCCATCCAGCCTAATGCCACTTCCCAGCTCTTGGTCCGTAGCCCTGTAGGTTAGGGCTCTTCAAGTGCATATCCAAGTACTTTTTAAATGTGATGAGGGTTTCTGCCTCTACCACCCTTTCAGGCAGAGAGTTCCCGACCTCCACCATCCTCTTGGTGAAAAAATTTCCCCTTTAATCCTTCTAACAATTACTTTAAATCTATAGGCCCAGATCCTGGTGGGCCCACACCTGTCAACCAGGAGGCCAGAACGCCTGGTAGAACCCCAAGGGAGGGCCAAAGGAACTCCTGGTCTGAGAGTTCCCACTTTGACACTGGGGACCACATTTGGGACAGGCAGGGGTCCCAGCCCAAACAAGCACACCCCCACCTCCCCCCCCCGCCCCCAAGCTGACAGCGGACAAGGTGACCCAGCGTTGGGGGCTGTCCAACGCACTCCCGGGAGATTTATTTGGGGAGATGCTGGAAGGCCTGCAGATAGTAAGTATATCTGAACCCGTACAATTCCAGCGGTGGTGCCAAGCAAGAGTTGCCAACTCTAGTTGGACACATTCCAGGAGGTTTCACCATGTGACCTCCCACCTCCAATCGCCCCACCCAGTCAAACAGCCTTTAACAACATAAGAAATAGCAGGAGTAGGCCATTCAAGTCTGCTCTGCCATTCAATAAGATCATGGCTGATCTTCTACCTCAACTCCAGCTTCCCACACTATCCCTGTAATCCCTTAATTCCCTTCATTCCCAAAAAGTTATCAACCTCTATCTTGAATATACTCAACAACTGAGCCTCCACAGCCCTCTGGGGTAGAGAATTCCAAAGATTCACCACCCTCTGAGTGAAGAAATTTCTCCTCATCTCAGTCCTAAATGGCCGACCCCTTATTCTGAGACTGTGACCCCTGGTTCCAGACGCCCCAGCCAGGGGAAACATTTTCTCAGCATTAACCCTGTCGAGCCCCTTAAGAATTTTATATGTTTCAATGAGATCACCTCTCATTCTTCTAAACTCTAGGGAATATAGGTCTAGTCTACTCAATCTCTCCTCCTACGGTAATCCCCTCATCCCAGGAACCAGTCCAGTGAACCTTTGTTGCACTCCCTCTAAGGCAAGTATGTCTTTCCTTAGAGAAGGAGACCAGAACTGTACACAGTACTCCTCCAGGTGCAGCCTCACCAATGCCATGTATAACTGTAGTAAGACTTCTTTACTCTTATACTCTAATCCCTTTGTAACAAAAGCTAACCTACCATTTGCTTTCCTAATTGCTTGCTGTACCTGCATGTTAACTTTCTGTGATTCATGTACAAGGACACCCAGGTCCCTCTGAATGCAAACATTTCCCAGTCTTTCACCATTCAGAAAATATTCGTCTTTTTTGTTTTTCCTACCAAAGTGGATAATTTCACACTTCCCCACATTGTATTCCATTTGCCATGTTCTTGCCCACTCAGTCAACCTATCTATATCGCTGCAGCCTCTTTGCGTCCTCCTCACATTACTTTCCCACCTAACTTTGTATCAGCAGCAAACTTGGATATGTTACACTCAGTCCCTTCATCTAAGTCATTAATATAGATTGTAAATAGCTGAGGCCCAAGCACTGCTTATTTTTACCCAAAACTCTGCCCTGCTCTAGAGCCTTGACATTTCCCTTGCTGCTTTTAAATTTACTCTTTCCTGAATCCTCCTGCCCCCCCTTCATTATTTTAAAACCCTGTCTACTGCCCTAGTTATTCAATTCGCCAGGATTCGTCAGTCCCCCTCTCCCTCAAATCTGCCGTCATCACCCTTCTCATCAAAAAACCAAAACGTGATCCCTCTGTCCTTGCAAACTACCGCCTCATCTCCAACCTCCCTTTCTTCTCCAAAGTCCTTGAATGTGTTGTTGCCTCCCAAATCCGTGCTCATCTTTCCCGCAATTCCATGTTTGAATCCCTCCAATCAGGTTTCCGCCCTTGCCACAGTACCAAAACGGCTCTCCTCAAAGTCACAAATGACATCCTTTGTGACTGTGACAAAGTTAAACTATCCCTCCTCGTCCTTCTTGACCTGTCTGCAGCCTTTGACACGGTTGACCACTCCATCCTTCTCCAACACCTCACCACCATCGTCCAGCTGGGTGGGACTGCACTCACCTGGTTCCATTCTTATCTATCCAGTCGTAACTGGAGAATCATCTGCAACAGCTTCTCTTCCCTCTCCTGCATTGTTACCTCAGGTGTCCCCCAAGGATCTATCCTTGGCCCCCTCCTATTTATCATCTACCTATTGCCCCTTGGCGACATCATCCGAAAACACAGCGTCAGTTTCCACATGTATGCTGACGACACCCAACTCTACCTCTCTACCACTTCTCTCGACCCCTTCACGGTCTTTAAATTGTCTGACTGCTTGTTGGACATACAGTTCTGGATGAGCAAAAATTTTCGACAATTAAATATTGGGAAAACCGAAACCATTGTTTTCGGTCCCTGCCACAAACTCCGTTCCCTAGCCACTGACTCCATCCCTCTCCCTAACATCTGTCTGAGGCTGAACCACACTGTTCGCAACCTTGGTGTCATATTTGACCCTGAAATGAGTTTCCGACCACATATCTGCAGCATAACAAAGACTGCCTACTTCCACCTCTGTAACATTGCCCGTCTCCGCCCTTGCCTCAGCTCATCCGCTGCTGAAGCCCTCATCCATGCCATTGTTACCTCCAGACTTGACTATTCCAACGCACTCCTGACTGGCCTCCCACATTCCACCCTACGCAAACTTGAGGTCATCCAAAACTCGGCTGCCCGTGTCCGAACTTGCACCAAGTCCCATTTGCCCGTCACCCCTGTGCTTGCTGACCTACATTGGCTCCCAGTTAAGCAGCGCCTCGATTACAAAATTCTCATCCTTGTTTTCAAATCCCTCCATGGCCTCGCCCCTCCCTATCTCTGTAATCTCCTCCAGCCCCACAACCCCGAGATATCTGCGCTCCTCTAATTCTGCCCTCTTGAGCATCCCTGATTATAATCGCTCAACAGTCGGTGGCCGTGCCTTCTGTTGCCTAGGCCCTAAGCTCTGGAATTCCCTGCCTAAACCTCTCCTACTCTCTACCTCTCTTTCCTCTTTTAAGATGCTCCTTAAAACCTACCTCTTTGACCAAGCTTTTGGTCACCTGCCCTAATTTATCCTTATGTGGATCAGTGTCAAATTTTTTGTCTTATAATACTCCTGTGCAGCGCCTTGGGACGTTTTATTACGTTAAAGGTGCTATATAAATAAGTTGTTGTTGTTGACGACACTGGTTCCAGCCCGTCCCAATGGAACAGCTCCCTCTTTCCCCAGTACTGGTGCCAGTGCCCCATGAACTGAAACCCCTGCCTCCCACTTTTACACGATCTCCAATATTTGTATAACTAATAAACAATTGTTTCCAAAGAAAATTAAAAAAAAACTTTTTTTTTGACTGTATCAATGATTTTTCTCCCGGGTTGCTCACAGGAGTGTCCAGGAGAGTGATCTACAGGAGGGTTGGCAACCCTTTGCTGAGTATATCTCATGTCCTAGTGCAGGGCGAGGCAGAGTAGAAGGAAACGTACGACCCGTATAACAGCCTCCAGTTTGATCAGCAAAATAAGGGAGAATGTAAATACTGTGTGTTTTCCCTCCCCTTTCTGTGGTGAGGTTAAACATTCAACAGTAAAATGACTTCAGGTTCTGTGTTGATATTTGAAGCATGAGATAGTCACACGTACATTGTCATTTCTATAATGTACATCTTCACACAGGGCTTCTTGCGTGGACAATACCTCAGGTTGGTGTTCTGTACCCTGTACGCTGTTAATGTGCTGGCGACTCACCTCAAACACAATGACAAAGCCTAGACGAATAGCCAGTAGGTTCCAGTATGCCAGGCTCAAGTGGCCATTGGGATCCCTGAACTCTCGGTACCTGCAAATTAGCAAACACATGAAATCAAAACAGCAAAACTCTCAGCTGGTCAAGCATCATCTGTGGAGAGAGAAACAGAGAGTTAATGTTTCAACTCGAAGACCTTTCATCAAAACCCTTATGGATTGCTACCTGCCTCAGGCAATGAATCAATCACATATTTCCAGTGTGTCACGTGTTCCAGGACAATGCTGTAGAATGTTACAATAGAAACATACATAGAAACATAGAAGATAGGAGCAGGAGTAGGCCATTCGGCCCCTCGAGCCTGCTCCGCCATTCAATGAGATCATGGCTGATCATCCAAATTCAGTACCTTGTCCCTGCTTTCTCCCCATATCCCTTGATCCCTTTAGCCTTAAGAAATATATCCAACTCCTTCTTGAATATATTTAATGAATTGGCCTCTACTGCCTTCTGTGGTAGAGAATTCCACAGGTTCCCCACTCTCTGGGTGAAGAAATTCCTCCTCATCTCTGTCTTAAATGGCTTACCCCTTATCCTTAGACTGTGACCCCTGGTTCTGGACTCCCCGACCATCGGGAACATCCTTCCTGCATCTAGTCTGTCTAGTCCTGTTAGAATTTTATAAGTTTCAATGAGATCCCCTCTCATTCTTCTAAACTCCAGTGAGTATAAGCCCAATTGACCCAATCTCTCCTCATATGTCATTCCTGCCATCCCAGGTATCCGCCTGGTGAATCTTCGCTGCACTCCTTCCATGGCAAGAACATCCTTCCTCAGATAAGGCGACCAAAACTGCACACAATACTCAAGGTGTGGTCTCACCAAGGCCCTGTACAACTGCAGCAAGACATCCTTGTTCCTGTACTCAAACCCTCTCGCTACGAAGGCCAATATACACAATTGTACAGGATCCAGCCTCATGGATGGGACCTTTAATACCAGTTTCTACCCAAATTCCTGGATTTTTTTGGGGGTGATGAATCGACCCCTGGGGAATACCGCTGTATACCTCCCTCCAGTCTGAAAAACAACTGTTCACCTCTACTCTCTACTTTCTGTCCCTTAGCCAATTTTGTATCCATGCTGCCACTGCCCCTTTAATCCCATGGGTTTAATTTTGCTAACAAGTCTATTATGTGGTACTTTGTCAAACACCTTATTTTTTGAGGTTTAATGCTGTTCAAATTACAAACTGATGTTTATGATTTGATAGGAGATTCCCCTGGGTTCTATGGGCTTTAGTTTCCCTCTCTGCCACCAACCCCCACCCCCCCTCCAATTTTCTCCAGGATTTTGATACTAAAAATAAAAACTGATTTTAAATTGACAAAAAAAAACCTGACTAATGGTTCTTGCTCAGGAGTTGCAGGGGTAAATTTACAGAGAGTTTGCACCTGACACGGAGTCTGGATTGACAAGAGTGTAGATTGAGAATCAGGGTCAGAGGTCACTGTGCCCAATTCCTGACACTCACCATTTTCTGAGCATTCACATCAAGGACCAGAAAGTTGGGAGCAGCACAAATCAACCAGAGATTTCCATCACTGATCTCCCCATCAAGCGAGACTCCACACTGGGAGCAAAGTCTCTGAATATTTACGCCACAGTGTAGCAAAGGGATCGGGGTGGGGTGGTGGGAGACACCCACTGTGACTCGGCACCTGGCCTCAGACATGGCAGCAAAGACTGTGGCAATATGGTAGCTACTTGTGCAAGTGGATTATAAATCCACTTACAAACATTTAACACCACTGGGCTAACTCATCATCTCCGCCTGGTGTTACAGCTCCTGTCACCTCCAACACGCCGGGTTTCTTTCAGCGGGCCTGTGCCACACTTGTTGCTGAAATGACCGTTATGTGACGCTCCTGTAGGCAGGGTTTGGAATTGAGCCTTTGAAACCCTTAGGTGAGGCACCGGAAGTCTGCTGGTGTCTGTGGACCTGGAGCACCAGGAGCCACCTGCCTCAGAAGAGGAGCATTAAATATTCTTTACAAGTTGTTCTCCCACAGCCCATGTACACTCTACCCCATCATGGACTCTACCCACCCATTTAATCACCTCCCACAGCCCATGTACACTCTCCCCTATCATGGACTCTACCCACCCATTTAATCTCCTCCCACAGCCCATGTACACTCTCCCCTATCATGGACTCTACCCACCCATTTAATCTCCTCCCACAGCCCATGTACACTCTACCCTATCATGGACTCTACCCACCCATTTAATCTCCTCCCACAGCCCATGTACACTCTACCCTATCATGGACTCTACCCACCCATTTAATCTCCTCCCACAGCCCATGTACACTCTACCCTATCATGGACTCTACCCACCCATTTAATCTCCTCCCACAGCCCATGTACACTCTCCCCTATCATGGACTCTACCCACCCATTTAATCTCCTCCCACAGCCCATGTACACTCTCCCCTATCATGGACTCTACCCACCCATTTAATCTCCTCCCACAGCCCATGTACACTCTCCCCTATCATGGACTCTGCACGGTGGCATAGTGGTTAGCACTGTTGCCTCACAGCGCCAGGGACCCGGGTTCAAATCCGGCCTCGGGTGACTGTCTGTGTGGAGTTTGCACATTCTCCCCGTGTTTGCGTGGGTTTCCTCCGGGTGCTCCGGTTTCCTCCCACAGTCCAAAGATGTGCGGGTTAGGTTGATTGGCCATGATAAAAAAAATAAAAAAAAATTGGCCCTTAGTGTTAGGGGGGATTAAATATGTGGGGTTACGGGGATAGGGCTTGGGTGGGATGGCTGTCGGTGTAGGGACCGGGTGCTAGGGTTTGGATGATCAGCCATGATCTCGTTGAATGGCGGAGCAGGCTCGAAGGGCCGAATGGCCTACTCCTGCTCCTATGTTTCTATGTTTCTACCCACCCATTTAATCTCCTCCCACAGCCCATGTACACTCTACCCTATCATGGACTCTACCCACCCATTTAATCACCTCCCACAGCCCATGTACACTCTACCCTATCATGGACTCTACCCACCCATTTAATCACCTCCCACAGCCCATGTACACTCTACCCTATCATGGACTCTACCCACCCATTTAATCACCTCCCACAGCCCATGTACACTCTCCCCTATCATGGACTCTACCCACCCATTTAATCTCCTCCCACAGCCCATGTACACTCTCCCCTATCATGGACTCTACCCACCCATTTAATCTCCTCCCACAGCCCATGTACACTCTACCCTATCATGGACTCTACCCACCCATTTAATCTCCTCCCACAGCCCATGTACACTCTACCCTATCATGGACTCTACCCACCCATTTAATCACCTCCCACAGCCCATGTACACTCTCCCCTATCATGGACTCTACCCACCCATTTAATCTCCTCCCACAGCCCATGTACACTCTCCCCTATCATGGACTCTACCCACCCATTTAATCTCCTCCCACAGCCCATGTACACTCTCCCCTATCATGGACTCTACCCACCCATTTAATCTCCTCCCACAGCCCATGTACACTCTACCCTATCATGGACTCTACCCACCCATTTAATCTCCTCCCACAGCCCATGTACACTCTACCCTATCATGGACTCTACTCACCCATTTAATTTCCTCCCACAGCCCATGTACACTCTCCACTGCCCATTTAATCTCCTAAAGGCAAGTCCTAATCACAAGAAGGTTAAGCAAAACCCTGGAATTTCCATCTTGTCTGTTCAATACTGCCCTCCAGGCTACATCCTCTCCCCGCCCCAGCAGCACAGCAATCCATTGCGTCACACAGAGCGTTTGAAATAGACGTATCCAGCTCCTTGTTAAAGACCTTATTGACTCGGCCTGTGATGGCATGACCCTCTCTTTACATGTTGCACTCTGTCCTTGCCTTACCTGCACATGCTATTGTTCTGCTGGATGAAGCTGGTGGGTGAATATGCCAAGGTGAAGTTAATGTAGCCGGACAGGTCATTTTGGTGTATGTAGCGGTAGTATAGACGAGGCAGAAAATCTGAGGTGAACGCTATCAGAAAGGCCTGTGGGGAGAACAAGTTGCACATAACTATGGCACACACCACAATGACACCTTTGTCGGGACTTCCAGTACGGTTCTGTTAAATGAACAACGACAACTTGTATTTAAATAGCGCCTTTAACATAGTAAAACGTCCCAAGGTGCTTAATAGGAGCAATTAGCAAACAAAAATTGACACCGAGCCACATAAGGTGATATTAGGATAGGTGACCAAAAGCTTGGTCAAAGAGGTAGGTTTTACGAAACGTCTTAAAGGTGGAGAGAGAGGTGAAGAAGCGGAGAGGTTTAGGGAAGGAATTCCAGTATTTGGGACCTAGGCAACTGAAGGCATGGCCGCCAATGGTGAGGTGAAGGAAATTGGAGATGCCCAAGAGGCCACAATTGGAGGAGCGCAGAGATCTCGGGAGGTTGTGGGGCTGAAGATGGTTACAGAAATATGGAGGGGTGAGGCCATGGAGGGATTTGAACACAAGGTTGAGAATTTTAAATTTGAGGTGTTGCTGGACCGGGAGCCAATGTAGGTCAGCGAGCACAGGAGTGATGGGAGAACGGGACTTGATGCGAGTTAGGACACGGGCAGCAGAGTTTTGAATGAGCTCAAGTTTACAGAGAGTGGAAGATGGGAAGCTGGCCAGGAGAGCAGTGGAATAGTGGATTTTTAGGTAACAAAAGCATGGATAAGGGTTTCAGCAGCAGATAGGCTGAGGCAGGGGTGGAGATGGGCGATGTTGTGGAGGTGGAAGTAGGAGGTCTTGGTAATGGAGTGGATATAGGGTCAGAAGCTCAGCTCCGGGTCGAAAAGAATGCAAGGTTGCAAACAGTCTGGTTCAGCCTCAGACAGTGGCCAGGGTGAGGGATGGAGTTGACGGTTAGGGAATGGAGCTTGTGACAGGGAGCGGAGACAATGGCTTTGGTCTTCCCTATATTTAACTGAAGGAAATTTCGACTCGTTCAGTACTGGATGTCGGACAAGCAGCGTGACAAATCAGAGGCAGTGGAGGGGACGAGAGAGGTGGTGGTGAGGTAGAGCTGGGTGTTGTCAGCATACATGTAAAATCTAACGTGTTTTCGGATGATGTCGCCAAGGGGCAGCATGTAGATGAGAAATAGGAGAGGGCCAAGGATAGATCCTTGGGGCCACCAGAGGTAATGGTGCGGAAGCGGGTGGAGAAGCCATTGCAGGTGATTCTCTGGCTACGACTGGATAGATAAGAATGGAACCAGGCGAGTGCAGTCCCACCCAGCTGGACGACGGTGGAGAGGCGTTGGAGGAGGATGGTGTGTGTAGTGTATGTACCTTTAAGAGCCCGTGTACTGTAATACCGGTAGGGACCACTCGGGTATATAAGCCTGTATAGCGTCTTGTATCTTTTAGTTCACCTCCAGACTTTGTTCAGTAAACACCTGTTAAACCAACTCCTGCATTCCGTGTCTCCATTAACACACGGATACAACAGTGGCGACGAATTGGAAACGGACTTACCTGCAATTCGGCAGCACCTCAAGGAGATCGATTCCTCAGACGAAGGTCGAAGAAAAAAAAAACTAAAACAAAAACTGTGGTTTCACCAGCTAGCCGGGCTGGTGGCAGGTACTGCACTAATCCTTCCTGGGCGGCGGGCTGGGGCTCGATCGGGTGGCTCTGCAGCGGGGCCGAGCAGCGAGTCGGAAGGCAGCGACAAACAGAGACGGAGGGAGACGGCCGGCGCTGCAAAGCAGGTCGGCGTTCGGACCAAGCAGAGGGAGGGAAAAGTCCCAGAGAGTCCGGCGGGAACGAGTCTCCAACTATTAAAAATATCTGTGTAAATAAAAACCGCGGAGAACAACGTTGTCAGCAGCGGCAGCGGTGGGAAAGCGCGGGAGACGCCATTTTTTTCTCGGCAGGGAAGAAAGGAAAGCGCGGGAGGCGCCATTTTTGATTTTCAGGATGCCCAAGACTGGCAATATTACTGCTTTCGATAATGATATAGAGGATTGGACCACATGTGTGGAAAGAGTGGAGGTATATTGCACAGCGAATGAAGTAGAGGATGATAAAAAGGCATCGGTACTTCTAAATCTGATGGGCGCAAGGACATACGGGCTGTTACGAAACTTAATCACTCCAGCCAAACCGATGGACAAGAATTTTAAGGAGATTGTTGATACCCTACAGGAGCACTTAAACCCAACACCGCTGCTGATAGCGGAACGATTCAAATTCTTCAGGAGGAATCAGCACAAGAATGAAAGTAACGCTGATTACCTCACCGAATTAAGAAAGCTGTCAAAGCACTGCCAATTCGGGGCAGGACTGGCAGATTCTCTACGAGACAAATTCGTCTGCGGTCTCCTAAGTGAAGGAACACAGAAAAGGCTACTTTCTGAGAAAGATTTGACACTGGACAAGGCTTTCAGTGTGGCTGTATCATACGAAGCAGCAGCAAGAGGAGCTGCAGAGATACAGCAAAAGCCACAGGACTTCGGCACCCATGAAATGACACGGGGTTTCGAGAGATGTTATCGCTGCGGCAGATCCACCCATGACCAGAGGGACTGCTGGTTCAAGGACAAAGCATGCAGGCAATGCGGAAAGATGGGACACATTGCACGTGTATGCCGATCTGGAAACAAAAAATCGACTGACAGAAAAAAAATCAATAAGGAAAAGTACAGAAAGGTACAAATGATGACGGACAGTAGCTCCGAAGACCAGAAGAGCGATAGCGACTCCGGAAACAAGAGACTAAGCTGTCTCAAATTACATAATGTAATTGCCAAAGAAGATTACCAGACCATTTGGGTTACCCTCACGATAGCGGGGTCCCCAGTTAAAATGGAGCTAGATACAGGATCAGCTCTGACCGTCATAAGTCGACGGGATTACGAGCGGCTATTTCCGCATATACCTTTGAAAGACACATCCATTATCTTGAAGACAGATACAGGGCAGAAAGTATACCCCAGAGGGAAAATAAGGGTGCCTGTTGTATACAACGGCAAGGAAATACAGAAATTGTATTTATACATTCTGCAAAATGGTGGTCCACCGTTGTTGGGACGTGAATGGATCAGGAAGATACGTTTAGACTGGCACTCCATTCAGGCACTGACGGTGACCAGTAAAAAAAAAATGATGATGACGTCATACCTGAACGATTAAAAGACATCTTGGCTAACGCCAAAGAAGTGTTTCAACAGGAACTAGGAACCTTGAAAGGCGTCACCGCCTCAATAAAAGTGGAAGATGCGGCAATTCCCAAGTTTTTTAAGGCAAGGCCGGTGCCATACGCAATTCGTCCAGCAGTCGAGGCAGAGCTGGAGAATTTGGAAAAAGCAGGCGTGTTATCCAAGGTAGATTGGAGTGAGTGGGCAACACCCATCGTCCCGGTCTTGAAGAAAACGTTGAATAATGATAAATCTGAAGAACAGAGAAAAATTTGCATCTGTGGGGACTTCAAGGTGACTGTAAACCCGGTCCTTCACACGATACAGTATCCTCTTCCGAGGATAGAAGATATTTTCGCCTCGCTATCCGGAGGGAAACTTTTCACCAAAATTGACTTGGCACAGGCATATCTACAGATGGAGGTTGAGGAGGCCTCTAAAAAGTATCTCACGATAAACACACACAAAGGCCTGTACCAGTACAATCGACTGGTTTTCGGAGTAGCATCAGCTCCAGCTATCTGGCAAAGAGCTATGGAGCAAGTCCTGCAAGGGATTCCGGGGACTCAATGCTACCTAGACGACATCCTTGTAACAGGAGAAAACGACAACGAGCACCTTGCCAATTTGGAGCAGGTGCTCACTAGGCTGAGAGAACGGGGCCTACGAGCAAATCGCCCCAAGTGCGAATTTTTCCAGAAACAAATATCATATTGTGGCCATATAATTAACGAAGAAGGGTTGCATAAGTCACCTGAAAAAATTGAAGCGGTCATAAAAGCCCCAGCACCTGAAAATGTCTCACAATTAAGGTCGTTCCTGGGATTGATAAATTACTATCAGAAATTTTTACCAAACTTGTCAACTGTTCTGCACCCTCTTAACGCACTGCTACAAACGGGAGTAATTTGGAAATGGAGCAAAGACTGTAAACGTGCCTTCCATAAATGCAAAGGCTTGATCACATCCAAGGAAGTGTTGGCTCATTACAACCCATCACTGCCAATCAGACTGGCGTGCGATGCATCCTCTTACGGCGTAGGAGCGGTATATCGCATAGATTCCCTGATGGCTCGGAGCGGCCGATAGCTTTTGTGTCACGCTCATTGAACTCAGCTGAGTGTAACTATGCCCAGATTGACAGGGAAGCACTCAGCCTGGTGTGGGGAGTGAAGAAATTCAACCATTACCTACACGGACAAAAATTTACCTTGTTGACTGACCATCAACCCCTCATCTCCATATTCAACCCTAAAAAGGGCGTTCCCATTATGACAGCACAAAGGCTACAGAGGTGGTCCCTTTTCCAAGGGGCACACCAATATGACATAGAATACAAAGGATCAAAACAGCATGGGAATGCTGATGGTTTATCGCGCCTACCGTTGCCAACGGTAGAAGAGGCACCTACAGTGGACCCAGTGGAGATGTTCCACTCAACCATAGTGGAATGTCTACCAGTAACAAATTCTACCATTGAAAAGGAAACGAGAAATGACCCGACTCTCTCACGAGTCTACGATTTAACGGTGAAGGGATGGCCAGCACATGGCGAACCACTGTTGCCAGCATTCTCGCAAAGAAGAGAACAGCTGTCAGTGTGCCGAGGAACCTTGATGTGTGGATCCAGAGTGGTGATTCCACCCAAACTCCAGGATAAAGTGCTATAGGAGCTTCACGAGGGGCATCTGGGTGGAGTGAAAATGAAGAACCTAGCCAAAGCGTTTGTGTGGTGGCCAGGTATCGATGGAGACATCGAAGAAATGACCAAGAGCTGTCTAGGATGCCAGAAGGTCCAAAACACCCCACCACAAGCCCCTCTACATCCATGGGAGTGGCCCTCATCTCCATGGCAAAGGGTACATATCGACTTTGCTGGTCCATTTATGGACTCAATGTTCTTAATCGCAGTTGATGCACACTCCAAGTGGCCGGAGGTAATAAAGATGTCCTCCACCACCACGGAAAAAACCATCACAGTATTAAGGACCATATTTGCCAGGAATGGGCTGCCTGAACAGATCTGTTCTGATAATGGACCGCAATTTGTGTCCGAAGAATTCAGGAAGTTCTTAAAAAACAATGGGGTTAAGCACTACACGTCCGCCCCATACCATCCCGCCACCAATGGATTAGCTGAAAGGTTTGTCCAGACCTTCAAGAAGGCCATAAAGGCCATGGGTAATGAAGACATAAATCTACAACATAAGGTAGATAACTTCTCGTTTGCGTACAGGAATGCAACACGTGGTTACAAACCAAACTCCAGCCATGATGTTTTTCAATAGAAGACTAAGATGCCGGCTGGATTTGATCAAGCCAAACATCAGAAGGGACGTAGAGAACCGGCAATTTCAAGGCATGAATGAAAGGCCAACTAGAACCTTCCAGATAGGTCAACCAGTTTTGGCCCGGGACTACCGTACCGAGAAATGGCAGCCTGGAACTATTTGCACACGACTAGGACCGCTGATGTATACCGTGGACATTGGAGAAAGCATAATAAGGCGCCATGCTGACCAGATCATAGAGTCATCCGAAAAGGGACAACCTACACCACAACTCTATACGCCTAATGATGAAGCAGAGATACCCATAGTATCTACCTCCGATCCGGTGATACTGGAACCAGATGAACCCGACACTGGCATTCAAGCCGAATCGACCTTGCCAAAAGAACCTACTACACCACTGAAAGCTACTACACCACCGAGGCGTTATCCGGACCGAGTCAGGAAGCCTCCAGAGAGACTGACTTATAATTGATTAACTGCAGCAAATGTGTAGATTATTGTTCTTGTAAACATGTTAATTAATGATTACTTAAAATGTTATGTACTAATTATCTAAAAGGGGAGGAATTGTAGTGTATGTACCTTTAAGAGCCCCTGTGTACTGCAATACCGGTAGTGACCACTCGGGTATATAAGCCTGTATAGCGTCTTGTATCTTTTAGTTCACCTCCAGACTTTGTTCAGTAAACACCTGTTAAACCAACTCCTGCATTCCGTGTCTCCATTAACACACGGATACAACAGTGTGGTCAACCGTATCAAAGGCTGCAGACAGGTCGAGAAGGACGAGGAGGGAAAGTTTACCATGGTCACAGTCACAGAGAAATGTCATTTGTGACCTTGATTAGGGCGGTTTCAATGCTGTGGCAGGAGCAGAAACCAGATTGGAGAGGTTCAAACATGGAGTTGCGGGAAAGCTGGACAGGGATTTGGGAGGCGACAACATATTCAAGGAGAGGAAAGGGAGGTTGGAGATGGGGCAGTAGTTTGCAAGGACAGACGTGCCAAGGGTCATTTTTGTTTGAGGAGGGTGGGTGGGTGATGGGCAGATTTGAAAGGGAGGGGGAGAGTAGCTGATGAGGGGGAACCAGGAGGCTCATTTTTGAATGAAATAGTGTCATTTATCTAAACTAACCTTTGCAGGGGACCAATGACCTATCATCAGTGCATTTATGGAGCAGATAGCTCCACATTTGGCATTATGTTCCTTGTATTATTCATCCAATGGCAGATGCAAATATCAGCAGCCTAGGCCAGGCCAAGGAAGGGCACAGTGATGCCGAGTCGAGACTGTGCAGCCGTTTCCGATGAGGCCTTGTTTTGGGTTCTGCTTTCTCCACCTTTCCTGGAAATCCAAACTTTTCTTCATGTCAAACGTAGAATTAATTTAGAATCAATTAATCTTTTGCCTTGATCCAGTCAAAACGGGCCCTGGAATTGGCAGGAGCCCATTGGGTGCCAGCACATCTGTATCACATTTATATTCATTCAAATACAGATACATTTGCTAAGTTGTTGTTCCAATTCAAGTAGTGACGTTGGAGCAAGAGCTGCCTCTGTGGGATGTCTGCGTGTAGTCTACGTGGCCCAAGCAAGATGTCACAGTATCCACTCTATGTAGATGTGCTGTGACAGAAACTTCACAAGATTCAAGACCAATTTACCTAAACTCAAGAGGATAAGTTTGGTAGTCTGCCAAAATTAGAGTAGTCAGAGTCAACCTTCAGTACCTCATTTAAATGGTTCTTCATCATGTGCGAGTCTTGATGGCCCAGGGAGGTGGGCCCAGGGAGTCACTGGGGACATCACAGCTGACCTTAATCATGTCCTCAATCAATGCTTCCAATCAGACAATTTCCAACTGCGGTCACAATCATGGTCAGGACGAGGAGCCTTGGCTGATGATGTTTTCTCTTCTGTCTTGCGCTGGGCCCCTGTGGCTAACAGCCTGGCAACAGTAGGGGAGCACAGGCCACAGATCAAACCTGGGATCTTTCTGCTCTGCATGGCTCACTAGCACACTTACCATTCCCCACTAAACCGCTGAGGGGCAGATGAGCAGCTAAAGGTAGCGTATATAACACAGTGAATAAAGAGAATATCTGGAATGGGAATGTTCAACGTTTGGGCTTTCCAACAAATAAAGGATGTGATAAAGTAGACTGATACGTCACAGATGCTGGTGTACTCACATTACTTATTACAGCTAAGGTGGTGATGGTTTCCAGGATGTTGAACCAGATTCCGATCTCCTGAGCTCGCTCCACGACCGGGCGTCGGTACTCGCACACAAATTTGTTGGCGTCCAGGCGGATTTCTATCCAATTATTGAGAAGGGCAAATAAAGGAGCCAATGGGCAGGCAGCAACGAAGATGGTGATGAATCCGAACTGCAGGACTGCAGAGGAAAGTGAGACACGGTGACCATCTAATTATTAAAACGTGCCATGGAAGTCAAAGGAAGAAGTTGCATTTATATAGCACCTTTCAGTTGCTCAGGATGCCCCAAAGCGCTTCACAAATTGGTTGCCACGTTTGCCTACAAAACAATGATGAAGTAGACAAACGCAACAGCCATGTTGTGCACTGCAAGGTCTCTCAAGCAGCAAATGAGATAAAAGACCAGTTAATCTGTTTTTAGTGCTGTTGCTTGTGGGATAAATGTTGGTCAGGAAACCAGGAGAATTCCCTTGCTCTTCTTCCAACAGTGCTAGGGGATCTTTTTCATCCACCTGAATAGACACACAGAGCCTCAGTTTAACATCTCATCTTAAAGACAGTACTTCCAGCAATGCAGCGCTCCCTCAGTGTTGTACCAAAGTGTCAGCCTAGATTACGTACTCAAGTCCTGGAACCCATAACTTCTCGACTCAGAGGCAAAAGTGCTATGATTGAGCCAAGTGGACACTCAGTACCCGAAATACACAAACTATTCGCAATAAAGCAGATTCTTTTCTGTATGATTCAATCAGTATTGTTGCAGTCATCTTCAGGGAGTATTCAGGGACACACCCGAGTTAGATGTGACATGTTACAGGTACACACAACCTGGTGACTAGAATTGAACACATTATTGGAAATGATCCCTTTACTGGGGCAGAAAAGAAAGAACATGCATTTATATAGTACCTTTCAGGTTTTTGGGATGTCTCAAAGTGCTTCACAGCCAACAAATTACATTTTGAAGTGTGCTCACTGTTGTTATTTGGACAAATGTGGCATCCAATCTGCACATGGCAAGGTCCCACAAACAGCAAATGAGATGGATGAATGAATCTGTTATCAGGAGTTCGCTGCCCTGTCTTTATGTCGACATGAAATATGACTAGCCAGCAAACTGGACCAGTTCCAGTTCAGGAGCATAATTGGTATCTCCCAACTAACACTTCCTGTTCCTGACATGACAGGCTTATTGAAAATACATGTATGGAAAGAGTCGTCGTCGTGTGGCCCATCAAGCCCATTCTTCCTCAGACCATTATAATCCACTTCATCATAGAGTCCACCAATATCTGAAATCTCCTTAGGGAGGGTTCTGCAAACTTCTTCCTGTCCACATCCTGCAAAGATAGATAAAGCTAAACTCCATATTGCCCACCGAACCCAACATTCCACACCCTAAAACATGACACTTCCCAGTTTTGTTTTGATGATTCCATGATCCAAGCAGCTCAGGATTCCTTTAATTCCACACAGAATTCAGTCACTTTAGTCTTTCATCGTCCTTGTAAACAAACCATGATCTTATTTACAAACTCCAACCCACCCTTACTCACTACACACTCCACCCCCATCACACGTTAACCCACCCTTACTCACTACACAACACACTCCACCCCACTATCACACGTTAACCCACCCTTACTCACAACACTACACACTCCACCCCATCACACATTAACCCACCCTTACTCACTACAAAACACACTCCACCCCATCACACGTTAACCCACCCTTACTCACGACACAACATACTCCATCCCATCACACTTTAACCCAGCCTTACTCACAACATAACACACTCCACCCCCATCACACTTAACCCACCCTTACTCACTACACAACACACTCCACCCCATCACATATTAACCCACCCTTACTCACTACACAACACACTCCACCCCATCACATATTAACCCACCCTTACTCACTACAAAACACACTCCACCCCCATCACACATTAACCCACCCTTACTCACTACACAACACACTCCACCCCCATCACACGTTAACCCACCCTTACTCACTAAACACACTCCACCCCATCACACGTTAACCCACCCTTACTCGCTACACAACACACTCCACCCCATCACACGTTAGCCCACCCTTACTCGCTACACAACACACTCCACCCCATCACACGTTAACCCACCCTTACTCGCTACACAACACACTCCACCCCCATCACACGTTAACCCACCCTTACTCACTACACAACACACTCCACCCCATCACACGTTAACCCACCCTTACTCAATACACAACACACTCCACCCCATCACACGTTAACCCACCCTTACTCACTACACAACACACTCCACCCCATCACACGTTAACCCACCCTTACTCACTACACAACACACTCCACCCCATCACACGTTAACCCACCCTTACTCACGACACAACACACTCCACCCCATCACACGTTAACCCACCCTTATTCACTACACAACACACTCCACCCCACCACACGTTAACCCACCCTTACTCACTACACACTCCACCCCATCACACGTTAACCCACCCTTACTCACTACACAACACACTCCGCCCCATCACACGTTAACCCACCCTTACTCACGACACATCACACTCCACCCCCCATCACACGTTAACCCACCCTTACTCACTACACAACACACTCCACCCCATCACACATTAACCCACCCTTACTCACTACACAACACACTCCACCCCATCACACGTTAACCCACCCTTACTACACAACACACTCCACCCCCATCACACGTTAACCCACCCTTACTCAAGACACAACACACTCCACCCCATCACACGTTAACCCACCCTTACGACACAACACAACACACTCCGCCCCATCACACGTTAACCCACCCTTACTCACTACACAACACACACCACCCCATCACACGTTAACCCACCCTTATTCACTACACAACACACTCCACCCCCATCACACGTTAACCCACCCTTACTCACTACACAACACACTCCACCCCATCACACGTTAACCCACCCTTACTCGCTACACAACACACTCCACCCCATCACACGTTAACCCACCCTTACTCACTACACAACACACTCCACCGCATCACACGTTAACCCACCCTTACTACACAACACACTCCACCCCCCATCACACGTTAACCCACCCTTACTCACTACACAACACACTCCACCCCATCACACGTTAACCCACCCTTACTCACTACACAACACACTCCACCCCCATCACACGTTAACCCACCCTTACTCACTACACAACACACTCCACCCCATCACACGTTAACCCACCCTTACTCACTACACAACACACTCCACCCCATCACACGTTAACCCACCCTTACTCACTACACAACACACTCCACCCCATCACACGTTAACCCACCCTTACTCACTACACAACACACTCCACCCCATCACACGTTAACCCACCCTTACTCACTACACAACACACTCCACCCCATCACACGTTAACCCACCCTTACTCACTACACAACACACTCCACCCCCATCACACGTTAACCCACCCTTACTCACTACACAACACACTCCACCCCATCACACGTTAACCCACCCTTACTCACTACACAACACACTCCACCCCATCACACGTTAACCCACCCTTACTCACTACACAACACACTCCACCCCCATCACACGTTAACCCACCCTTACTCACTACACAACACACTCCACCCCATCACACGTTAACCCACCCTTACTCACTACACAACACACTCCACCCCATCACACGTTAACCCACCCTTACTCACTACACAACACACTCCACCCCATCACACGTTAACCCACCCTTACTCACTAAACGCACCCCACCCCATCACACGTTAACCCACCCTTACTCACTACACAACACACCCCACCCCATTACACGTTAACCCACCCTTACTCACTACACAACACACTCCACCCCATCACACGTTAACCCACCCTTACTACACAACACACTCCACCCCCCATCACACGTTAACCCACCCTTACTCACTACACAACACACTCCACCCCATCACACGTTAACCCACCCTTACTCACTACACAACACACTCCACCCCATCACACATTAACCCACCCTTACTCACTACACAACACACTCCACCCCATCACACGTTAACCCACCCTTACTCACCACACAACACACTCCACCCCACTATCACGTTAACCCACCCTTACTCACTACACAACACACTCTAACCCACTATCACACGTTAACCCACCCTTACTCACTACACAACACACTCCACCCCATCACACGTTAACCCACCCTTACTCACTACACAACACACTCCAACCCACTATCACACGTTAACCCACCCTTACTCACTACACAACACACTCCACCCCATCGCACGTTAACTCACCCTTACTCACTACACAACACACCCTACCCCACTATCACACGTTAACCCACCCTTACTCACTACACAACACACTCCACCCCATCACAAGTTAACCCACCCTTACTCACTACACAACACACCCTACCCCACTATCACACGTTAACCCACCCTTACTCACTACACAACACACCCTACCCCACTATCACACGTTAACCCACCCTTACTCACTACACAACACACTCCACCCCATCACACGTTAACCCACCCTTACTCACTACACAACACACTCCACCCCATCACACGTTAACCCACCCTTACTCACTACACAACACACTCCACCCCATCACACATTAACCCACCCTTACTCACTACACAACACACTCCACCCCATCACACGTTAACCCACCCTTACTCACCACACAACACACTCCACCCCACTATCACGTTAACCCACCCTTACTCACTACACAACACACTCTAACCCACTATCACACGTTAACCCACCCTTACTCACTACACAACACACTCCACCCCATCACACGTTAACCCACCCTTACTCACTACACAACACACTCCAACCCACTATCACACGTTAACCCACCCTTACTCACTACACAACACACTCCACCCCATCGCACGTTAACTCACCCTTACTCACTACACAACACACCCTACCCCACTATCACACGTTAACCCACCCTTACTCACTACACAACACACTCCACCCCATCACAAGTTAACCCACCCTTACTCACTACACAACACACCCTACCCCACTATCACACGTTAACCCACCCTTACTCACTACACAACACACCCTACCCCACTATCACACGTTAACCCACCCTTACTCACTACACAACACACTCCACCCCATCGCACGTTAACTCACCCTTACTCACTACACAACACACCCTACCCCCCATCACACGTTAACCCACCCTTACTCACTACACAGCATATTCCAACCCACATTACTCTCTATGTAACACTTTAATAAGCGTAGACTAATGGTTCTGTTACTGGAGTAATCAGAGAATGAGAGTTCAAATCGCACCATGACAATCTGAGAATTCAGTTTAAAAACAAAATCTGGAAATAAAAAGCTAGCATCAGGAAAAGTGACTGTGAAGCTATCGGATTGTCATAAAAACCCAACTGGTTCACTAAGATCATTTAGGGAAGGGAACCTGCCATCCTTACCTGGTCTGGTCTGTGTCCCGTACCAATACAGTTGACTCTTATCTGCCTTCTGAAGTGGCCAAGCAAGCCAGTCAGTTGTATCAAACTGCTATACCACCTTCTCAGGGCAATTAGGGATGGGCAATAAATGCGGCCTTGCCAGTGATGCCCACATCCCGAGAATGAATGAAAAAAAGCTCCATATATCTACGTAATGTGCTCCAATTTAACGTTACTCTCTATGTAACACACTGGAACCAATGAGAAGGAAAATAGGGTGGTTTCTATAATGGGTAGCTGCTCCCTAACACCACAGGCAGCAAGTTGAAAATCTACTGCGCTCCCTAAGTAACAGATTCTAACCTACCGTTACTCTATGTGGCACCTCACAGAAAACACACTGAATAAAGTTAGCTGCATCTATAAGGCCAGCAGCAGCACACAACTACCCATGACACTATTTTGAAGAAGAGCAGAGGAATTCTCCCCGGTGTCCTGGCCAATATTTATCTTTCAACCAACATCACTAAAACAGATTATCTGGTCATTATCACATTACTGTTTGTGGGAGCTTGCTGTGCGCAAATTAGCTGCCACGTTTCCCACATTACAACAGTGACTACACTTCAAAAAGTACTTCATTGGCTGTAAAGCGCTTTGAGCCATCCTGAGGTCTTGATGCCACTATAGAAATGGAAGTTCGTTCTTTCTTTCTTTACCCACTCTGAATTTGTAGCGAACACCAGACAGAAAGCAGTAGTCATTCTTTTGCAAAAAGCACGAGAGATGGAAAAAGAGACAAATCAGTGCCATCGTGTTAAAAAAAATATTCACCGGAAAGAAAAAGTAATAAATACAAGAGAGATGGTTTAAGGTAATTTAATCAACTAAAGGTTCAAACAATGTTAAAAACCAGACTTTGTGCTCGAGGTTTGTGATTGCAATTTAACTTCTCAATTAAATGGCAGCCTGCCCTGTCTGTTGGCTGAATGATATACGAACATTTACATTACGGTGCTCTCGTGGTTTCCACGATACCGTAGAACTTTCATCCTGTGTTTTGCCACGAATTAGAGAATGTTTGAGCTTCAGTGAGTAAAAGCACCTTGTGGTGTGGTATACAGGCCGGCAAACTCTCAGGTTCAAACCCGGGATTGTGCTGGTAAGAGTACTACCCATCACCGATGCACCTAGGGTAGGTGGCAAGAGTACTACACCAGGTCTCGGTGTTCCCAGGATAGGGAGAGGAAAAATGTCAGGGTTCCCAATCCTGGTCACTATTTAGCAACCCCCTTGGAAATTGGGTGAGTGGGTGTCAGGTGAGGAGAGGAATTTTAAAAAGACGTTTATACAGCACCTTATCATCCCTGTCAGAAATGTTTCAGAGTGCCCCACATAAGAGTTAGTGCCCCTTACATGATGGGATAGCTTGAGACACTTTTAGTCTGGGAGAAGTTGCTTGGGGGAGGTACTGGACAGTCTACCTGTGGAACTGTAACTAAGCAGAAGGTAGCATCTTCAGGAGATGAGGGGAGAATGTTAGAAAAACAATAAAATGAAGCAGGGTGGTATTATGGAATGGTGGGTCGGACTAGGTGCTCACTATATGCCACAGATCTTGGGGACAATCACTTTGGTGAAGCACTGAATGGAGGTCAACATGCCCACCAGAAGGACCACCCCTGGGCAGGCTCATGGACCTTCTGGTTTCTTTGGAAGAGGATTGGGTGCAAATCCTATCTTCATCCCATTAGACTCAGTTGGTCTGCGATCCAGGGGAAAATGCAAGAAAGCAACTCAAAAAAGAGAAATAAATTAAATCAAAATGTAAACTAGTTTTTATGTATTAATAATTAACTATGTTATGAACAACAACTTGCATTTATATAGCGCCTTTAACGTAGCAAAACGTCCCAAGGCGCTGCACAGGAGTTTGACACCGAGCCAGATAAGGAGATATTAGGGCAGCTGACCAAAAGCTAGGCCAAAGAGGTAGGTTTTAAGGAGCGTCTTAAAGGAGGAAAGAGAGGTAGGGAGGCATAGAATTTAGGGAGGGAATTCCAGAGCTTAGGACCTAGGCAACAGAAGGCACGGCCGCTATTGGTGGAGCGATTGAAATTGGGGATGCTCAAGAGACCGGAATTGGAGAAGCACAGATATCTCAGAGGGTTGTGGGGCTGGAGAAAAATTACAGAGATAGGGAGGGGCGGTTTGAAAACAAGGATGAGAATTTTAAAATCGATCGTTGCTTAACCGGGAGCCAATGTAGGTCAGCGAGCACAAGGGTGATGGGCAAACGGGATTTGGTGCCAGTTAGGACACAGTGAATGATGAGGAGAGGCCTTACATAGCCCACCTTCTAAGTCTCACACATGAGTTATGAAGTCTTCCTCATCCACAGGATAAGCCAGGCTATGTTCTCAACCAGAGTCACAGTGTTCTAGTAAGCTACCTACCCATCTCAAGATACTCATCAAAGAGCCCCTCACAGACCAGTAGCTCATAATCCTTCTCCCAGGGCTGATGCACTGGAATGGACTCTTCTTTAGCTGTGTTCTTCAGTTTCCACTTCTGCCACCAATGTTTCAGCTTCCTGTTCAATAAGTAACACAACAGTATTCAAGGTAAAGCAGTAAATGAAAGCTAGCTCAATAAAGTCAGACCTATGTCGGCACGGTGGCATAGTGGTTAGCACTGTTGCCTCACAGCGCCAGGGACCCGGGTTCAAATCCGGCCTCGGGCAACTGTCTGTGTGGAGTTTGCACATTCTCCCCGTGTTTGCGTGGGTTTACTCCGGGTGCTCCGGTTTCCTCCCACAGTCCAAAGATGTGCAGGTTAGGTTGATTGGCTATGATAAATTGACCCTTAGTGTTAGGGGGATTAAATACGTGGGGTTACGGGGATAGGGTGGGATATGTGTTGGTGTAGGGGTTATGGGGATCGGGTGGGATATGCGTCGGTGCAGGCTCGATGGGCCGAAATGGCCTCTATCTGCACTGTGGGGTTTCTGTGATTTCTGTGATTCCTGCTGGTGTGGCTAAAGCCACCAGCAAATGCACACAACAGACATGCACCTAGGGTAGATGACCAATGCCCATCAACGATGCACCTAGGGTAGATGGCCAATGCCCATCAACAATGCACCTAGGGTAGATGGCCAATGCCCATCAACAATGCACCTAGGGTAGATGGCCAATGCCCATCAACAATGCACCTAGGGCAGATGGCCAATGCCCATCAACGATGCCTGAAAAGTTGGTGAGGTGGAAGCGTCAGCAGCTAATGTGTGGTAAACGTTTGTTAAGAGCCTCTTCCACTCTTCAGCATTGCAAAAGTACATCAGTCCCAACTATTGCCTTTGGAAAGTGGTGAACTCATGCTTGGAA
The DNA here is from genome assembly GCF_052327205.1 of Somniosus microcephalus. Taxonomy (NCBI): domain Eukaryota; kingdom Metazoa; phylum Chordata; class Chondrichthyes; order Squaliformes; family Somniosidae; genus Somniosus; species Somniosus microcephalus. The sequence continues at coordinate 135,121,002 of NC_140992.1, read as the reverse complement.
TGGATGGGAACATTGCCACAATCGGTACTCTGGTTCCCCATTCTCATTCACTACTTGGTCCATTTAGTTTGCAGACGAAGCAGGCGGATGGCACTGCCTGTTGGAGCATATACTAGTCACACAAGAGGGAACACAAGTTTGATCTGAAACTCTGCCCAGTTCAGACTGAGTGTTAGCTACTTTGGGGAAGTATCTAGAGGGCACAAGATGCTTTCCTGTAGGTTGGAGGGAAAATGGGTGCGGCGGTGGGAGATTCAGCCTCAGACACTTGGCACATGTCCGGGAGGATCTTGTACCCTTGCCCTCTAGAGTGCTGTTGGTATGTGGCCTAGAGAGAGCGCAAGAGAGGGAGTAGGGAAGAGAACATAACAATTCAAATCCACAAAAAAGAATGATTCACAGTCAACTAATATTTAATTACTGCGGGAGGCTGAAACACCAGGAAGAGATGATTGGTTGGTCTTGCATAGAATTTGCAGAAACAGAAACAGGCCATTCGGCCCAATAGGTCTATGCCGGAGCTTATGCTCCACATGAGCCTCCTCCCACCCTATTTACTTGTGACAAAGGTTAGTGGAAATCTGAAAAACTCTTCCCCCCAAAAAGCTGTTGAGGCTGGGGTCAATTGAAAATTTCATAAGAACATAAGAAATAGGAGCAGGAGTAGGCCAATTGGCCCCTCGAGCCTGCTCCGCCATTCAATAAGATCATGGCTGATCTGATCCTATCCGCCAATCCACTATGACAGGACTATCTCCTGAATCTAACAGAATTAGACACACGAAGCAGGATCAGGCTACACGGCCCCTGGGCCCGCTCCGCTACCCACAGGGCCATGACCGATCCGCACCTAAACTCATGTCCAAATTCCTGCCCGCTCCCCGTAACCCTTAATTCCCTTTTCTTCTAGGAAACTGTCTATTTCTGTTTTAAATTTATGTAATGATGTAGCTTCGACAGCTTTTTGGGGCAGCATATTCCATGGACCTACCACCCTCTGAGTGAAGTAGTTCCTCCTCATCTCAGTTTTGAAAGAGCAGCCCCTTATTCTAAGACTATGCCCCCTAGTTCTAGTTTCACCCATCATCGGGAACATCCTCCCCGCATCCACCCGATCCAACCCCTTCACAATCTTATATGTTTCAATAAGATCGCCTCTCATTCTTCTGAACTCCAATGAGTAGAGTCCCAATCTACTCAACCTCTCCTCATATGTCCATCCCCTCATCCCCGGGATTAACCGAGTGAACCTTCTTTGTACTGACTCGAGAGCAAGTATGTCTTTTCTTAAGTATGGACACCAAAACTGTATGCAGTATTCCAGGTGCGGTCTCACCAATACCTTGTACAACTGAAGCAATACCTCCCTATTTTTATATTCTATCCCCCTAGCAATGAAAGCCAACATTCCATTGGCCTTCTTTATCACTTGCTGCACCTGCATACTAACCTTTTGAGTTTCGTGCACCAGGACCCCCAGATCCCTTTGTACTTCAGTACTTTCCAGTTTCTTGCCATTAAGATAATAACTTGCTCTACGATTTTTCCTGCCAAAGTGCATAACCTCACACTTTCCAGTATTGTATTCCATCTGCCAAGTCTCTGCCCACTTACTTAGCCTGTCTATGTCCCCTTGCAGGTTTTTTATGTCCTCCTCTCTCACTACTTTCCCTCCCATCTTAGTATCATCTGCAAACTTTGATATGTTACACTCGGTCCCCTCCTCCAAATCGTTGATATAGATTGTAAAGAGTTGGGGACCCAGCACTGACCCCTGCGGAACACCACTGGTTACTGATTGCCAGTCTGAGAATGAACCATTTATCCCAACTCTCTGCCTTCTGTTAGATAGCCAATCCTCTATCCATGCCAGAATATTACCCCCAATCCCGTGATTTTTTATCTTAAGCAATAATCTTTTGTGTGGCACCTTGTCAAATGCCTTTTGGAAGTCTAAATACACTACGTCCACTGGTTCACCTTTATCCACCCTGTATGTTACTTCCTCAAAGAACTCCAGCAAATTTGTCAAACATGACTTCCCCTTCATAAAACCATGCTGACTTTGTCTTATTAAACTATGATTATCCAAATGTCCTGTTACTGTCTCCTTAATAATGGACTCCAAAATTTTACCTACCACAGATGTTAGGCTAACCGGTCTATAGTTTCCAGCCTTCTGTCTACTGCCCTTTTTAAATAAGGGTGTTACATTAGCAGTTTTCCAGTCTGCTGGGACCTTTGCTGAGTCCAGGGAGTTTTGGAAGATTATTACCAATGCATCCACAATCCCTACCGCCACTTCCCTCAAGACCCTTGGATGTAAGCCATCAGGTCCAGGCGATTTATCCGCCTCGAGTCCCATTATTTTACCGAGTACCACTTCCTTAGTGATTTTGATCGTGTTTATCTCCTCCCCCCCTATAGCCCCCTGCTTGTCCAGTGTTGGGATATTCTTGGTGTCCTCTACTGTAAAGACTGATACAAAATATTCATTCAGTGTTTTTGCCATCTCCATATTTCCCACCATTAATTTCCCGGTCTCATCCTCTAAGGGACCAACATTTACTTTAGCCACCCTTTTTCTTTTTATGTAACTATAAAAACTCTTACTATCTGTTTTTATATTTTTTGCTAATTTACTTTCATAATCTATCTTCCCTTTCCTAATCAATCTTTTTGTTATTTTTTGCTGTCTTTTAAAGTTTTCCCAATCCTCTATCCTCCCACTAGATTTGGCTACCTTATATGCCCTTGTTTTTAGTCGAATACTATCCTTAATTTCTTTACTTAGCCACGGATGGCTGTCTTTTCTTTTACACCCTTTTCTTCTCAGTGGAATATACTTTTTTTGGAAGTTGTAAAATAACTCCTTAAATGTACACCACTGATCATGTATCGTCTTACCCTTTAATCTATTTTCCCAATCCACTTTGCTCAATTCTGCTCTCATACCTTCATAGTCTCCTTTATTCAAGCTTAGCACGCTTGTTTGAGATACAACCTCCTCACCCTCTAATTGAACATGGAATTCAACCATGTTATGGTCACTCATTCCAAGGGGATCCTTTACTAGGACATTTTTAATTAATCCTGTCTCGTTACACAGGACCAGATCTAAGGTTGCTTGCCCCCTGGTCGGTTCAGTTACATACTGCTCAAGAAACCCATCCCTAATACACTCAATGAACTCATCCTCAAGGCAGCCCTGCCCAATTTGATTTGTCCAGTTAATATGATAGTTAAAATCCCCCATAATTATAGATGTTCCCTTATTACAAGCCTCAACTATTTCCTGATTGATACTCCGTCCAACCGAGTTGCAACTGTTCGGAGGCCTATAGACTACGCCCACTAGTGTTTTTTTCCCCTTATTAGTCCTTATCTCCACCCAAACTGTTTCATTATCCTGATCTTTTGACCCAATATCATTTCTCTGTATTACAGTGATTCCTTCCTTTATTAACATAGCCACCCGACCTCCCCTTCCTTCCTGCCTGTCCTTCCTGATCGTTAAATAACCTGGTATGTTTAATTCCCAGGCATTGTCACCCTGCAGCCATGTTTCTGTAATGGCCACAAGATCATACCCATATGTAGCTATTTGTGCCATTAACTCATCTATTTTGTTACGAATGCTACGTGCATTCAGATAGAGAACTTTCAAATGTGTTTTTTGACACTTAGTTCCTGCTTTTGCCCTTTTTATTACTTTACCTTTTACTCCATACCTTCTGCCCCTTCCTGACACGCTCTGGTTTTTCATTTCCCCACTGCTACCTAAGTCTATGACCTTCTCTGTTATCATTTTTATTATTTGTTCTCTAGGAACCTCCCCCCCACTAGTTAGTTTAAAGCCCTCTCTACAGCCCTAGTTATATGATCCGCCAGGACCCTAGTCCCAGCACTGGCCAAGTGAAGCCCGTCCCAACGGAACAGCTCCATCCTGCCCCAGTACTGGTGCCAGTGTCCCAGGAAGCAAAACCCATTTCTCCCACACCAGTCTTTGAGCCACGCATTTAACTCTCTGATTTTATTTGTCCTAGCCAAATTCGAGACTGAAATTGCTCGATTTTTGTTAGGCAGGGGTGTTAAAGGTTACAGAACCAAGACAAGTAGATGGAGTTAAGATACAGATCAACTGATCCACTTTGAATGGCGGAGCATTCTCGAGGGGTTGAATGGCCCCCTCCTGTTCCTATGTCCCATCACACCCTACCAACATTTTCAGCTCATTAATATTTGTGTAAATAATGTAAGTGGTTATGACCAGCAAATAGATCCTTCAGTATTCTTTTGAATAGATTTGTTTTTAGCAGGCCTCTCCCATTCCTATTCCCCTCTGAATGGTTCCTATTCACATTGCAGCAGATACTCACGGGATGACAAACTCCTGTACATTGTTAATGAGTTGCTTTCCAACCATGATAACAAGCAGTTCCTGAGCCAGTTCAATCAGGCAGCCACCAGCTCCACACTGGAAAAGAATTGATAACTAATAATCTGTACTATGCTTGAGAAGTCACTGGAAAAAGGCATAAGAATGGTCACTAAACAGTGGAAGGGATTATACAGTGAAAACCCATACTGGGCTGCCATACTTTCATCAGAGAGCCAGCATGACTTTGTTAAAGGTAAGTCATGTCTGCCTAATCTAGTTACATTTTTTGAGGAGGTCACAAATAAGATAGGCAGAAGAATGTCTATGGATGTTGTCTATATGGACTTCCAGAAGGCATTCAATAAAGTTCCACGCAAAAGGTTATTGGCAAAAATGTGAGTGCACTGAATTAGAGTTGGAAATTGGTTGGGTGATAGGAGATAGAGAATGCAGATAAAGGATATGTGCTCGAATTGGCAGGATGAGACAGGGATCTGTTCTGGGCCCCCAACTTTTCACCATATTTATCAATGACTTGGATAAAGCAATAGAGATTTGTCTATCCAAGTTTGCAGATGACACTAAATTCGGAGGGACATTAAGTAGGGCAGGTGGGAGCAGGACGTTGCAGAGGGACATAGACAGACTTAGTGAGTGAGCAAGACGATGGCAGATGGGGTTTAACTGGACAAGTGTGAGGTCATCTACTTTGGACCTAAGATAGATAAATCAGGGTATTTTCTGACAGTTTCAAAAACAATCAAGAAGGCTAATGGAATGGCCATCGTCTCAAGAGAGGTTGGGATACAAAGGGGAGGACGTTATGCTTCAGTTGTACAGAGCCTTGGTCAGACCCCATCTGGAGTCAATTTTGGGCACTGCACCTCAGGAAGGATATGTTGGCCTTAAAGGAAGTACAGCACAAATTCACCAGAATGATACCGAGGCTTAGAGGGTTAAATTATGAGGGCAGGTTGCATAAACTTGGCTTGTATTCCCTGGAGTATAGAAGAATAAATGGAGATTTGATCAAGGTGGTTAAAATGTTAAAAGGATTTGATAGGGTAGATAAAGAGAAACTATTTCCTCTGGTGGGGGAGTCAAAAATAAGGGGACATAATCTTAAAATTAGAGACAGGCCATTTAGGAGGGGAATCGGGAAGCACTTCTTCACACAAAGGGTCGTGGGAATCTGGACCTCTCAATAGGCTGTGGATGCTGGGGGACAATTGGAGCTATCAAGACTGAGATTAATAGATTTTTGTTGGGCAAGGGTATCGAGGGTTATGGAACAACTGTGGGTAGATGGAGTTAAGATACAGATCAGCCTTGATCTAATTGAATGGCAGTGTAGGCTCGAGGGGCTGAATGGCCTCCTCCTGTTCCTATGGTCACATCAACAACCCACACGTGCCAAGTTCCTAGTGTCAGCTGAGTTGTTGGGTCTTGGGTGCAGTGCAGAGCAATGGTCCCGTTAAGCTGCACGGTTGCCTGGAGGTCCCGCGCAAGCCGCTTGCCGGCTTTATAATGGGAAAAGCGCACATGCGTAGAAATTTGAATGGGCCGCGCAGCCCATTAAAGGGGCCACACACCCACCCCAAAAAATTAGAGGGAACATTGGTGCAGAGTCCAGGGTCAGTTCAAATAGGGCTAGAGGGAACTTGTTGGGAGGACAGTAAAGTGCAAACTAGACCCTTAAATTAATATAATACCAGTCTCCAATCTGATAGTGCCATCTCAGCCAAAAACATAAACTATAGTTTAGAATGTGCAGATACATTATACAACACAAATACATTACTACATAGATACAGTAGAATATACAGATACATTAGGTACATTGTGAAGGGTTTTGATAGAGTAAATAAGGAGAGAAACTGTTTCCACTAGCAGGAGGGTCAGTAACCAAAGGACTCGGACGTTAGATAATTGGCAAGAACCAGAGGGAGGAGATGAGGAGATTTTTTTTAACGCAGCGAGTTGTGATGATCTGGAATGCACTGCTTGAAAGGGCGGTGGAAGCAGATTCAATAGTAACTTTCAAAAGAGAATTGGATATATACTTGAAAAGGAAATATTTACAGGGCGATGGGGAAAGGGCAGGGGTGTGGGAGTAATTGGAGAGCACTTTCAAAGAGCCAACACAGGCACGATGGGCCGAATGGCCTCCTTCTGTGCTGTATCATTCCATACAGATACAATATAAAGTATAACATGATCAACACCAGTGTACAATGAAGGGAGCAGAATTAGCATAGGGAGAATCAGAAAGCCCACCCCACAGTGGCAGTGAAAAACCCGGAACTGCATCCCACAGCTCCCGAGGTTCAAGACAAGGGCCAATAAATGTTAAAGCCTCCAGTCAGGAGGCAATGGGGAACACCAACATTCAATTGGTTTCTCTGGGGTTGATTGCCATACGCTTTCTTTACTTGAAGCCCCACTTACGGCCTACAATGGAACCCATTCATGATCTGAATAGGCATGGGATCCATTGGGCCCAAGAAGGGCAAGCTGGGCGAAATTCCCGGGGTGTCCCCAGACATTCCCCCAAAATGCACCTGGCGCATGTGTCGGGCACTGGTGGCAGGGCCGCCCAGATCAGGATTTCCAATGCAAGCCAAATGGGCTGGAAACCTGGTGGTTCTGGGTCCTGCCTCAAATTACTACGTCCCCCCACCCCGGCGAATTTCTGCCCTCCCTAGCCGCTGGAATCCTGGGCCCAAAGATTCTGTTTGACTGACAGTCTGAACATGTTCTGTAATTAACCTCTTTGTAGAGCGTAATAACCCGATACCTACAGCCTCGTTTCGGATTCCGAACAGCGAACCATAGTGTCCAGGATAACCAGCAAACCTGAGGAACACAGCAAAATGGAAATAGGTTCAGAATTCTAACAGTGCAAGGGTAAAGGAGAACAAATTACAAAAGAGAGAGATTCTGAGAATCCTGAACATTACAGAGATTCTGGAACAAGGGCGATGGGGTATAATTGCAATGGAACCATTTGGATTTTGCCACCTCTGCATTCAACACATGGAAAATTAACACATAAACCTTTCCCTGGTCATTGCTGCAGTCAGGCAGCTGTAACATTTACACTGAAACTGAAGTCACTGACACATAGAAAGCAGAATAATCCTGCACGGTGTGCAGTTATCTCCTTTGCCATCAAAATGGTCAGTCCAGATGTAATACCAATAAATGCAGAGCCGACACTAGTACTGGAGACAGATCCAATGGTAACACTCACAACCACTCATGCCCAAAATATAAACCAGGTGCAAAACTCCACCTCTCCTGAAATATCACGAGGAACACGAGATCACTGCAGTGAAGCACTAAAGTGCCGGCCAGCAGGGGTGCGATGTGGCTCTAGGTTGACATACATGTATTTATAGGGAGCAGCGCTGGCGCTGCCAGTCAAAAATTTGGGCAATTTTTCCTTTTTAGTGCTTGGGCAAAAGGCATTGCACATACGGAGCGCAAGGATTGCACATGTTAGACACCTGTTTAAAAAAAAAAGGGGAGAAGGATAAATGAGGCAACTACAGATCAGTCAGCCTAACGTCGGTGGTGGGAAAACTTTTAGACATAATAATTCTGGACAAAATTAATTGGCATTTGGAAAAGTATGGGCTAATAAATGAAAGTCAGCATGGATTTGATAAAGGCAAATAGTGTTTGACTAACTTGATCGAGTTCTTTGATGAAGTAACGGAGAGGATGGCTGTGGTTGATGATGTGTATATGGACTTTCAAAATGCGTTTGACAAAGTGCCACAAAATAGACACGTTAGCAAAATGAACATCCATGGGATTAAAGGGCCAGTGGCAGCATGGATTACAATTGACAGAGTGACAGAAAGCAGAGATTGGTGGTGGACGGTTGTTTTTCAGACTGGAGGAAGGTATACAGTGGTGTTCCCCAGGAGTCAGTATTAGGACCACTGCTCTTTTTGATATATATTAATGACCCTATACTTAACAATGAGGAGGATAGTAACAGACTTCAGGAGGACATAGACAGACTGGTGAAATGGGCAGACACATGGCAGATGAAATTTAACGCAGAGAAATGTGAAGTGATACATTTCAGTAGGAAGAATGAGGAGAAGCAATATAAACCAAATGGCACAATTTTAAAGGGGATGCAGGAACAGAGAGACCGGGGGTGTAAGTACACAAATCTTTGAAGGTGGCAGGACAAGTTGAGAAGGCTGTTAAAAAGCATACGGGGTCCTTGGTTTTATTAATAGAGGCATAGAGTACAAAAGCAAGAAAATTATGCTAAACCTTTATAAAACACTGGTAAGGCCTCAGCTGGAGTAGTGTGTTCAATTCTGGGCACCAGACTTTAGGAAGGATGTTAAGGCCTTAAAGAGGGTACAGAAGAGATTTACTAGAATGACACCAGGGATGGGGGACATCATTTATGTGAAAAGTCTGGAGAAGCTGGGGTTGTTCTCATTAGAACAGAGAAGGTTAAGAGGAGATTTGATAAAGGTGGTAAAAATCATGAACAGTTTTGATAGAATAAATAAGGGGATGTAGGAACGGAGGTTCCTATCAAAAAGACTGAGTTCGACTCAGGCAATTAAAACAATGAACTTTAATGAAACGAAACAAGTTTAAACTGGAAACTGCTAGAACACATCAATTACAGGTCTACTCTCCTTGAGGGCTCCACGAGGACTGATCCTCTGGTCAGAAGACTGACGTCATGATGTCATCACGTTCTTCCCGCCATTGGAGCATCACGTGACTAACGGCATGACGTCATCACGTTGAAACCGCGCTGTAAAGGTAACTAGACATTGTACAGTCAAACAGTGTAATTAAAGGTACAGGCACAGACAGTAACTACATTGCTGTTAAAGGAATTATGTACAACCGCTCTGAGTCCTTTGGTGGCTCCGCCACATGCGTCTCCCCCCCCCCCCCCCAAAGAATTGTCTTTAACAGAAAAAGTGAGGCGAGGAGGAGGCCTGACAAGCCTGTCCGATCGACTTCGATACCTTGGTAGAGGAAGTTGATGACCGGTGGTCGAGTTGGCAGTTGGTTGTGGTTGAGCAGGCGTGGCGAGCGCGGTCGAGTTGGCAGGTGGCTTTGGTGGATCTGGTGCGGCGGCTGCGGGCGGTCGGCCACGTTTGGGTGGTTGAGCGACGATGACAGGGTGGTCCAGGTCCAGATGAGCCGGCTTCAAGCGGTCCACCGAGATGTGATCCGGCTTCCCTCCGACGTCGACTGAAAATGATTTGCCTCCTGGTTCGATGACGCGGAAAGGACCAGTGTAAGGGGGCTTGAGCGGATCCCGGTGAGCGTCGTGGCGGATGAAGACATTCTCTGCATTCTTCAGTCCCGGTGGCACGAAGAGTTCTGCAAACCGTGATTGGACGTAGGTATCGGAGCGAAGCATCTGGCCGCTTCCTGGTGGTGAACGAGTTGCTGGGAGGCGGACCATGGCTCCGTGGGAGAAGGGAGGAAATCCCCTGGTACACGGAGCAGCTAGCCGTAGACGAGTTCAGCTGAAGACGATTGTAGGTCGTCTTTGGGCGCCGTACGAAGACCCAAAAGGACCCATGGAAGTCTGTCTACCCATCCTGCACCTTGAAGACTGGCCTGGAGAGGCTTTAAGCGACCTGTGGAATCGCTCGCAAAGGCCGTTCGCCTGTGGATGATAGGCGGTGGTGCAATGAAGTTTGGTGCCGAGCCCGAGCCACAGCGTACCAAAGCTCCGAGGAAAATTGCGGCCCGTGGTCAGAAGAGATGTCCACCGGTACCCCCGAAACGGGCAACCCAACAGGAGATGAAAGCTCTAGCGACGTCTGCCGACACGGTGGAAACCAAAGGAATTGCCTCTGGCCACCTAGTGGTGCGGTCCACTATGGTGAGGAGATGAGTATAACCCCGAGAAGGCGGAAGTGGCCCCACGAGGTCCACATGCACGTGGTCGAAACGACGCTCCAGAACAGTGAACGCAGCCACTGGAGCCTTGACATGACGCTGGACTTTGGCCTTCTGGCATACGACGCAGGTATTAGCCCAGTCACGGACATCGATGTGCATACCTTTCCATACGAACTTAGCCGACATAAGCCGTTGCGAAGCCTTCATCCCAGGGTGCGACAACCCGTGTATGGCATCAACAACCTTCCAGCGCCATGTGACTGGCACGATAGGTCGAGGAAATCCCATGGAGACGTCGCAAAAGAGCGTGGCGCCTGCGGCCTGGAAGATGACGTCGGTCACTTGGAAGCTAGAGGGAACGGTTCTATATGATTGGACCTCCGAGTCAGAGGCCTGATCTGCAGCCATGAGGGCGTAGTCGATCCCCAGGTGCACCGCGTGGACCGTCGCACGGGAGAGGCAATCTGCCACCAGGTTGTCCTTACCAGACACATGTTGAATGTCCGTGGTAAATTCGGAAATGAACGTCGTGACGTTGTTGACGAGCGGACCACGGTTCGGCGGTCTTGGCCATGGCGAACGTAAGGGGTTTGTGGTCGACAAAAGCCGTGAAGGGACGCCCCTCCAATAAAAACCGAAAATGGCGAATGGCGAGGAAAAGGGCCAGTAGCTCCCGATCGAAGGTGCTGTACTTTTTTTCATTCTTCCGTAGTTGACGGCTGAAAAATGCCAGCGGTTGCCACGTGCCGTTGACCCACTGTTCTTGCACTGCACCGATGGCGTAGTCTGACGCGTCGGTGGTAAGGGCGATGGCAGCACCTGGAAGTGGGTGCGCCAGCATGGTTGCGTTGGCCAAAGCGTTCTTAGTGTCGCCGAACGCTTGGACCATCTCGGCTGTCCAGCTGATTGGATCTTTACCGGACTTGCCCTTGAGGGCCCCAAACAAAGGTTGCATGAGTTGAGCCGCCTTGGGGACAAAACGGTGGTAGAAGTTGACCATCCCCAGGAACTCCTGCAAGGCCCTGACTGTCGACGGCCACGGGAAAGAGGTAACCGCTTCAACCTTCGTTAACAAAGGAACGGCGCCGTCCGATGTTATGCGATGTCCCAGGAAATCGATCTGTTGCAGGCCGAACTGGCACTTGGCCGGGTTGATGATTAAACCGTGTTGGCTGAGGCGCGTAAAGAGGGAACGCAAATGGGAGATGTGCTCCTCCTTGCTGGCACTGGCGATGAGAATGTCGTCAAGGTAGACGAAGATGAAACGCAGGTCTCGAAGAACGGAGTCCATTAAACGCTGGAACGCCTGTGCTGCGCTCTTTAAGCCAAACGGCATCCGCAGGAACTCAAAGAGGCCAAAAGGGGTGATGACTGCGGTTTTCAGGACGTCTTGTGGGTGCACTGGAACCTGGTGATATCCACGGACGAGGTCGACTTTAGAGAAGATAGAATTTCCCGCCAAATGGGCCGAGAAATCCTGGATATGCGGGATCATGTACTGATCCGGAGTGGTGGCGTCACTGAGGCGTCGGTAGTCACCGCATGGCCGCCAGCCGCCGCCTGGTTTCGGCACAATGTGGAGAGGTGAGGACCAGGGACTATTGGATCGCCGAATGATCCCGAGCCGCTCCATCAGGTCGAACTCCGCCTTCGCAGCTGCAAGCTTGCCGAGTTCGAGCCTTCTAGCCCGCGCATAAACCGGGGAGCCAGTAGTGGTGATGTGATGTTCAACACCATGTTTTGTCGCCGAAGAGGAGAAGGTGGGCCTCGTCAGCTCCGGAAACTCCCCGAGGAGCCGCGTGAAATCATCTGGAGGAGGGAAAACACAGGCAATGGAGCGCGCCACGGAGGTGCCGTGGTAGCACGGAATCGAGTGGAAGGTGGCCGCGTTGATCCGCCGGCGGTGCCGGACGTCGACAAGTAGGCTGTTGGCACACAGAAAATCCGCCCCTAGGATAGCCTGTGACCGTGACGAATTCCCAAAAGAAGCGCTGACCGCCGAAACAGACTTCGACCCGCCGCTTTCGGAACGTTCGAATTGCTGTGCCATTAGCCGCTACGAGGGAAAAACCGAGGTTCCCAGTCTGCATGTCGAGCTTCGACGCAGGTAGAATGCTACACTGCGCCCCGGTGTCACAAAGAAAACGGCGGCCTAAGAGGGAATCCGTGATATAGAGGAGTTTCCCCGTAGAACCGACGGCCATCGCCACCGCGGAACGCCCGTTAAACTTGGTCATCCATCGCCAGGGACGCCGCCTGCGCTTTCTTCTTTTTTTGGGGGGCGAAAAACTGCAGGGGGAACGGCAGCATCGTACTTTCGTGCCAAAACGGGTGTGGTAGGAGCACCAGCCCGCTGTAGGAGAAGCTGGAACCGTGTCTGTGGGGGGTGGGCGCCTCGTGGCCGCACAGCACTGCTGGGTAACTGTGAAAATCTTATCGGCTTCGGCCGCAAGCTCGGCGCAGTCTGTAATGTCGGATATGGCTAGGGCAGCCTGAACCTGCTCAGGCAGTTGATAGAGGAAAAGCTCCCGGAAGAGGAAACATTCCAGTTCAGCACCCAAGAACGTGAGCATTTGGCTCATGAGCTCGGGCGGTTTGGAGTCCCCGAGGCCGGGCAGCGTGATGAGCCGGCGAGCGCGCTCCGACTTTGAGAGCCCGAAAACCTGAAGCAACCGCGCCTTAATTGCATCATACTCGCTGTCAGTAGGAGGACTATCGAGGAGGCTGATGATCCGTGATGCAGTTGCGCTGTCGAGGGCGGAGACCACGTAATAATAACGGGTCTGATCCGCGACGATGTTCCTAATGGCGAACTGGGTTTCAGCCTGGATAAACCAGGCGTCTGGTTGTTGCTCCCAGAACTGTGGCAGTTTCAGCGTGACGGCGTTCGTGTCCATGATGAATCTTCCACGACAATCGCTCGTAGAAATCGGGGTCACCAATATAGAAATGGAGGTTCCTATCAAAAAGACTGAGTTCGACTCAGGCAATTAAAACAATGAACTTTCATGAAACAAAACAAGTTTAAACTGGAAACTGCTAGAACACATCAATTACAGGTCTACTCTCCTTGAGGGCTCCACGAGGACTGATCCTCTGGTCAGAAGACTGACGTCATGACGTCATCACGTTCTTCCCGCCATTGGGGCATCACGTGACTAACGGCATGACGTCATCACGTTGAAACCGCGCTGAAAAGGTAACCAGACATTGTACAGTCAAACAGTGTAATTAAAAGGTACAGGCACAGACAGTAGCTACATTGCTGTTAAAGGAATTATGTACAACCACTCTGAGTCCTTTGGTGGCTCCGCCACAGGGAAACTGTTTCCAGTGGCAGAAGGGTTGGTAACCAGAGGACACAGATAAGAACATAAGAAATAGGAGGAAGAGTAGGCCATATAGTCCCTCGAGCCTGCTCTGCCATTCAGTAAGATCATGACTGATGTTTTACTTCAGCTCCACTTTCCCGCCCTAGCTCTATATTCCTTTATTCCCTTAGCGTCCAAAAAATCTATAAATCTCAGTCGTGAATAGGACCAGAGGTGACACGAGGAAACTTTCTTTTTTTTATATACTCAGCGGGTTGTTGTGATCTGGAATGCACTGCCTGAAAGGGCAGTGGAAGCAGATTCAATAGTAACTTTCAAAAGAGAATTGGATAAATAATTGAAGGGAAAAAATATACAAGCCATGGGGAAAGAGCAGGGGAGTGGGACTAATTGGATAGCTCTACCAAAGAGCCAGCACAGGCTCAATGGGCCAAATGGCCTCCTTCTGTGCTGTATCATTCTATGATTCTATGTGCTTCACCCATCTGATGCTTTGCACCCAAACACTGAAGGAAATCTGCTCCTCCCTGTGCAGCCCTTCAGTTCAGTGCAAGTTTCATGAAGACCTTATAGGGCTGAAATTGTGAGATTCGACTGCCGGTGATGAGCCTCACTAGACCCAAGCATGGACTGGAGAGTCATAGAGTCATACAGCACAGAAAGAGGCCCTTCGGCCCATTGTGTCCACGCCAGCCATCAAGCCCTGTCTATTCTAATCCCATTTTCCAGCACTTGGTCCGTAGCCTTGTATGCCAGTTTGGCATAAAAATAAAACAAAAAAGGTGACTTAACCATGGCTAACAAGGGAAATTAGGGATAGCATAAGATCCAAGGAGAGGACATATAAATTGGCCAGAAAAAGCAGTAAACCTGAGGATTGGGAGCAGTTTAGGATTCAACAAAGGAGGACAAAGGGATTAATTAAGAAGGGGAAAATAGAATATGAGAGTAAGCTTGCAGGGAACATAAAAACTGACTGTAAAAGCTTTTATAGATATGTGAAGAGAAAAAGATTGGTGAAGTCAAGCATAGGTCCCTTGCAGTCAGAATCAGGGGAATTTATAATGGGGAACAAAAAAATGGCAGACCAATTAAATACATATTTTGGTTCTGTCTTCACAAAGGAGGACACAAATAACCTCCCAGAGATGTCGGGGAACATAGGGTCTGATGGAAGGGAGGAACTGAAAGAAATCAGTATTTGTAGGGAAATGGTGTTAGGGAAATTGACAGGACTGAAGGCCGATAAATCCCCAGGGCCTGATAATCTACATCCTAGGGTACTTAAGGAAGTGGCCCTAGAAATAGTAGATGCATTGCTGATCATCTTCCAACATTCGATGGAATCTGGAACAGTACCCATGGATTGGAGGGTAGCTAATGTTACCCCACTATTCAAAAAAGGCAGTAGAGAGAAAACGGGGAATTACAGACCGGTAAGCCTGACATCGGTAGTGGGGAAAATGCTAGAGTCCATTATAAAAGATGTAATAGCAGAGCACTTGGAAAACAGTGACAGGATCGGACAAAGTCAACATGGATTTACAAAAGGTAAATCGTGCTTGACTAATCTACTGGAATTTTTTGAGGATGTAACTGGTAAAATAGATAAGGGAGAACCAGTGGATGTGGTGTATTTGGACTTTCAGAAGGCTTTCGATAAGGTCCCGCATAAGAGATTAGCGTGTAAAGTTAAGGCACATGGGATTGGGGGCAAGGTATTGACTTGGATAGAGAACTGGTTGGCAGACAGAAAGCAAAGAGTTGGAATAAACGGGTCTTTTTCCGAGTGGCAGGCAGTGACTAGTGGGGTACCGCAGGGATCGGTCCTTGGACCCCAGCTATTCACAATATATATTAATGATCTAGACAAGGGAACTAGATGTAATATCTCCAAGTTTGCAGACGACACAAAGCTGGGTGGGCGTGTGTGCTGTGAGGAGGATGCCGAGAAACTCCAGGATGATTTGCACAGGTTGGGTGATTGGGCAGAAGCATGGTATGTGGATAAATGTGAGGTTATCCACTTTGGTAGCAAAAACAGGAAGGCAGATTATTATCTGAATGGCAATAGATTGGGAGAAGGGGAAGTGCAACGAGACCTGGGTGTCCTTGTGCACCAGTCGCTGAAGGTAAGCATGCAAGTGCAGCAGGCGGTTAAGGCGGCAAATGGCATGTTTGCCTTCGTAGCAAGAGGGTTTGAGTACAGGAACAAGGATGTCTTGCTGCAGTTGTACAGGGCCTTGGTGAGACCACATCTTGAGTATTGTGTGCAGTTTTGGTCGCCTTATCTGAGGAAGGATGTTCTTGCCATGGAAAGAGTTCAGCAAAGATTCACCAGGCGGATACCTGGGATGGCAGGAATGACGTATGAGGAGAGTTGGGTCGATTGGGCTTATACTCGCTGGAGTTTAGAAGAATAAGAGGGGATCTCATTGAAACTTATAAAATTCTGACAGGACTGGACAGACTAAATGCAGGAAGGATGTTCCCGATGGTCAGGGAGTCCAGAACCAGGGGTCACAGTCTAAGGATAAGGGGTAAGCCATTTAGGACAGAAATGAGGAGGAATTTCTTCACCCAGAGAGTGGTGAACCTGTGGAATTCTCTGCCACAGAGGGCGGTGGAGGCCAGTTCATTAAATATATTCAAGAAAGAGTTGGATATATTTCTTGAGGCTAAAGGGATCAAGGGATATGGGGAGGAGGCAGGGACAGGGTACTGAATTTGGATGATCAGCCATGATCGCATTGAATGGCGGAGCAGGCTCGAGGGGCCGAATGGCCTACTCCTGCTCCTATCTTCTATGTTTCGATGTTTCTATGCTATGGCGTTTCAAGTGCTCATCTAAATGCTTCTTGAATGTTGTGCGGGTTCCTGCCTCTACCACCCTTTCAGGCAGTGAGTTCCAGATTCCAACCACCCTCTGGGTGAAAAAGTTCCCCTCTAAACCTCCTGCCCCTTACCTTGAAACTATGCCCCCTGGTTATTGACCCCTCTACAAGGATGTGATCCTCCAACCTAGCAGTAGGGCCTCACAACTTTGGCCCTGAAGTGTCATCTTATTGCTACATTGACTCTACAGCAGAGAAAGAGGCCGTTGGTCAATGCCAGTGTTGATGTTCCACACGAGCCTCCTACCACTCTACTTCATCTAACCCGATCAGCATATCCTTCTATTCCTTTCACCCTCAGGTACTTATCTAGCTTCCAATTAAATGCATCTATGTTAAAGGAACTGCTGTGTCACTGATGAGATTTGTTTTGACATTTGTGTTCAATCTTTTAGCTGGGAAAACTATTCTCATCATTGAATGTCCCAACCAACAGCCTACATCATGTCTTTAAGAGTAGACCATGTGGCTCTCCTGATGGCCTACTGGGAATGTGCACTACCCAGTGTTGTACTGAGCCATACAGATGACGGGTCTGTGCTGAGACTTGTTCCACTTGCAGGAAGGGGCAAAATTAGACACGGACCTGCTCTCCATTGCTACCCAGTGACCGGCACATTGGGTAACAACAGGCTGATTCAGCTGTGAAACTTCCCACAGTTGAACAGCACTTAAGGGGCCATTTTCCAGTGAGGCGCCTCAACCACAAGTGGTGCACATTGAAAACAGTGCAGAGTGTCAGTAGGACAAATGACCTCTCAACGGTCACTTGGGCAAGATACTAGAGGACAGTCGGAACCCCCGAAACCATATCCCAGCGAGTGTCGGAACCCCTGAAACCATATCCCAGTGAGAGCCATAACCCCCGAAACCATATCCCAGCGAGAGCCATAACCCCCGGAACCATATCCCAGCGAGTGTCGGAACCCCCGAAACCATATCCCAGCGAGAGCCATAACCCCCAAAACCATATCCCAGCGAGTATCCGAACCCCCGGAACCATATTCCAGCGAGTGTCGGAACCCCCAAAACCATATCCCAGCGAGAGCCATAACCTCTGAAACCATATCCCAGCAAGTGTCCGAACCCCCGGAACCATATCCCAGTGAATCCCGAAACCATATCCCAGCGAGAGCCATAATCCCCGAAACCATAACCTAGCGAGTGTCCGAATCCCCGAAACCATATCCCAGCAAGAGCCATAACCCCCAAAACCATATCCCAGCGAGAGCCATAACCCCTGGAACTATATCCCAGCGAGAGTCGACACTCCCGGAACTATATCCCAGCGATAGCCGACACTCCTGGAACTATATCCCAGTGAGAGTAGGAGTTCCACAACCATACCACAGCGAGAGCAGGCACTCCTGGAACTATATCCCAGCGAGAGTCAGCACTCTCGGAACCACATCCCAGCGAGAGCCATAACCCCTGGAACTATATCCCAGCGAGAGTCGACACTCCCGGAACTATATCGCAGCGAGAGCCGACACTCCCGGAACTATATCCCAGCGAGAGCCATAACCCCCGAAACCATATCCCAGTGAGTGTCAGCACTCCCGGAACTATATCCCAGCAAGAGTCGGCACTCCCGGAACTATATCCCAGCGAGAGTCGGCACTCCTGGAATTATATCCCAGTGAGCACCAGCATTCCCGGAACTATATCCCAGCGAGAGTCAGCACTCCCGGAACTATATCCCAGTAAGAGTCAGCACTCCTGGAACCACATCCCAGTGAGAGTTGGCGCTCCCGGAAATATATCCCAGCGAGAGTTGACACTCCCGGAACTATATCGCAGCGAGAGCCGCCACTCCCGGAACTATATCCCAGCGAGAGCCATAACCCCGGAAACCATATCCCAGCGAGATTCAGCACTCCCGGAACTATATCCCAGCAAGAGTCGGCACTCCCGGAACTATATCCCAGCAAGAGTCGGCACTCCTGGAATTATATCCCAGTGAGCACCAGCATTCCCGGAACTATATCCCAGCGAGAGTCAGCACTCCCGGAACTATATCCCAGCGAGAGTCAGCACTCCCAGAATTATATCCCAGCGAGAGTCAGCATTCCCGGAACTATATCCCAGTAAGAGTCAGCACTCCTGGAACCACATCCCAGTGAGAGTTGGCGCTCCCGGAAATATATCCCAGCGAGAGTTGACACTCCCGGAACTATATCGCAGCGAGAGCGGACACTCCCGGAACTATATCCCAGCGAGAGCCATAACCCCGGAAACCATATCCCAGCGAGATTCAGCACTCCCGGAACTATATCCCAGCGAGAGTTGGCACTCCCGGAACAATATCCCAGCGAGAGTCGGCACTCCCGGAATTATATCCCAGTGAGAGCCAGCATTCCCGGAACTGTATCCCAGCGAGAGTTGACACTCCCGGAACTATATCGCAGTGAGAGCCGACACTCCCGGAACTATATCCCAGCGAGAGCCATAACCCCGGAAACCATATCCCAGTGAGATTCAGCACTCCTGGAACTATATCCCAGCGAGATTCAGCACTCCTGGAACTATATCCCAGCGAGAGTCGGCACTCCCGGAACAATATCCCAGCGAGTGTCGGCACTCCCGGAATTATATCCCAGTGAGAGTCGGCTCTCCCGGAACTATATCCCAGCGAGAGTTGGCACTCCCGGAACTACATCCCAGGGAGAGTCAGAATGCCTGGAACTGTATCCCAGCGAGAGTCGGCACTCCTGGAACCATATCCCTGTGCGAGTCAGAATGCCTGGAACTATATCCCAGCGAGAGTCAGAATGCCCGGAACTATATCCCAGCAAGAGTTGGCACTCCTGGAACCATATCCCAGTGAGAGTCAGAATGCCCGGAACTATATCCCAGCAAGAGTCAGAATGCCTGGAACTATATCCCAGCGAGAGTCAGAATGCTCGGAACAATAACCCAGCGAGAGCCGGCACTCCCGGAACTATATCCCAGCGAGAGTCGGCACTCCTGGAACTATATCCCAGCGAGAGTCGGCACTCCCGGAACTATATCCCAGCGAGAGTCGGCACTCCCGGAACTATATCCCAGTGAGAGCCGGTACTCCCGGAACTATATCCCAGTGAGAGTTAGCACTCCCGGAACTATATCCCAGTGAGAGTCGGCACTCCCGGAACTATATCCCAGCGAGAGTCGGCACTTCCGGAGCTATATCCCAGCGAGAGTCGGCACTCCTGGAACTATATCCCAGTGAGAGCCGGCACTCCCGGAACTATATCCCAGTGAGAGTTAGCACTCCCGGAACTATATCCCAGCGAGAGTCGGCAATCCCGGAACTATATCCCAGTGAGAGTTAGCACTCCCGGAACTATATCCCAGCAAGAGTCGGCACTCCAGGAACTATATCCCAGCGAGTGTCAGCACTCCTGGAACTATATCCCAGCGAGAGTCGGCACTCCTGGAACCATATCCCTGCGAGAGTCAGAATGCCTGGAACTATATCCCAGCAAGAGTCGGCACTCCTGGAACCATATCCCAGCGAGAGTCAGAATGCCCGGAACTATATCCCAGCAAGAGTCAGCACTCCGGGAACTATATCCCAGCGAGAGTCGGCACTCCAGGAACTATATCCCAGTGAGAGTCTGCACTCCCAGAACTATATCCCAGCGAGAGCCGGCACTCCTGGAACGATATCCCAGCGAGAGTCGGCACTCCCGGAACTATATCCCAGCGAGAGTCGGCACTCCCGGAACTACATCCCAGTGAGAGCCGGCACTCCCGGAACTATATCCCAGCGAGAGTCAGAATGCCCGGAACTATATCCCAGCAAGAGTCAGCACTCCGGGAACTATATCCCAGCGAGAGTCGGCACTCCAGGAACTATATCCCAGTGAGAGTCTGCACTCCCAGAACTATATCCCAGCGAGAGCCGGCACTCCTGGAACGATATCCCAGCGAGAG
The DNA here is from genome assembly GCF_052327205.1 of Somniosus microcephalus. Taxonomy (NCBI): domain Eukaryota; kingdom Metazoa; phylum Chordata; class Chondrichthyes; order Squaliformes; family Somniosidae; genus Somniosus; species Somniosus microcephalus. The sequence goes on along the minus strand of NC_140992.1, from coordinate 135,100,567 downwards.
TCGGCACTCCCGGAACTATATCCCAGCGAGAGTCGGCACTCCCGGAACTACATCCCAGTGAGAGCCGGCACTCCCGGAACTATATCCCAGCGAGAGTCAGAATGACCGGAACTATATCCCAGCGAGAGTCAGCACTCCCGGAACTATATCCCAGCGAGAGTCGGCACTCTCAGAACTACATCCCAGTGAGAGCCGGCACTCCCGGAACTATATCCCAGCGAGAGAGTCAGCACTCCCGGAACTATATCCCAGTGAGAGTCGGCACTCCCAGAACTATATCCCAGCAAGAGTCAGAATGCCCGGAACAATATCCCAGCAAGAGTCAGAACGCTCGGAACTATATCCCAGTGAGAGCCGGCACTCCTGGAACTATATCCCAGCAAGAGTCAGAATGCTCGGAATTATATCCCAGTGAGAGTCGGCACTCCCGGAACTATATCCCAGCGAGAGTTGGCACTCCCGGAACTATATCCCAGCGAGGGTCAGCACTCCCGGGACTATATCCCAGTGAGAGCCGGCTCTCCCGGAACTATATCCCAGCGACAGTCAGCACTCCCGGAACTATATCCCAGTGAGAGTCTGCACTCCCAGAACTATATCCCAGCGAGAGCCGGCACTCCTGGAACAATATCCCAGCGAGAGTCGGCACTCCCGGAACTATATCCCAGCGAGAGTCGGCACTCCCGGAACTACATCCCAGTGAGAGCCGGCACTCCCGGAACTATATCCCAACGAGAGTCAGAATGACCGGAACTATATCCCAGCGAGAGTCGGCACTCTCAGAACTACATCCCAGTGAGAGCCGGCACTCCCGGAACTATATCCCAGCGAGAGAGTCAGCACTCCCGGAACTATATCCCAGTGAGAGTCGGCACTCCCAGAACTATATCCCAGCAAGAGTCAGAATGCCCGGAACAATATCCCAGCAAGAGTCAGAACGCTCGGAACTATATCCCAGTGAGAGCCGGCACTCCTGGAACTATATCCCAGCAAGAGTCAGAATGCTCGGAATTATATCCCAGCGAGAGTCGGCACTCCCGGAACTATATCCCAGCGAGAGTTGGCACTCCCGGAACTATATCCCAGCGAGGGTCAGCACTCCCGGGACTATATCCCAGTGAGAGCCGGCTCTCCCGGAACTATATCCCAGCGACAGTCAGCACTCCCGGAACTATATCCCAGCGAGAGTCAGCACTCCCGGAACTATATCCCAGCGAGAGTCAGCACTCCTGGAACCATATCCCAGCGAGAGTCAGCACTCCCGGAACTATATCCCAGCGAGAGTCAGCCCTTCGGAACTATATCCCAGCGAGAGTCAGAATGCCCGGAGCTATATCCCAGTGAGTGTCAGCACTCCTGGAACTATATCCCAGCAAGAGTCGGCACTCCCGGAACTATATCCCAGCGAGAGTCGGCACTCCTGGAATTATATCCCAGTGAGCACCAGCATTCCCGGAACTATATCCCAGCGAGAGTCAGCACTCCCGGAACTATATCCCAGCGAGAGTCAGCACTCCCGGAATTATATCCCAGCGAGAGTCAGCATTCCCGGAACTATATCCCAGTAAGAGTCAGCACTCCTGGAACCACATCCCAGTGAGAGTTGGCGCTCCCGGAAATATATCCCAGCGAGAGTTGACACTCCCGGAACTATATCGCAGCGAGAGCCAACACTCCCGGAACTATATCCCAGCGATAGCCATAACCCCGGAAACCATATCCCAGCGAGATTCAGCACTCCCGGAACTATATCCCAGCAAGAGTCGGCACACGCGGAACTATATCCCAGCGAGAGTCGGCACTCCTGGAATTATATCCCAGTGAGCACCAGCATTCCCGGAACTATATCCCAGCGATAGCCATAACCCCGGAAACCATATCCCAGCGAGATTCAGCACTCCCGGAACTATATCCCAGCGAGAGTCGGCACTCCCGGAACAATATCCCAGCGAGAGTCGGCACTCCCGGAATTATATCCCAGTGAGAGCCAGCATTCCCGGAACTATATCCCAGCGAGAGTTGGCACTCCTGGAACTACATCCCAGGAAGAGTCAGAATGCCTGGAACTGTATCCCAGCGAGAGTCGGCACTCCTGGAACCATATCCCAGCGAGAGTCGGCACTTCCGGTATATATCCCAGCGAAAGTTGGCACTTCTGGAACTATATCCCAGTGAGAGTCATCACTCCCGGAACTATATCCCAGCGAGTGTCGGAACTGCCGAAACCATATGGCAGTGAGTGTCAGAACCCCGAAACCATATCCCAGCGAGAGCCATAACCCCTGGAACTATATCCCAGCGAGAGTAGGAGTTGCACAACCATATCCCAGCGAGAGCCGACACCCCCCGGAACCATATCCCAGTGAAAGTCAGCATTCCCAGAACTATATCCCAGCGAGAGTCAGCACTCCCGGAACTATATCCCAGTAAGAGTCAGCACTCCAGGAACCATATCCCAGCGAGAGTCGGCTCTCCCGGAACTATATCCCAGCGAGGGTCGGCACTCCAGGAACTATATCCCAGCGAGAGTCAGCACTCCCAGAACTATATCCCAGCGAGAGTCGGCACTCCTGGAACCATAGCCCTGCGAGAGTCAGAATGCCTGGAACTATATCCCAGCGAGAGTCAGAATGCCCGGAACTATATCCCAGCAAGAGTTGGCACTCCTGGAACCATATCCCAGTGAGAGTCAGAATGCCCGGAACTATATCCCAGCGAGAGTCAGAATGCCTGGAACTATATCCCAGCGAGAGTCAGAATGCTCAGAACAATAACCCAGCGAGAGCCGGCACTCCCGGAACTATATCCCAGCGAGAGTCGGCACTCCTGGAACTATATCCCAGCGAGAGTTGGCACTCCCGGAACTATATCCCAGCGAGAGTCAGCACTCGCGGAACTATATCCCAGTGAGAGTTGGCACTCCTGGAACCATATCCTAGTGAGAGTCGGCACTCCCGGAACTATATCCCAGCGAGAGTCGGCACTCCCGGAACTATATCCCAGTGAGAGCCGGTACTCCCGGAACTATATCCCAGTGAGAGTTAGCACTCCCGGAACTATATCCCAGTGAGAATCGGCACTCCCGGAACTATATCCCAGTGAGAGCCGGCACTCCCGGAACTATATCCCAGCGAGAGTCGGCACTTCCGGAACTATATCCCAGCGAGAGTCGGCACTCCCGGAACTATATCCCAGTGAGAGCCGGCACTCCTGGAACTATATCCCAGTGAGAGTTAGCACTCCCGGAAGTATATCCCAGCGAGAGTCGGCACTCCCGGAACTATATCCCAGTGAGAGTTAGCACTCCCGGAACTATATCCCAGCAAGAGTCGGCACTCCAGGAACTATATCCCAGCGAGTGTCAGCACTCCTGGAACTATATCCCAGCGAGAGTCGGCACTCCTGGAACCATATCCCTGCGAGAGTCAGAATGCCTGGAACTATATCCCAGCGAGAGTCAGAATGCCCAGAACTATATCCCAGCAAGAATCGGCACTCCTGGAACCATATCCCAGCGAGAGTCAGAATGCCCGGAACTATATCCCAGCAAGAGTCAGCACTCCGGGAACTATATCCCAGCGAGAGTCGGCACTCCAGGAACTATATCCCAGTGAGAGTCTGCACTCCCAGAACTATATCCCAGCGAGAGCCGGCACTCCTGGAACAATATCCCAGCGAGAGTCGGCACTCCCGGAACTATATCCCAGCGAGAGTCGGCACTCCCGGAACTACATCCCAGTGAGAGCCGGCACTCCCGGAACTATATCCCAGCGAGAGTCAGAATGACCGGAACTATATCCCAGCGAGAGTCAGCACTCCCGGAACTATATCCCAGCGAGAGTCGGCACTCCCGGAACTACATCCCAGTGAGAGCCGGCACTCCCGGAACTATATCCCAGCGAGAGTCAGAATGACCGGAACTATATCCCAGCGAGAGTCAGCACTCCCGGAACTATATCCCAGCAAGAGTCAGCACTCGCGGAACTATATCCCAGTGAGAGTCAGCACTACCAGAACTATATCCCAGCGAGAGAGTCAGCACTCCCGGAACTATATCCCAGTGAGAGTCGGCACTCCCGGAACTATATCCCAGCAAGAGTCAGAATGCCCGGAACTATATCCCAGCAAGAGTCAGAACGCTCGGAACTATATCCCAGTGAGAGCCGGCACTCCTGGAACTATATCCCAGCAAGAGTCAGAATGCTCGGAATTATATCCCAGCGAGAGTCGGCACTCCCGGAACTATATCCCAGCGAGAGTTGGCACTCCCGGAACTATATCCCAGCGAGGGTCAGCACTCCCGGGACTATATCCCAGTGAGAGCCGGCTCTCCCGGTACTATATCCCAGCGACAGTCAGCACTCCCGGAACTATATCCCAGCGAGAGTCAGCACTCCCGGAACTATATCCCAGCGAGAGTCAGCACTCCTGGAACCATATCCCAGCGAGAGTCAGCACTCCCGGAACTATATCCCAGCGAGAGTCAGCACTCCCGGAACTATATCCCAGCGAAAGTCAGAATGCCCGGAACTATATCCCAGCGAGAGTCAGCACTCCTGGAACTATATCCCAGCGAGAGTCATAACCCCTGGAACTATATCGCAGCGAGAGTCGACACTCCCGGAACTATATCGCAGCGAGAGCCGACACTCCCGGAACTATATCCCAGCGAGAGCCATAACCCCCGAAACCATATCCCAGTGAGTGTCAGCACTCCCGGAACTATATCCCAGCAAGAGTCGGCACTCCCGGAACTATATCCCAGCGAGAGTCGGCACTCCTGGAATTATATCCCGGCGAGCACCAGCATTCCCGGAACTATATCCCAGCGAGAGTCAGCACTCCTGGAACCACATCCCAGTGAGAGTTGGCGCTCCCGGAAATATATCCCAGCGAGAGTTGACACTCCCGGAACTATATCGCAGCGAGAGCCGACACTCCTGGAACTATATCCCAGCGAGAGCCATAACCCCGGAAACCATATCCCAGCGAGATTCAGCACTCCCGGAACTATATCCCAGTAAGAGTCAGCACTCCTGGAACCACATCCCAGTGAGAGTTGGCGCTCCCGGAAATATATCCCAGCGAGAGTTGACACTCCCGGAACTATATCGCAGCGAGAGCCGACACTCCCGGAACTATATCCCAGCGAGAGCCATAACCCCGGAAACCATATCCCAGCGAGATTCAGCACTCCCGGAACTATATCCCAGCGAGAGTCGGCACTCCCGGAACAATATCCCAGCGAGAGTCGGCACTCCCGGAATTATATCCCAGTGAGAGCCAGCATTCCCGGAACTGTATCCCAGCGAGAGTTGACACTCCCGGAACTATATCGCAGCGAGAGCCGGCACTCCCGGAACTATATCCCAGCGAGAGCCATAACCCCGGAAACCATATCCCAGCGAGATTCAGCACTCCTGGAACTATATCCCAGCGAGATTCAGCACTCCTGGAACTATATCCCAGCGAGAGTCGGCACTCCCGGAACAATATCCCAGCGAGAGTCGGCACTCCCGGAATTATATCCCAGTGAGAGTCGGTTCTCCCGGAACTATATCCCAGCAAGAGTTGGCACTCCCAGAACTACATCCCAGGGAGAGTCAGAATGCCTGGAACTGTATCCCAGCGAGAGTTGGCACTCCTGGAACCATATCCCAGCAAGAGTCGGCACTTCCGGAACTATATCCCAGCGAAAGTTGGCACTTCTGGAACTATATCCCAGTGAGAGTCATCACTCCCGGAACTATATCCCAGCGAGTGTCGGAACTGCCGAAACCATATGGCAGTGAATCCCGAAACCATATCCCAGTGAGTGTCAGAACCCCGAAACCATATCCCAGCGAGAGCCATAACCCCTGGAACTATATCCCAGCGAGAGTAGGAGTTGCACAACCATATCCCAGCGAGAGCCGACACCCCCTGGAACCATATCCCAGTGAGAGTCAGCATTCCCAGAACTATATCCCAGCGAGAGTCAGCACTCCCGGAACTATATCCCAGTGAGAGTCAGCACTCCAGGAACCATATCCCAGCGAGAGTCGGCTCTCCCGGAACTATATCCCAGCGAGGGTCGGCACTCCAGGAACTATATCCCAGCGAGAGTCAGCACTCCCAGAACTATATCCCAGCGAGAGTCGGCACTCCTGGAACCATAGCCCTGCGAGAGTCAGAATGCCTGGAACTATATCCCAGCGAGAGTCAGAATGCCTGGAACTATATCCCAGCGAGAGTCAGAATGCTCGGAACAATAACCCAGTGAGAGCCGGCACTCCCGGAACTATATCCCAGCGAGAGTCGGCACTCCTGGAACTATATCCCAGCGAGAGTCGGCACTCCCGGAACTATATCCCAGCGAGAGTCAGCACTCGCGGAACTATATCCCAGTGAGAGTTAGCACTCCTGGAACCATATCCCAGTGAGAGTCGGCACTCCCGGAACTATATCCCAGCGAGAGTCGGCACTCCCGGAACTATATCCCAGTGAGAGCCGGTACTCCCGGAACTATATCCCAGCGAGAGTTAGCACTCCCGGAACTATATCCCAGTGAGAGTCGGCACTCCCGGAACTATATCCCAGTGAGAGTCGGCACTCCCGGAACTATATCCCAGTGAGAGTCAGCACTACCAGAACTATATCCCAGCGAGAGCCGGCACTCCCAGAACTATATCCCAGCAAGAGTCAGAATGCCCGGAACTATATCCCAGCGTGAGTCAGCACTACCGGAATTATATCCCAGCGAGAGTTGGCACTCCGGGAGCTATATCCCAGCGAGGGTCAGCACTCCTGGAACTATATCCCAGCGAGAGCCGGCTCTCCCGGAACTATATCCCAGCGACAGTCAGCACTCCCAGAACTATATCCCAGCAAGAGTCGGCACTCCAGGAACTATATCCCAGCGAGTGTCAGCACTCCTGGAACTATATCCCAGCGAGAGTCGGCACTCCTGGAACCATATCCCTGCGAGAGTCAGAATGCCTGGAACTATATCCCAGCGAGTCAGAATGCCCAGAGCTATATCCCAGCAAGAGTCGGCACTCCTGGAACCATATCCCAGCGAGAGTCAGAATGCCTGGAACTATATCCCAGCGAGAGCCGGCACTCCTGGAACGATATCCCAGCGAGAGTCGGCACTCCCGGAACTATATCCCAGCGAGAGTCGGCACTCCCGGAACTACATCCCAGTGAGAGACGGCACTCCCGGAACTATATCCCAGCGAGAGTCAGAATGACCGGAACTATATCCTAGCGAGAGTCAGCACTCCCGGAACTATATCCCAGCGAGAGTCGGCACTCCCGGAACTACATCCCAGTGAGAGCCGGCACTCCCGGAACTATATTCCAGCGAGAGTCAGAATGACCGGTACTATATCCCAGTGAGAGTCAGCACTCCCGGAACTATATCCCAGCAAGAGTCAGCACTTGCGGAACTATATCCCAGTGAGAGTCAGCACTACCAGAACTATATCCCAGCGAGAGAGTCAGCACTCCCGGAACTATATCCCAGTGAGAGTCGGCTCTCCCGGAACTATATCCCAGCAAGAGTTGGCACTTTCGGAACTATATCTCAGCGAGAGCTAGCCTGTTTGAGAGAGGAGGACTTAACACATGGGAAAGCCCAAAGAGACTTGGCACCAATTGGCTTTAACAGGACAAGTGCTGCTCACCGGCCTTTGAAGAAAGCAATGTAGATCGGGGAGGAGTAGAAGTTGATAAACTGAAAAACAAACACCTTGAAGATGAAGGCGTCTTCGTATTTGGACTGAGTCCTGTGCATTTCTGGAACAGATGGAGCAAAGAGATTAAATGTGTCCCAGATAATACAAAGATAAACAATAGGTTTATTTCCTTCCTCTCTTCTCCAGCTCCCTGTCATACACAGCAGTGCTTATGCCTTTCGACAGAAGTCCAGGCCATTCTGGGGCACGCCTGCCCGCCTCTAGGCCAGTCCTCCATTGCAGCTTTTTCCATCATCCCGAAGATTAAGGGGTGATCTAATTGAGGTGTTAATAAAGCTCTGGTTAGACCTCATCTGGAGTACCGAGTTCAGTTCTGGGCACCGCACCTCAGGAAGGATATATTGACCTTGGAGGGGCTGCAGCGCAGATTCACCAGAATGATACCGGGGCTAAAAGGGTTACATTATGAGGACAGGTTGCATCGACTAGACTTGTATTCCCTCGAGTATAGAAGATTAAGGGGTGATCTAATTGAGGTGTTTAAGATGATTGAAGGATTTGATAGGGTAGATAGAGGGAAACTATTTCCTCTGATGGGAGAGTCCAGAACAAGGGGGTAGAACCTTAAAATTAGAGCTAGGTCATTCAGGGTTGATGCCAGGAAGCACTGCTTCACACAAAGGGCAGTGGAAATCTGGAACTCACTCCCCCAAAAAGTGGCTGAGGCTGTGGATCTATTGAAAATTTCAAAACTGAGACTGATAGATTTGTGTTAGGCAAGGGTATTGAAGGTTAGATAAATGGAGTTAAGATACAGATCAGCCATGAATGGGGGAACAGGCTCGAGGGGCTGAATGGCCTACTCCTGATCCTATGTTCCCAGCCCAGTCCCATTCTGATCACTTTATTTTTTCCTGTTCCGATACCCCAGTCTCTCAGCTCTTTGCTCAGTGGAGAACTGAACGAAGACTGGATGTAGCTATGGGTGCTCTATTGAAGAGCTAACCGAGGATCACCTTGGGTTTTCAAGATTATAAAGAATATGGGCTAAAAAAAAAGGTGCTTCTGCTCTTGCACGACAGCCAATGAAATGAACCACTATCGGAGCCAATCCTGGTCCCATTACCTATGCTGTTTGTGGGAGCTTGCCGAGTCCAAATTGGCTGCTGAGTCTCCCACATTACATCAGTGACTACACTTTAAAAGCACTTTATTGGCTGTGAAGCGCTTTGAGACGTCCTGAGGTTTTGAAAGGTGCTATATAAATGCAAGTCTTTCTTTCGACTATCTGAACTAGTTCCAGTACTGGTGCTTTCAGAATGCCTCAGTCCATCTGTTAGAACTGGGGTCGAATCAGCAATGCTTACATCGGAACCCCTGATAATCTGCCATTGCAGCAAGTTATGGGGGACACAACACGCAGCGAGACCGCAATAGATATCGGAATAAACGGCCCTCCACAGGGCCTGCGGTTTGGAATGACAAGCGACCCAGAGAATCAATAAAATGGTTCCACTCTCTATATACCAATGAGCAATGTGTATCGAGCTGGCGCTTACCCCATTTGGTTAGGAAATGGGCTAATGATGTATACACTCGAGCCAATAAGAGAATGAACAGCAGGTTGACCACTGATCCGGTTATGCTGGCAATCCTGGATGCCTGGAGAGGACAGAGTACAATACAGATTATAACAAACTATAGACTAGGGGTAGATACTGATTTAACATGCAGTGGGTCATTTAATTAAATACGAGGAGTTATTGATTTAAAATACAGGAAGTTATAGATTTAAAATATATGGAGAGCTAATTGTTCCCCGATTGACCCTTGACACTGTCTCTCCCGATTAACCCATGACCCTGCCTCCCCCCCTCTGATTGACCCATGACCCTGCCTCCCCCCCCCACGATTGGCCCTGTCTATCCTGCTCTGTCATTGTAAATGTAAATGAGCAGACTGTGGCAATTTCTAGATTTCCCCCATCCAGTGGACCTCTCTCAGCAGCAAAATGGGCATCAGACACTATTTAATAGGAGGGCACCAACAACCTCGACCAGCACACCCAGTGAGCTCCTGAAAGGGAATGTTGTCAAACAAAAGATTTTTTTACATGAAAAAAAATTATGTTCTTCGCCTTCTCTCTTCTAAAGACTGATGAATGTCAGAGTACACTTGCAAATGTCAGCAGTACCTCATTTTTCACTGGAGCCCTGGTGGGCTGTTGAACTGTGTGAGTATTACAATTGGGCAATGTCCTGTTCCTCATTTGGTGCCTCCAGTTATGCTCCTTACAGTTGGACCCCTGCACAAAGATTAGGATCAGGAGCCCTGGCTGATTTCCGCCCCCCCTCTAGACCAGGGGTACCCGAGGCCATTTATAGCCCCTCAAATGCCATCCTGGTTTGAGATAAGCCCGCTCAGCACAGACAAGGGATTGAACCTGGGCTTCTCCTGCTCTGTTCGGGCCAGCGCACCATGACGTGTATTTACCACTGAGCTTTCTGTTTTTTTTATAATGAGTTCTACAGCCATTTTATGGCAGGGGTCAGTCGTGGCTCAGTTGGTAGAGCTCTTGCCTCCGATTCATAAGGTTGTGGGTTCAAGTCCCACCCCTCAGAGACTTGAGCACATAATCCAGTACTGACATTCCAGTGCGGTACTGAGGGAGGGCTGCAATGTTGGAGGTGCCGTCTTTCGGATGAGACGTTAAACCGAGGCCTGGTCTGCCCTCTCAGCTGGACATAAAAGACCCCATGGCACTATTTTGAAGACGAGCAGGGGAGTTCTCCCCGGTGTCGTGACCAATATTTATCCCTCACCCAACACCTAAAACAGATTTGTTGTATCCGTGTGTTAATGGAGACACGGAATGCAGGAGTTGGTTTAACAGGTGTTTACTGAACAAAGTCTGGAGGTGAACTAAAAGATACAAGACGCTATACAGGCTTATATACCCGAGTGGTCACTACTGGTATTGCAGTACACAGGGGCTCTTAAAGGTACATACACTACAATTCCTCCCCTTTTAGATAATTAGTACATAACATTTTAAGTAATCATTAATTAACATGTTTACAAGAACAATAATCTATACATTTGCTGCAGTTAATCAATTATAAGTCAGTCTCTCTGGAGGCTTCCTGACTCGGTCCGGATAACGCCTCGGTGGTGTAGTAGTTTTCGGTGGTGTAGTAGGTTCTTTTGGCAAGGTCGATTCGGCTTGAATGCCAGTGTCGGGTTCATCTGGTTCCAGTATCACCGGATCGGAGGTAGATACTATGGGTATCTCTGCTTCATCATTAGGCGTATAGAGTTGTGGTGTAGGTTGTCCCTTTTCGGATGACTCTATGATCTGGTCAGCATGGCGCCTTATTATGCTTTCTCCAATGTCCACGGTATACATCAGCGGTCCTAGTCGTGTGCAAATAGTTCCAGGCTGCCATTTCTCGGTACGGTAGTCCCGGGCCAAAACTTGTTGACCTATCTGGAAGGTTCTAGTTGGCCTTTCATTCATGCCTTGAAATTGCCGGTTCTCTACGTCCCTTCTGATGTTTGGTTTGATCAAATCCAGCCGGCATCTTAGTCTTCTATTGAAAAACATCATGGCGGGAGTTTGGTTTGTAACCACATGTGTTGCATTCCTGTACGCAAACAAGAAGTTATCTACCTTATGTTGTAGATTTATGTCTTCATTACCCATGGCCTTTATGGCCTTCTTGAAGGTCTGGACAAACCTTTCAGCCAATCCATTGGTGGCGGGATGGTATGGGGCGGACGTGTAGTGCTTAACCCCATTGTTTTTTAAGATCTTCCTGAATCCTTCGGACACAAATTGCGGTCCATTATCAGAACAGATCTGTTCAGGCAGCCCATTCCTGGCAAATATGGTCCTTAATACTGTGATGGTTTTTTCCGTGGTGGTGGAGGACATCTTTATTACCTCCGGCCACTTGGAGTGTGCATCAACCACGATTAAGAACATTGAGTCCATAAATGGACCAGCAAAGTCGATATGTACCCTTTGCCATGGAGATGAGGGCCACTCCCATGGATGTAGAGGGGCTTGTGGTGGGGCGTTTTGGACCTTCTGGCATCCTAGACAGCTCTTGGTCATTTCTTCGATGTCTCCATCGATACCTGGCCACCACACAAACGCTCTGGCTAGGTTCTTCATTTTCACTCCACCCAGATGCCCCTCGTGAAGCTCCTTTAGCACTTTATCCTGGAGTTTGGGTGGAATCACCACTCTGGATCCACACATCAAGGTTCCTCGGCACACTGACAGCTGTTCTCTTCTTTGCGAGAATGCTGGCAACAGTGGTTCGCCATGTGCTGGCCATCCCTTCACCGTTAAATCGTAGACTCGTGAGAGAGTCGGGTCATTTCTCGTTTCCTTTTCAATGGTAGAATTTGTTACTGGTAGACATTCCACTATGGTTGAGTGGAACATCTCCACTGGGTCCACTGTAGGTGCCTCTTCTACCGTTGGCAACGGTAGGCGCGATAAACCGTCAGCATTCCCATGCTGTTGTGACTTTGTATTCTATGTCATATTGGTGTGCCCCTAGGAAAAGGGACCACCTCTGTAGCCTTTGCGCTGTCATAATGGGAACGCCCTTTTTAGGGTTGAATATGGAGACGAGGGGTTGATGGTCAGTCAACAAGGTAAATTTTTGTCTGCGTAGGTAATGGTTGAATTTCTTCACTCCCCACACCAGGCTGAGTGCTTCCCTGTCGATCTGGGCATAGTTACGCTCAGCTTTTGCGTCACCCCCATTGAACTCAGCTATCGGCCGCTCCAAGCCATCAGGGAATCTATGCGATAATACCGCTCCTACGCCGTAAGGGGATGCATCGCATGTCAGTCTGATTGGCAGTGATGGGTTGTAATGATCCAACACTTCCTTGGACGTGATGAAGCCTTTGCATTTATGGAAGGCACGTTTACAGTCTTCGCTCCATTTCCAAATTACTCCCGTTTGTAGCAGTGCGTTAAGAGGGTGCAGAACAGTTGACAAGTTCGGTAAAAATTTATGATAGTAATTTATCAATCCCAGGAACTACCTTAATTGTGAGACATTTTCAGGTGCTGGGGCTTTTATGACCGCTTCAATTTTTTCAGGTGACTTATGTAACCCTTCTTCGTTAATTATATGGCCACAATATGATATTTGTTTCTGGAAAAATTCGCACTTGGGGCAATTTGCTCGTAGGCCCCGTTCTCTCAGCCTAGTGAGCACCTGCTCCAAATTGGCAAGGTGCTCGTTGTCGTTTTCTCCTGTTACAAGGATGTCGTCTAGGTAGCATTGAGTCCCCGGAATCCCTTGCAGGACTTGCTCCATAGCTCTTTGCCAGATAGCTGGAGCTGATGCTACTCCGAAAACCAGTCGATTGTACTGGTACAGGCCTTTGTGTGTGTTTATCGTGAGATACTTTTAAGAGGCCTCCTCAACCTCCATCTGTAGATATGCCTGTGCCAAGTCAATTTTGGTGAAACGTTTCCCTCCGGATAGCGAGGCGAAAATATCTTCTATCCTCGGAAGAGGATACTGTATCGTGTGAAGGACCGGGTTTACAGTCACCTTGAAGTCCCCACAGATGCAAATTTTTCTCTGTTCTTCAGATTTATCATTATTCAACGTTTTCTTCAAGACCGGGACGATGGGTGTTGCCCACTCACTCCAATCTACCTTGGATAACACGCCTGCTTTTTCCAAATTCTCCAGCTCTGCCTCGACTGCTGGACGAATTGCGTATGGCACCGGCCTTGCCTTAAAAAACTTGGGAATTGCCGCATCTTCCACTTTTATTGAGGCGGTGACGCCTTTCAATGTTCCTAGTTCCTGTTGAAACACTTCTTTGGCGTTAGCCAAGATGTCTTTTAATTGTTCAGGTATGACGTCATCATCATTTTTTTTCTTACTGGTCACCGTCAGTGCCTGAATGGAGTGCCAGTCTAAACGTATCTTCCTGATCCATTCACGTCCCAACAACGGTGGACCACCATCTTGCAGAACGTATAAATACAACTTCTGTATTTCCTTGCCGTTGTATACAACAGGCACCCTTATTTTCCCTCTGGGGTATACTTTCTGCCCCGTATATGTCTTCAAGATAATGGATGTGTCTTTCAAAGGTATATGCGGAAATAGCCGCTCGTAATCCCATCGAGTTTGCACATTCTCCCCGTGTTTGCGTGGGTTTCCTCCGGGTGCTCCGGTTTCCTCCCACAGTCCAAAGATGTGCGGGTTAGGTTGATTGGCTATGATAAATTGACCCTTAGTGTTAGGGGGATTAAATACGTGGGGATAGGGTGGGATATGTGTTGGTGTAGGGGTTACGGGGATCGGGTGGGATATGTGTCGGTGCAGGCTCGATGGGCCGAAATGGCCTCTATCTGCACTGTGGGGTTTCTGTGATTTCTGTGACTTATGACGGTCAGAGCTGATCCTGTATCTAGCTCCATTTTAACTGGGGACCCCGGTATCGTGAGAGTAATCCAAATGGTCTGGTAATCTTCTTTGGCAATTACATTATGTAATTTGAGACAGCTTAGTCTCTTGTTTCCGGAGTCGCTATCGCTCTTCTGGTCTTCGGAGCTACTGTCAGTCATCATTTGTACCTTTCTGTACTTTTCCTTATTGATTTTTTTTCTTGTAAGTGGATTTTTTGTTTCCAGATCGGCATACACGTGCAATGTGTCCCATCTTTCCGCATTGCCTGCATGCTTTGTCCTTGAACCAGCAGTCCCTCTGGTCATGGGTGGATCTGCCGCAGCGATAACATCTCTCGAAACCCCGTGTCATTTCATGGGTGCCGAAGTCCTGTGGCTTTTGCTGTATCTCTGCAGCTCCTCTTGCTGCTGCTTCGTATGATACAGCCACACTGAAAGCCTTGTCCAGTGTCAAATCTTTCTCAGAAAGTAGCCTTTTCTGTGTTCCTTCACTTAGGAGACCGCAGACGAATTTGTCTCGTAGAGAATCTGCCAGTCCTGCCCTGAATTGGCAGTGCTTTGACAGCTTTTTTAATTCGGTGAGGTAATCAGCGTTACTTTCATTCTTGTGCTGGATTCCTCCTGAAGAATTTGAATCGTTCCGCTATCAGCAGCGGTGTTGGGTTTAAGTGCTCCTGTAGGGTATCAACAATCTCCTTAAAATTCTTGTCCATCGGTTTGGCTGGAGTGATTAAGTTTCGTAACAGCCCGTATGTCCTTGCGCCCATCAGATTTAGAAGTACCGATGCCTTTTTATCATCCTCTACTTCATTTGCTGTGCAATATACCTCCACTCTTTCCACATATGTGGTCCAATCCTCTATATCACTATCAAAAGCAGTAATATTGCCAGTCTTAGGCATCCTGAAAATCAAAAATGGCGCCTCCCGCGCTTTCCTTTCTTCCCTGCCGAGAAAAAATGGCGCCTCCCGCGCTTTCCCGCCGCTGACAATGCTGTTCTCCGTGTTTTTTATTTACACAGATATTTCTAATAGTTGGAGACTCGTCCCTGCCGGACTCTCTGGGACTTTTCCCTCCCTCTGCTTGGTCCGAATGCCGACCTGCTTTGCAGCGCCGGCCGTCTCCCGAGTGCTCCACCCTCCGTCTCTGTTTGCCTCCGCCTTCCGACTCGCTGCTCAGCCCCGCTGCAGAGCCACCCGATCGAGCCCCAGCCCGCCGCCCAGGAAGGATTAGTGCAGTACCTGCCACCAGCCCGGCTAGCTGGTGAAACCAGTTTTTTTTTTTCTTCTTCGACCTTCGTCTGAGGAATCGATCTCCTTGAGGTGCTGCCGAATTGCAGGTAAGTCCGTTTCCAATTCGTCGCCACTGTTGTATCCGTGTGTTAATGGAGACACGGAATGCAGGAGTTGGTTTAACAGGTGTTTACTGAACAAAGTCTGGAGGTGAACTAAAAGATACAAGACGCTATACAGGCTTATATACCCGAGTGGTCACTACCGGTATTACAGTACACAGGGGCTCTTAAAGGTACATGCACTACAAGATTATCTGATCATTATCACATTGCTGTTTGTGGGACCTTGCACATATTGGTTGCAGCGTTTCCTACATTACAACAGTGACTACACATCTAAAAAGTACTTCATTGGCTGTAAAGTGCTTTGGGACGTCCGGAGGTTGTGAAAGGCACTATATAAATGCAAGTCTTTCTTTCTTTAACCTTGAACATTGCCACTGGGGAGCAACATACTCACTGTTGCCATGATTATGGTATTGCCTGTCTCATACATGAGGATGCTAACGATGGTGCGGTACAGAATGACAGACATCAAGAAGATCAGCACCACCACAACCTGAAGGAAGGACATCCAGAATTAGTGAATGGCCGCTCAGTGACACCCAGTACCCAGTTAGTCAATACCACAGGCACAATGTTTACTATTAACTGCACTATATCTAAAAGCATGTATTTTCCTTTACTTAATTTTGCTATATACACACCCTGATATTTTGAGGTTATTGCCATTGCAGTGTTACAGACCCCCTCTTAACATCCAAGCTGTCCAGTGGTGCCACAATTGCCTCACGGCACTGTCACCACTTTGACCCTGATCCCAGCAGTAAGATAATGAGCTGGCCATCTGTCTTCAGGGGGACCAAAGTCTCCTGGGTGTAGACATGGTGCAGGCAGAGTGACCACTCGCTGGACCAGGACAGGAATGAATCAGAGAAGAAATGTTGTGAATGGAAAGTAATGGAATGCATGTCTTATTTAATGAATGGCCCTTCCTACCAGGAGCAGAATCACCATGGAGCTCGTGATAATACGCTTGATCCTGTTCTCCTCTGGAAAGTAGGGCTCCTCTGTCCCCGTGATTGGATTTTTTATAGTCATGGGAGCCACGGCAGTGAACTCGGGCCTAGGGCGCTCCTGAAATGAAAACCCCAAATAAATTAAATCGTCTGAATGAAGTGGACATCAGCGTGATGTAGGTACACAATTGATCACCAATTAGCCCAGTTTCCCAATTTACAATTGCTATTTGAAGCAAACTCAACATATGATTATTTCAATAAAAACAGAAAATGCTGGAAATACTCAGCCGGTCAAACAGCATCTGTGGAGAGAGAAACAGAACTAACGTTTCAGGTCAGAATAATTATGTAAATGTTCAGTTTGTGGCTGGAGACTAATCCTGTTGCAAACACTTAACAGCAGACACTGACACAAGCATTTTTGTTAAAAAAAGACTTGCATTTATCACAGAATCACAGAAACCCCACAGTGCAGATACGAGGCCATTTCGGCCCGTCGAGCCTGCACCGACACATATCCCACCCGATCCCCGTAACCCCTATACCAACACATATCCCACCCTATCCCCGTAACCCCACGTATTTAATCCCCCTAACACTAAGGGTCAATTTATCATAGCCAATCACCCTAACCCGCACATTTATATCGCGCCTTTCATGACTTCAGGATTTCCCAAAGTGCTTCACAGCCAATGAAGTACTTTTCTGAAGTGTCGTCACTGTTGTAATGTAGGAAACGCGGCAGCCAATTTGCACACAGCACGATCACACAAACAGCAATGTGATAATGACCAGATAATCTGCTTTAGTGATGTTGGTTGAGGGATAAATATTGGCCAGGACAATTCCCCTGTTCTTCTTCGAAATAGTGCCATGGGATCTTTTACGTTCACCTGAGGGGGCAGATGGGGACTCGGTTTAATGTCTCATCCAAAAGACGGCACTCTCTCAGTACTGCACTGGAGTGTCAGCCTAGATTAATTACGCTCAAGTCTCTGGGGTGGGATTTGAATCTATGACTCATAGGCGAGAATGCTACCCACTGAGCCATGGCCGACAGTAGGAATTTGGGAATTATCATTTCCCTGGATGTCAAGGGTAGGATAAGGCAAAAAAAGGGAAGCTTATTGCAGATACTGAGAGCTACATACTGCAGAAAGCCTAAAGGAATATAGAAAGTGCAGGGATGAAATTAAAAAGGAAATTAGGAATGCAAAGAGAGGGCATGAAAAAACATTGGCAAGTAAAATCAAGGAAAACCCAAAGATGTTTTATAAATACATAAAGTGCAAGAGAATAACTAAAGAAAGAGTAGGGCCTATTAGAGTCCAAAATGGTAACATGTGTGTGGAGGCAGAAAACATGGGTATGGTTCTTCATGAATACTTTGCAGCTGTCTTCACAAAAGAGAGGGACGATGCAGACATTATCGTTGAGGAGGAGTGTGAAATATTAGATGTGATAAACATTGAGAGAGGAACTATTAAGGGGTTTAGCATCTTTGAAAGTCGATAAATTGCTAGGCCCGGAAGAAATGTATCTCAGGCTGGTAAGAGAAGCAAGGGAGGAAATAATGGAAGCTCTGACCATCATTTTCCAATCCTCTCTGGCTACAGGTGTGGTACTGGAGGACTGCTAAAGTTGTACCATTGTTTAAAAAGGGAGAGAGGGATAGACCGAGTAATTACAGGCCAGTTAGCCTAACCTCGGTGGTGAGAAAATTTCTGGAAAAAATTCTGAGGGACAGTATTAATCGTCATTTAAAAAGGCACGGGTTAATTAAAGACAGTCAGCATGGATTTGTTAAGGGAAGGTCATGTCTGACTAACTTGGGTGAATTTTTTGATGAGGTAACAAAGAGGGTAGCGCATTTGATGTAGTCTGCATGGATTTTAGCAAGGCTTTTGACAAGGTCCCACATGGCAGACTGGTCAGAAAAGTAAAAGCCCATGGGATCCAAGGCAAAGTGGCAAGTTGGAGCCAAAATTGGCTCAGTAGCAGGAAGCAAAGGGTAATGGTCGATGGGTGTTTTTGTGACTGGAAGGCCGTTTCCAGTGGGGTTCCGCAAGGCTCAGTACTCAGTCCCTTGCTTTTTGTGGTATACATCAATGATTTAGACTTCAGTGCAGGGAGCATGATTAAGAAGTTTGCAGATGATACAAAAATTGGCAGTGTGGTTGATAATGAAGAACGAAGCTGTAGGCTGCAGGAAGATATCAATGGATTGGTCAGGTGGGCAGAAAAGTGGCAAATGGAATTCAATCCGGAGAAGTGTGAGGTAATGCATTTGGGGAGGGCTAACAAGGCAAGCGAATACACAATAAATGGTAGGATACTGAGAAGTGTAGAGGAACAGAGGAACCTTGGAGTGCATAGCCACAGATCCCTGAAGGTAGCAGGACAGGTAGATAAGGTGGTTAAGAAGGCATATGGGATACATTCCTTTATTAGTTGAGGCATAGAATATAAGAGCAGGGAGGTTATGCTTGAACTGTGTAAAACACTAGTTAGGCCGCAGCTAGAGTACAGCATATAGTTCTGGTGACCTAATTACAGGAAAGATTGCACTGGAGAGCGTACAGATGAGATTTACGAGGATGTTGCCTGGGCTGGGGAATTTTAGCTATGAGGAAAGGTTGGATAGGCTGGGGTTGTTTTCTTTGGAGCAGAGGAGGCTGAGGGGAAACTTAATTGAGATGTATAAAATTATGAGGGGCCTAGATAGAGTGGCTAGGAAGCACCTATTCCCCTTAGCAGAGAGGTGAATAACCAGGGGGCATAGATTTAAACTAATTGGTAAAAAGATTAGAGAGGAGTTGAGGAGAACTTTTTTCACCCAGAGGATGGTTGGGGTCTGCAACTCACTGCCTGAAAGGGTGGTAGAGGCAGAAACCCTCATCACATTTGTAAACTACTTGGATATACACTTGAACTTCCATAACCTACAAGGATACGGACCAAGAGCTGGAAAGTGGGAGTAGGCTGGATAGCTGTTTCAGCTGACACAGACATGATGGGCCGAATGGCCTCCTTCTGTGCTGTAAATTTCTATGATTCTATGATCAAATAATCTTTGGTATGTTTTGTTTGTGTGAACCCTTTTTTACCTCAGTTTCCTCAAAGTCGAAGCAGTCCCAGTTATGGGACAGGGTGGCACTCTTTCTCTTCCAGTACTCAAGGAATGTTACCGCCCACAGTGACATGAAGATACTGAAGAACACGGTGCCCCCATTGTCAAAGAGCTGGCTCACCTGGAGGAAAGGGAGACATAGTGATGGTCAACAATGTAGCTGTGTTTATGAATACACAAATTCATACCCTAACATATAGAAGATTAAGGGGTGATCGAATTGAGGTGTTTAAGATGATTTGAGGGCTTTATAGGATAGAGAAACTATTTCCTCTGGTTGGGGGGGTGGAGTCCAGAACAAGGGGACATAACCTTACAATTAGAGCTGGGCCATTCAGGGGAACTCTGGAACACTCTACCCCCCGAAAAAACTGTTGAAGCTGGGGGCCGGGGGGGGGGGGGACTCAGACATAGCCCTCTCAAAGAATGCTCCACACGTGGCGTTCTCCAGACAAGTCCTCCCCTCCTCTTCCTACCAGGGAGCTCTGTCCCCCTCACTGCTAGCTTCAAAATATCAGAAATATCCTCATGCAACTTGTGAATTGCATTCAGCACCATCTCTGTGACCCGCTGCTCCTTTATCAATCACCCTATTGGCAAGGACATTCATATTACAGTTAAGGAACTTATAGGTTTACAGCACAGAAACAGGCCATTCACTCAACAGTTCTGTGCCGGTGTTTATGCTCCACATGAGCTTCCTCTCACTCTATCAGCATATCATTCTATTCCATTCTCCCTCATGTGTTTATCCCCTTAAATGCATCTAAATGGGATAGATTCAGAAGAGATCTAGCAGCTGAAGACTGGGCATCCATGAGGCGCTGTGGGCCATCAGCAGCAGCATAGGAACATAGGAACAGTCCCTCGAGCCTGTTCCACCATTCAATGAGATCATGGATGATCTGCGACCTAACACCAATTACCCGCCTTTGGCCCATATCCCTTAATGCCTTTGATTAACAAAATGCTATCAATCTCTGATTTAAAATTAACAATTGATCTAGCATCAATTGCCATTTGCAGAAGAGAGTTCCAAACTTCTACCATCCTTTGTGTGTAGACGTGTTTCCTAATTTCACTCCTGAAAGGTCTGACTCTAATTTTTAGACTATGCCCCCTAGTCCTAGAATCCCCAACCAGCAGAAATAGTTTCTTTCTAACTACCCTATTTGTTCCCCTTAATATCCTGAAAACTTCGATTAGATCACCCCTTAACCTTCTAAATTCTAGGGAATACAATCCTAATTTGTGTAATCTCTCCTCGTAACTTAACCCTTGGATTCCAGGTATCATTCTGGTAAGCCTACGCTGCACTCCCTCCAAGGCCAATATATCCTTCCTAAGGTGTGGTGCCCAGAACTGAACGCAGTGCTCCAGGTGTGGTCTAACCAGGGCTTTGTATAGCTGCAGCATAACTTCTACCCCCGTTGTACTCTAGTCCTCTAGATATAAAGGTCAGCATTCCATTAGTCTTTTTGATTATTTTCTGTACCTGTTCATGACATTTTAATGATCTATGTATCTGGACCCCCAAGTCTCTTTGGACCTCCACTGTTTTTAGCTTTTCACCATTTAGAAAGTACCCTGTTCTATCCTTTTTAGGTCCAAAGTGGATGACCTCACATTTGCTTACATTGAAATCCATTTGCCACAGTTTTGCACATTCACTTAATCTATCAATATCCTTTTGTAATTTTATGCTTTTATCTACACTGCCCACAATGCCGTTTATCTTTGTGGAAGCAGAATTGTACTTCACCACAATCTGTAACCTCATGGCCCGGCATATCCCTCACTCTACCATTACCATCAAGCCAGGGGAACAACCCTGGTTCAATAAGGAGCGTAGAAGAGCATGGCAGGAGCAGCACCAGGCATACCTAAAAATGAGATGCCAACCTGGGGATGCTGCAATACAGGACTACATGCATGCTAAAAAGCAGAAGCAGCATGCTATAGACAGAGCTAAGCGATTCCACAATCAACAGATCAGATAAAAGCTCTGCTGTCCTGCCACATCCAGTCGTAAATGGTGGTGGACAATTAAACAACTAACGGGAGGAGGAGGCTCTATGAACATCCTGTTGCTCAATGATGGAGGAGCCCAGCACGCGAGTGCAAAAGACAGGGCTGAAGCCTTTACAACTATCTTCAGCCAGAATTGCCAAGTGGATGATCCATCTCGGCCTCCTCCTGAGGTCCCACCATCACAGAAGCCAATTCACTCCTCATGTAAGGCTCGCAAAATTTATACAGATTCCCCCAAACCAAGAAAAGAAGAGATATTGGACTGTTTGAAGGAATATTGGGCCAAAGGGGTTTAAAATCAATACCCCAGGATTTCTGCTATTTTAAAAGGCATGTTCAGGCCTGTGGAAAAGCTGCAACAAAAGGAATGGGTTGGACACTGTGGGACAGACAGTTTGAGTATTGGAAAAGGCCAGATTGTCCGAGAATGTCCTGGACTGTCCCAGTCATTCTACATAAAGACAATAGGCCCACGGGAGGACAGTTCCCGCCGAAAACCCACAGGGCCATCAAGTACATGAATAATACAATACATGCCAACAACCAACAAAAGAGACCCTGGCCCCAGCAGGAGAAGACAATCAAACAACAGATTAACCACTCAAAGATTTCCAATAACACTTTGCACATTTAAAACTGATTTTGAAGCAATCCTGAAACCAGTTAAAAGCCAATTAAAAATAGATGGGACCAGCCCCGAAACTCAATGAGAATTTAAACCTATTAAAATTAACGAGCCCGCCAAAATTAACAATGGACCAGAGGAGATTTGGCGGTCAGATAAGCCAGGCCTCAACACAGTATAATTGTGGCCTGCTTAGACAGTTGACAGTACAGTTCGAGTTGAGAGAGTCAGTTGAGGACACAGCTCAAGACAAGCAGTTGAGAAGGTTCAAGTTCAGTACAGGAGAGAGAAAGTACGGTTCAGAAAGAGTACTACTCATTATCATCATCACTGTACATAGTCGGAGGATCGGAGACTTGAGGAAAGAAGAACGAAACAAAAGGAAAAGGGAATCGCGGCAACCAAAGGCCTCAAGAAACCAACTAACAATATTACCACCAACTAGGTAATATTGGGCCATGTAGGGGGTGGTGCGTATGCCCAGTCATTTATGCCTCTGACTGTTTATGAGCGGTTCGAGTCACTCCCACGCCCCTGGGTTCTAGACACCGGACTTAGGTACAAGGCGGCTATACAGCAAAGACTCGAGTAGACAGGTGGTTAGATGTAAGCAAAAACCAAGATTTTTATTGACACAATCTTATGAAAAATTACTAGTATAAACTTTTACAGGCAAAATACAAAATAACTATATACTTATACAGGGAATGGGGAACACACGGCACATTGAGGGAAAACAAACTATCCCCTTATCCTTATCCCACCCCCTATACCCAACTAGATTAAGCTATGAGGGGTCAGAATTCATGCTCACCAATCCAAAAGATCTGCTGAATTCAAAACAGCGGTGGGGTTTGGGGTTCGCTCTTTGTGCTCTCTGGAGCCTGCCATCGTCACGTGGGCTCGGGTTGCTGCAAGGGCGTTGTCCAGGTACAAGTACCCCAAAGTTAAAGTCTCTGCTTGGGTACTTTACCTCGCAGGGATGATGGTTCCTCTTCCTCGGCCGGCAGTTGGAGTTTGCATGAAGATAGTCGCAGGTCAGCTGGACTGAAGGCCCGATCTTCTTCAATCGTCTTTCCATTCATCTTCTTCACCACCTCGCCTCGTCGCGTCCCGCCTCGCCTGGCCTAGTTTGTCCGTGTCCGCCTGGCATGATGCCGGGCGTCCCTGAAGGAATGGGGAAGGCACGAGCAGTGGCCGGGCGGTAAGCGCGGGATGGGGGAAGAGCAGTAGCCGCGAGGACGAGGGGCCGGAGCCGGAGCAAAGGCTGAGAGCAGAGAGAGGTGGTTGCCGGTGGGCCTCCAGTTATACTCCTTTGGATGGCCCTTATCTGCGTGCCAAATCAGGTTAGTTCTTTGTCCCAATCTTGGCGGGCTATTTTAAATAACGGTAGCAATCTACTCTAACTGTTTTTGGATGGCCGGTAATCACATCTACTGGCCAGATAATTGACTTGTTTTGTTATTAATACATCTTAATGGGCCTGTCCAGCCTCGATGGCTTCCTTAAGCTGTTCCCAATTATTTATGCAAACTGCTTGATGGCCTTAACTACAGGCCTAACTGGGTTTGAACTGTCTCCGATTTGGTCTAATCCATAATTCAAAGTCCTGTTTGGTTTTCAAAATGCAAAGTCTCTCTTCACAGAAACTGCAGCTTTGGTTTCGATTTGTCCACGAGCTGCCTGTGCCGCAGAGTCCAAGTTTTTAAAATCTCACAGGCTTTCTGCCACGAGGCGCGGACGCCATTTTGGGTACCCTTTTTCATTAAAATGTCCATGCAGGGTCCCTTTTCTTATTAATAACCTTGGGGGAAATGTAGAAATTTTGCGAATGTTACAGCCACCGCGACCAACAAGAAACCAACCAACAAGAAGTCGAAAATTCGCAAGTTTGTTTCCACTCTACAAGCTAGCCTGACTTACCCCTGGGTAAGATTTGAAACAAAAGACTCTAAAAACTATAACTAACCAAAGGAAATTGGGTACTTACCCGATAAATCCAACTACGCATCAGCGGACAGGCGAAGACTGAAAACCCAACGCAGGTGCAGTCTTCCACCACGTCCGGGGTACAGTAGGCCCCGACCGCCACAACTAAAGAGAACCCCGAAATCGCAAACCTCTACAATCTGTCAAGAAAGTCGTTTGGTGAGCATTTCCTGGTCCTTTGGATTTCAATCTAGTTAGTGAAGTGGGATTGGGAGGTGTACTGTCCTCCCTACGTGTATGTGTCTGTACGCAGTTAGACAGCCAGCCAAACTCCTTTCAATAATGACATGGGAGTCAGGATGTAGCGTCCAAGCTCCGGTGTTTAATGATGCCACACTTGCATGAGGTCAATGAAACAATACAAATCAGTTGTATTGGGTTGGAGTAAAAAGGCAATGCTTTCGAAGGCGTAACAATATAAGATTACAGCAGATTAACTTGCAGCACACTTCATGCTGTTGTGACCTCTTTGTTTGCTTATCACTATACTATTTCCTGTTCCTGTTGAGTGACCCTACTGGCCATTACCATCTACTGCCACCTACTGGCGGCAACAAAACGTAACACCTGCAATTATAAGGCAGAACACTCCCCGCCTGGCGTCTATTAGATGCCACTACTTATAAAACATACAGAACTGTGGAATCAATAATACTCAGTCCTCCTTAGGTAAGAGGAGTACGACCTCTGAGATGGGTCTGAAGAACTTTTTGACCGTCCCTTGAACAGTGGCCTTCACCTCTATCTGTCGTCTTTGCTGGGGAAGACAGAGGTGACAAGACCCATAGGCCACTCATTGCGGGATACTTGGCTTTCTTTCAGTAAGACGATGTCACCTTCTCGGAGACTCCGACGAGCCTCGTTCCACTTCCGCCGGCTTTGCAAAGTGGGAAGGTACTCGGTGCACCAGCGGCTCCAGAACTTACTGGCCAAGGCTTGTACTCTTCTCCACTGGCTCTTCAGGAGGTCTTTGTCAGTGAAGTCTCCAGGAGGAGTGGGTACACTGCCCTTCTGTGTGAGTAACATGTTTGGAGTCAAAAGGAATGGTGAATCTGGATCGGAAGAAACAGGAACAAGGGGCCTCGCATTAACGATTGCTGACACTTCAACCATGAAGGTGCACAGCACTTCGTGCGTCAGCTGAGGTGGTCTGTTCTGTTGCAACATGGAGTCCAGAATGCGCCGCGACACTCCAATCATGCGCTCCCACGCACCACCCATGTGTGGAGCATGCGGAGGATTAAATTCCCATTTGCAACCTTGCTGGCTTAGGTATGTCAGGATGCTTGGCCTTTGGTTGTGTTCATTCCCTAACTCTAGCTCTCGACAGGCTCCAATGAAATTTGTTCCACAGTCGGATCTTAACTGCTTTGCTGGCCCGCGGATGGTGAAGAATCTTCGTAATGCATTAATGCAGCTGGACGTGTCCATGGACTCGATCACTTCTATATGCACAGCTCTTGTGCTCATACAAGTGAATAGCATAGCCCAGCGTTTGCTATGAGTGGCGCCTTCTCTGGTGCGGCGAGTAGTGATAGTCCAAGGGCCAAAAACATCCAGGCTGACGTATGAAAATGGTGGCGATGAACTAAGTCGTTCCGGAGGCAGATCAGCCATCTTCTGCTCCTCCATTCTCCATCTGAGCTTTCTGCATGTGACGCATTGGTGTAAGACAGATCCAATCAACTGTTTGCCGCTGACAATCCACAAGCCGGCTGCTCGAATGGCTCCCTCAGTGAACTGGCGGCCCTGGTGTTCTATCAGTTCATGCTGGTGTCTTGTGAGCAATGTTGTAATGTGGCAGGACAACAGGACCCCTTTCTTGCAAGCTCAGTTCTGCATGCGTCAGCCGTCCTCCAATTCTGATGAGGTTATCATTCAAAACTGGATTCAGTTTCCACAGTGAACTGGTCTTGGTAATGGTTCTTTTTTCAGCAAGTGCTCTGTACTCCTCAGAGTACGCCTGAACTTGAACTGACATGATAATGTTCTCAGCTGCAGCCAACTCGTCTGGGGAACGAGGCTTCCTGCACCAGTGCCAACCTCTGCATTTGTTTGATGAGCTGCCAGGATCGGACTTGAGAGCGAGCCACATGGATTAAGAAAGCTATGGCTCTAACGAGCGATTGCCAGGTTGAAAAGCGCTCAAAGTGCTCACAGGTAAGTAGGCTCTCTTGGGTGTGAGTCATTAAGCTGATCACATGAGGATGGACCTCCACATCTAGTTCTGGGCTGACGAGCTTGAATGATTCTTGTGCCGTATGGTCAGCTTGGTCAGGTTTGTGTAAGAAAGCTGGCCCGGTAAACCACATTGTACTGGAGAGCTGGGAGGCAGGCACTGACCTGGTGGCGAGGTCAGCTGGATTCAGCTCTGTGGGCACATAGTGCCACTGGTCAGGGCATGTTGATTGTCTTATTCGCTGAACTCTGTTGTGTACATATATGAAGAACCTCTTTGACTCATTGGAGATGTAACCGAGCACAACTTTGCTGTCACAGTAGAATTTCACTGCATCAAGCTTGAAATCTATCTCATCCAGGATGAGATCTGCCATCTCCACCGCTAATACTGCAGCGCATAACTCCAGGCGTGGTATGGTGGGCTCTGTCCGGGGTGTCAACTTCACCTTTCCCAGGACAAATCCCATGTTGCTTTGGCCCTCATCATCCAGGGATCTCAGGTAGGCTACCGCGCCAATAACTTTCTCAGACGCATCTGAGAATACACACAACTCGGTGCGTTTGGATTTGGAGAGTGTGTCTGGTGAGTAGGTGCGTGGGATATGAAGATTATTTAGATTTTTGAGAGAATTTCTCCATGTCTCCCATTCTGTTAACCTGCCCTTGGGGAGTGGAGAGTCCCAGTCGCTCATGTCTGTGCAGAGTTCTCGTAGTAGGGCTCTTCCCTGAATAGTCACGGGCGCCACCATGCCGAGAGGGTCAAAGAGTGAGTTGACCGTTGACAGCACTCCACGGCGTGTAAATGGCTTGTCACCTACAGACACTGCAAAGGTGAAGGTGTCAGATTCAATTTCCCAATGTAAACCAAGGCTTAGCTGGGCTGGCATGGTTTTGTCACTGTGGTCTAAGTCTTTGATGCCCTTGGCGAGATCCTCAGCTGGGAAGGTCTTCATCACTGCTACACTGTTTGAGGCAATTTTGTGCAGCCTCAGGTTGGACTGTGCTAATGAAGCTTGAGTTCGCTTCAGCAGGTTGATGGCTTCTGCTTCTGAAGGTAAGGATATGAGGCCGTCATCAACATAAAAATGTCTCTCCACAAACTGTCTTGTGTCTGTTCCATGCTCGTGTTCTCCCTCTTTGGCTGCACTTCTGAGCCCATAGATGGAGACTGCAGGGGAGGGGCTGTTACCAAAAACGTGGACCCGCATCCTGTATTCAGTGATGTCCTTTGACATCATGTTGTCGCGATACCAGAAGAGCCTCAGATAGTTCCTATGGTCCTCTCTCACCACAAAGCAATAGAACATCTGTTGGATGTCTGCGGTTACTGCTACGAGCTCTTTCCTAAAGCGAATCAGCACGCCAAGGAGGGTGTTGTTTAGGTCTGGACCCGTGAGCAGAACGTTGTTGAGTGAGATGCCACAGTGCTGAGCGCTGGAGTCGAAAACTACTCTTATTTGACTAGGCTTCTGGGGGTGATAAACTCCAAAAATCGGGAGATACCAGCACTCTTCTCCTTCTTTGAGTGGAGGTGCTAATTCAGCATGGTTACTCTCAAAAACCTTTTCCATGAAGGCAATGAACTGTTCCTTCATTTCGGGCTTTCTATCTAATGTGCGCCGCAGTGATGCGAGGCGTGACAGTGCCTGATCGCGATTGTTAGGCAGAAGAAGCCGGGGTACCTTGAAGGGGAGAGGCGCAACCCAACTGTTTGCCTCATCTTTGTGAAATTCTTTCTCCATAATATTCATGAAAGCTTCGTCTTCGAAGGAGAGAGCACCTTTGTTGTCATCTTTTGTCTTTTCAAACACGGTGTGCCCCAGTTTGTAGACAGCTCTGGTGTCAGCCGAGCACCCCCATGCTGTGTGAGAGAAATCACCTTGTTGCTCCCCGCCGTAGCTCGCTCGCTCTTTCAGGTGGATGTGACTTGGGCAGGGAGTGAGGAAAGAGGGTCGTCCACTTTCTAGCACGTTGGTCTTAAAGGTGCTTACGTTGGGCTTGTGAGCTTGGTCTAGGCCCACTTCTCCCACGAGCACCCAGCCTAAGTCAAGTCTTTGGGCAAAGGGGGCATCGTGTGGTCCGTTAACTTGCTCTCTCACCACATCTCTCCCGAGCAGGAGGAGAATCTGGGCCTTTGGATCCAATGCTGGGATGCATGATAGTATGGGCTTTAGGTGGGCATGGTGAAGTGCTGTCTCAGGCGTTGGTATCTCCGATCGGTTGTTCGGGATTTCACTGCACTCTTTCAGTGGCGGTAAGTCTATGCTCACCCCTTCACTCACTGCCTCGGCACAGAACCCATCTGCTTTCCTTCCTGCCATCTCCAAGAGTCCGGCACAGGTTCTCAGTGAGTAAGGGGCTGGGCTACTCTCGACGCCAAATATGTCAAAAAAGTCTGACCGTGCGAGTGACCGGTTACTTTGGTCATCGAGTATTGCGTACATGTTAACTGAGTGGTCGCGCTGTCCTTGTGGGTAGACTCTTACAAGGCATATTTTGGAACACGATCGTCCTGTGAGGCCTTGGCCACACACCTCAGTGCATATGGAGCTCACTGTTGGTGCAGTGGTAAGGGTTCCCTTTCTCTCGTCTCCGGGCTCAGAGTCTTTGATGGTTGGCTTTTCCGTTGTGGGGGTAGGACCTGGGTGCATAGCTGTGCTGTGGCGGTCACTCTCACACTCCCTGCATCTCAACCCTATCCTACAGTCTCTTGCAGTGTGGGAAACGGAGGCGCAACACCTAAAACATATCCCATTATTATCTTTGAGGTAGGCGCTGCATTCATCTATGGTCTTGTTTCTGAAGCCTCTACATTTTGCGAGCGGGTGAGGCTTATGATGGATGGGGCAGTGTTTTCCGGGATCGTCTTCATTCTTTGCTGCATCTATGCTGATGTCGGTCTTTGCAGTGACATCCATCTTATGCACAGATATAGGCATTCTTGTGCCTACGTACTTTGACATGGGCTTCTCATAATTTGAGGGTCCACTACAGTAGCTGGACAGGGCAAAGCTTGGATCATTTCTAATTCTGGCCTCTCTGCAGATAAAGTTCACAAAGAAGGAAAATGGGGGAAACCACATGTGGTTGTCTTCTTTGAATTTTGAGCCTATGTTGATCCATTTTTCTTGGAGAGGGTGGGTCAACTTCTCCACTATTGGGTTGATGCCGCGAGCAGTATCTAAATAGGAGAGCCCAGGTAAGTATCCGTCTGTTTTGGCTGCCAGTAACTCCATTAAAAGGTCTCCAAGTTCTCTAAGCTTAAGGTAGTCTCTGTTACCTATTTTAGGAACGTTTTCCAGCTTACTGAAGAGGGCTTTCTCTATCACCTCAGGAGCGCAGTAACACTCCCTGAGTCTTGCCCAGACCATTCTAAGGGCTGTGCTTGGGTCATTTATGTACACAAACCAGATCCTACGGGCATGTTCTGACGATTCTTTGCCCAGCCACGATGACAATAAATCCAACTCCTCACTAGCACTCAGGCTCAAGCCGCCAGTGGCATTAAGAAAGGATGACTGCCATGCTGTAAAACTCTCTGGCTTGTCGTCAAATTTTGTGAGACCTGTGATTACAAGTTCTCTACGTGCCAAATATTGGACAATGCCTGTCATATTAGGAGTCTGTGCATGGGTTGCCAGAGTATGATCGCATCGGAAGGGCTGCGATTGGATGGGAGACTGCCATGCCGGGTGACCTGTTCTAGCCTTTGAAAAGGGTTCTTTTTTGATGTGTGGAATTTTGGCATGAGTACCTTCCAAGTGGTTGGGAGCGGCGGATTGAGGCACAGGTTTCTTCGGGAGCGCTGCAAACTCTCCTTCGTGTGACCAGTCGTCAATAACAAGGAAGGGGTCGTCATCAGTGTAGCGTGAATGATTCACCTGAGTGACCTCATGTTGGGCTGGTGATGGCTATTCCGTGTTCTCGTGCAATGGTTCAAAGTTTGGGAAGGAGGAGATGTCTGTGCGTATCCTAGCCTGCTCCTGGACACAGTCGCTTGTCCGCCTCTCAGTGCTTTGAGGTGATGCAGGACGCGCAATGCTGCGGTGCTCTCCCACCTCTGCTTCTAGTGCCGCTTCCCATATCTCCGCCTCAGCAGTAGCAGCAGCTGCTTCTTTCTCCATGTGTAGTGCCTCCAGCGTGGCGTCCAATGTAGCAGCCTCTGCTTGTAGTCGGACCTTCTCTTTCTTCACAGCCAGTGCCTTTTTAGCAAAGGTCACGTGAGCCTGTGCCGCTTTAGCTTTAGCACATGCTCTAGCTGCTGCTACACTGGCTGTTGATGATACACCTGCAATTATAAGGCAGAACAGGAGGATAAGGTATTTTTGTCTAGTCATTCTCCCTCGCATATTCCGAAGTGTTCCCCCTTTTAGAGTATAAGATTTATTATATTGTATATTTTCCTGTCTCAAAATAAAAATCTCAATTCTTTTGACCAACTCAGGTGTCTGTTGCACTTTCATTACAACCCCCAAATAAGTCGAACGTCTAGAACCAAGGGAGTGGGAGCGATTCGAACCGCTCAGGGAGTCAAAGGCAAAGCTGACCACACACACCACCCCTTACAGAAAATGGCGACTGCGGCAGGACTTTGGCAAAAGGGATGTAATGCAATAGACCCTGTGTTTGATGAAAGAACGAAGATGGGAGAGAGGATTTCCTCTTACATTTTTGAGAAGGTGAATATCACCAAGAAAAGAGTGGCCAGTCTGTTGCGTGCTGAGCGTCCCATGGACGCTGCAGCCAAATGGACTGAGAGCAAGGATCATAAGTAGTCAGTAGAAAGGCCATCTGGTTGGTCTGCGCCCTACGACAGATCCAGCTTTTAGGTCAGCACATTAAAGCATTGACAGAAGAGCTGCAGGAGGCAGCCAAACTGTCGCAAGCAAGAGCTATAGCAGGGGAAGGATTATTGCAGGAATTACAGGCCCAAAGTCAGGAGAAGTTACAGCTGGTGGAGAAACACAGAAACAGGCATGAGTATTTTCGGTGTCAAGTCACTGAAGCAAAAAGCAATGAGTTAGTACTGAAAGAGGAGAACGCTCGCCTAACCAGACAGTAAAGGAACAGGAGGAAAAGTTCAGATACGTGCAGGCAGCTTACAAAGTAGCAAACACTAGGGATTTTGAAGCGGGAGATCACGGCCCCTGTCAAAAGCAGATCGACAGTTTAAAACTTGCTCTGTCCAGGGCAAAAGACATGGTATGCCTAGTGAGCCCAGGTGCAGCCGGGTAGACCTGGAAGTAGAAGTAGAAACTGTTCAGATGTCACCTGTGGCGCCGGGGAACAACTCGGTTGGGCAGCAGGAGGGACAAGCAATCTGTAGGGAGGGCAGGGAGGAGTGCACACCGCCACCACTTGTGGCGCCGGGTTTTGACTCGGTTTGGCAGCAGGGTGAAGTGGGCAAACAAATGCAGGGAAGGTCGGAGCCGGGGCTGATGTGCCCAGCTCGGCAGCAAAAGTTTGGCCCACCCGGGGGTGGTGGGGACCAAGGGCCCCTTGAAAGTCAGTTCGTGATTCCCCACGGGACCCAACAGCTTAGGGCTATAAGAACATAAGAAGTAGGAGCAGGAGTAGGCCATACGGCCCCTCGGGCCTGCTCTGCCTTTCAATAGGATCATGGCTGATCCGAAGCTAGACTCACGTCCACTTCCCTGCCCGCTCCCCGTAACCCCTAATTCCCTTATCAGCTACGAAACTGTCTATCTCCGTTTTAAATTTATTTAATGTCGCAGCTTCCACAGCTCTCTGAGGTAGCAAATTCCATAGATTTACTACCCTCTGAGTGAAGAAGTTTCTCCTCATCTCAGTTTTGAAAGGGCAGCCCCTTATTCTAAGATTATGTCCCCTAGTTCTAGTCTCACCCATCAGTGGAAACATCCTCACCGCATCCACCTGATCAAGCCCCCTCACAATCTTATATGTTTCGATAAGATCGCCTCTCATTCTTCTGAATTCCAATGAGTAGAGGCCCAACCTACTCAACCTTTCCTCATAAGTCAACCCCCTCATCTCCGGAATCAACCGAGTGAACCTTCTCTGAACTGCCTCGAGAGCAAGTATATATTTTCTTAAATATGGAAACCAAAACTGTACGCAGTATTCCAGGTGTGGCCTCACCAGTACCCTGTATAACTGAAGCAAGACTTCCCTGCTTTTATACTCCATCCCCCTTGCAATAAAAGCCAAGATTCCATTGGCCTTCCTGATCACCTGCTGTACCTGCATACTAACCTTCTGTGTTTCATGCACCAGGACCCCCAGATCCTTTTGTACTGCAGCACTTCACAGTTTTTCTCCATTTAGATAATAACTTGCTCTTTGATTTTTTTTCTGCCAAAGTGCATAACCTCACACTTTCCAACATTATATTCCATCTGCCAAATTTCTGCCCACTCACTTAGCCTGTCTATGTCCTTTTGCAGGTTTTTTATGTCCTCCTCACTCACTGTTTTCCCTCCCATCTTTGTATCGTCGGCAAACTTGGATACGTTGCACTCGGTCCCTTCCTCCAAATCGTTAATATAGATTGTAAAGAGTTGGGGTCCCAGCACTGACCCCTGCGGAACACCACTAGTCACTGATTGCCAACCCGAGAATGAACCATTTATCCCAACTCTCTGTTTTCTGTTAGATAGCCAATCTTCCACCCATGCCAGTATATTACCCCCAATCCCGTGATTTTTTAATCTTGTGCAGTAATCTTTTGTGTGGCACCTTGTCAAATGCCTTTTGGAAGTCCAAATACACCACATCCACTGGTTCTCCTTTATCCACCCTGTTTGTTACGTCCTCAAAGAATTCGAGCAAATTTGTCAAACATGACTTCCCCTTCATAAAACCATGCTGACTCGGTCCGATTAAATTATGCTTATCCAAATATCCTGTTACTGCTTCCTTAATAATGGACTCCAACATTTTACCAACCACGGATGTTAGGCTAACTGGTCTATAGTTTCCAGCCTTTTGTCTACTTCCCTTTTTAAATAAGGGTGTTACATTAGCAGTTTTCCAATCTGCTGGGACCTTTCCTGAATCAGGGAGTTTTGGAAAATTACCACTAATGCATCCACAATCCCTACCGCTACTTCTCTCAAGACCCTAGGATGTAAGCCATCAGGTCCAGGGCATTTATCCGCCTTTAGTCCCATTATCTTACCGAGTACCACCTCCTTAGTGATTTTAATCGTGTTTAGCTCCTCCCCCCCATAACCCCCTGTTTGTCCAGTGTTGGGATATTTTTAGTGTCCTCTACTGTAAAGACTGATACAAAATATTTGTTCAGCGTTTTTGCCACCTCCATGTTCCCCACCACTAATTTCCCGGTCTTGTTCTCCAAGGGACCAACATTCACTTTAGCCACCCTTTTTCTTTTTATATAACTGTAGAAACTCTTGCTATCTGTTTTTATATTTTTTGCTAGTTTACTTTTATAATCTATCTTCCCTTTCTTAATTAATCTTTTAGTTATTCTTTGCTGGCTTTTAAATGCTTCCCAATCTTCTATCCTCCCACTAGATTTGACTACTTTATATGCCCTTGTTTTCAGTCAGATTCTATCCTTTATTACTTCACTTAGCCACGGATGGCTGTCTTTTCTTTTACACCTCTTTTTCCTCAGTGGAATATATTTTTGTTGAAAGTTGTGAAATATCTCCTTGAATATACACCACTGCTCATGTACCGTCTTACACTTTAATCTATTTTCCCAGTCCACTTTAGTCAACTCTGCTCTCATTCCTTCATAGTCTCCTTTATTTAAGCTTAGTACGCTGGTTTGAGATCCAACTCTCTCACCCTCCAACTGAATTTGGAATTCAACCATGTTATGGTCACTCATTCCAAGGGGATCCTTTACTAGGACATTTTTTATTAATCCTGTCTCATTACACAGGACCAGATCTAAGATTGCCTGCCCCCTGGTTGGTTCAGTAACATACTGCTCAAGGAACCCGTCCCTAATGCACTCTATGAATTCTTCCTCAAGGTTGCCCTGCCCAATTTGATTTGTCCAGTCAATATGAAAGTTAAAATCCCCCATGATTATAGCTGTTCCCTTATTACAAGCCCGAACTATTTCCTGATTTATACTCCGACCAACAGAGTTGCAACTGTTAGGAGGCCTATAGACTACGCCCACTAGTGACTTTTTCCCCTTATTATTCCTTATCTCCACCCAAACTGTTTCACTATCCTGATCCTTTGACCCAATATCATTTCTCACTATTGCAGTGATTCCATCCTTTATTAACATAGCCATGGTAAGCCACCTGAGCAAACTCACCCAAAAGGGAGACCCCTCAGTCCACTTTTCTGGAAGTGGAACAAGCAGCAGGCATTAATGAGTGCAACAAGTCAGAAATGGCCAAGATGCTTCTGTTCACCTTAGATGGCAAGTTGTACCAGTCCCTCTTTGCTGAGAGCAAGAAGGGATAGGGCGGGTACGCTGCCATCCAGGATCAAGTTCTGGAGGCGATGGAGATGAATGATGTAGTCCTTTCTCCCGGGTGGAGAAGACTACCCAGTTAGCAGGGGAGACCCCACAGGCTTTCGCAGACAGGTTGTGGCCTGTGTACAGGAGAGCCTGTAATGGGGATCTCGACTGGACTAACTTGAACCAGGATGAGCTGGCTCACTGGCTCCGAAGTCTGGTGGCAAACAGCTTGCCATGGATCAGAGCCAAGGCCAAGCTGTGGTTCGACCCAAAGGGCCCCCAAGTCACTGAGGAGACAGTGGTCAGGCAACTGACCCTGGCTTACCGCAACGGTAGAGGGGTGGAAGAACCACAAACAAAAGGGAAGGTTCACAAGTTAAAACCCAGCCAAAGTAAGAAGGAATGGCACCAGGAAGGGGGTAACCCTTCCGATACGAGGCGTAACTGCTTCGGGTGCGAGAAAAGTGGGCATTGGAGAAGGGACTGTAGGAATCCTTGGAAGGATAGTGTGGGGAAAAATTCCCCAGCTCCTGCCCCAAAGGCAGAAACACCGACCTCTCCCCCCACAGTTGATTTGTTAGTAGCTGCACTTCGAGTTTTGTTGGCTGGCCCAGGGAAGGTAGCCACAGCCACGGGTGCTTTAACTCCATCTGCCCCAGCTAACACAGACTTATGACTAGAGCCAGCGCAGCCTGTCTATCTGTGTCCCCTTGAGTACGATATATGGAAAAGACCGCTTGTTAAGATGGAAGTGGAAAAGGTGAAAGGGACCTATCTGTTGGACACGGGAGCTTCGAGCACCATAGTCTACTCAGATAACCCCGCCGCCTCACCTCTGTCTAACAGGGTCCCATACAGCTTAGTGGGGTTCACAGGTAACGAGCAGGTTGGCTCATTCTCTATCCCGCTGTCCATTCATTTAGGAGCACTCCACACCAAGTGGACTTGTGTTTTAATGAAGTGGGAGCAGGAAGGGAAAGGGATCCTGGGGGCTGATTTTATTATAGGCCACAGGATTCTAGTGGATCTTAGGAACCACTGTCTGTGGGGAGCATGCACCGACATAGAGAGTGAAGTGGCAGTTATCCCAGAGAAACAGGGCAAGGGGACCTTGTGTACCCTAAAACCCAAGGAGGGTTACGACCTCAAGCAAATGGTCAGTAACACTCCAGTGGAGTACCAGGCATTTGTGCGAGCACACCTCGGCGCATTTGCCACTCACAAGCATGATTGTGGGAGGGTGAACGGGGTCAAAGTAAGTGTAGATGAGGACCCCATGACCCGGCCACAAAAGCAGTATAATTTCCCCAAAGAGGCGGAGGCAGACATGGAAACGGCCATGACCTCTCTGGTCAAACAGGGGGTATTGAGACCGATAGCCACCCACGTAAACTCTCCACTGTGGCCGGTTAGGAAACTGGACAACTCCTGGAGAGCCACGGTGGACTATCGGGTACTCAATCGAAACATCCCCGCCTGTGCACCCACAGTCGCAGCTATCGCCGACCTCACTGGAAGTATTCCAGCCTCCACGACCACCTTCACGGTGCTGGATATTTCCAACGGGTTTTGGTCCATCCCTCTACGGAGAGAGGACCAGTACAAGTTCGCCTTCACATTTAAAGGCCAACAATACACCTGGAACTGCCTACCACAGGGGTTCCACAATAGCCCCAGCATTTTCCACCAGTGTATGGCAGATTGCTTCAAAGGCTTCAGCCGACCCCAACAGTTAGTCCAGTATGTGGATGACCTGCTCCTATTCACTGATGAAGGAGAGGAACATGGTCCACTGCTGGAGTTGTTCAGGCAGGAAGGTTTAAAGGTAAACCCCAAGAAGGTACAGATCGGCCTACAGGAAGTAAAGTTCCTAGGGCTGGCTGTACGAGCAGGGGAAATGGCCATCGATAAAGCCAGAACGGAAGCAGTGCAGGAGTTACCAGCCCCCAATACAGTGACAGGAGTGAGATCTTTTCTAGGGCTAACAGGGTACTGCAGAGATTTTATTGAGGTTTATGCGGCCACAGCAGCCCCTCTGCTTCGACTCCGACACAAGGGAGTGGAGTGGTTTTGGGATGAGGGTTGTGAGGCAGCATTTGTAAAACTCAAGCAAAATCTGCAGACCGCGCCAGCTCTAGGGGCCATTGATGGGGAGAACATTTTTTCTTGGAGGTAGCAGCCAGCGGGGACAGTCTGAGTGCAGTGCTGCTCCAGTAGCGGCACAGTCAGCTGAGACCGGTGGTTTACTCCTCCAGGATACTCACAGATGTGGAAAAGGGCTATTCCAACTGTGAGAGGTGTGATGAAATATATGTCTTCATCAGCCCCTGTGTTTTACCTGCATTGTATTGTGTGTACCGCCCCCTTTTCCCCTATTGTGTGTATTGGCTCCGCCCCTGTCTTTTGTCATATAAAGGTCTCAAGAGCTGTATGAGTCATTCTGCCAGACGAATCCGATGTGGAATGGCGTGCAATGTTCTTAGCGATTAAAAGCCTTCAGTTGAATCCTTTAACTCCTTGTCTTTGAGTTATTGATGGCACATCAATTTTAATCACTAAAACACCAAGATGGATCGACTCCTGAAACCAGAGCGCTTGGATCTGGACCCCCATGCCACAGACGCAGCCACACAGTTCGGACACTGGTTCCAATGCTTCGAATTTTTCATCGAAACCTCAGCCACCACCATAGCAGCCGCGACCGCCACCGGAGACGTGAAACTGGGAATCCTGCGAAACCAGGTGAGTCATCGGGTCTCCCCTCTCATCCGAGATGCCACCAGCTACGAGGATGCCTGCACCATTCTGAAGGTCCACTACGTGCGGCCAATAAACGAGGTGTACGCCAGGCATCTTCTGACTACTCGCACGCAGCGGCATGGTGAGTCACTAGAGGACTTCATGCTAAGCCTAAAAGTACTGGGCAGAGACTGTAACTGTAAGGCCGTGTCTGCCACCGTGTACACGGAGGAGCTGATCCGAGACTCCTTTATTGCGGGCCTCAGTTCAAATTACATTCGGCAGAAACTGTTTGAAAAGGAGGGACTGGACTTAAAACAGGCTATGGGCATAGCACGATCGCTGGATATGGCCCAGAGGAACTCTGAATCCTGTTCCTCAGGCCACGCGGCCCACTCCGCCTCGTGCGCGCCGTGGGGGCCGCCATCTTGGAAGCCATCTTCACCTCCCAGGTCTCAGGCCAGCCCAGCACCGTCGGAGCCCCAGCCTCCACCCAGGAGCCCCACTACTGCATCGGGGCCCGAAATGCTACTTCTGCGGCCAGGACAAACACTCCAGGCATCTGTGCCCAGCGAAGGGCACCACCTGTTTTAAATGCGGGAAGAAAGGACATTTCAGTAAAGTCTGCAGAGTGAACCCCGCCTCCAACTCCGCCGCCGCCGCGTGCGCGCCATGGGGGCGGCCATCTTGGACGCCATCTTGTCCACCCTCATGGAGTCCACCATCTTGTCCCAACTACACGGACCCCCAGGACCCACTGGTGGCCTCAATCACAGTGGATCAATCCAGGCCGCATCCATTGTCTAGATCGATGATGGACATAGAGGTAAACGGGAACAAGGTTAAATGCTTGATTGACTGCGGGAGCACCGAAAGCTTTATTCATCCTAGCCTGGTAAAACGACTTTCACTAACGATAGTCCCTACACAGGGCAAAATCGCCATGGCTGATAAGACTCATACCTCAAAAATTACAGGTTTCTGCGCGGTTATGTTGTCGGTAAAAGGCACTGATTACAGAGATTTTAAACTGTTGATAATGCCAGATCTCTGTGTGAGCGTGATCTTGGGTCTGGACTTCCAGTGCCACAACCGAAGTATCACGCTTACCTACAGTGGGTCCCAGCTGCCCCTCACAGTGTGCGGTCTGGCTACCCTGAAGGTCAAGCCGCCCTCTCTGTTCGCCAACCTCGCAGCCAACTGTCGACCCACAGCGACCAAGAGTAGGCGGTACAGCTGGGAGGACAGACGGTTCATTGCGTCTGAAGTAGAAAGACTCAAGCGGGAGGGTATCATCGAATGCAGTACCAGCCCGTGGCGCGCCCAGGTAGTAGTAGTTAAGGGTAGCGAAAAGAAGCGGATGGTGATAGATTATAGCCAGACGGTTAATCTATACACCCAGCTAGATGCCTACCCTCTGCCCAGCATAGCGGATATGGTTAACCAAATTGCGCAATACCGGGTGTTTTCCACCATCGACCTAAAATCGGCATACCACCAGCTCCCCATTAGGCCGGAGGACCGTCCATACACCGCCTTCGAGGCGAACGGACGCCTCTACCACTTCCTCAGAGTCCCCTTTGGGGTAACGAATGGGGTCTCGGTCTTCCAGTGGGAGATGGACCGCATGGTCGATGAGAACCAGTTAACAGCCACCTATCCATACCTAGACAACGTCACCATCTGCGGCCACGATCAGCAAGACCACGACTCGAACCTCGCGAGATTTCTGAAAACCGCCCTCAGACTCAATCTCACCTACAACGAGGATAAGTGTGTCTTTAGCACCACGCGCCTCTGTATCCTGGGCTGCGTGGTGGAAAACGGGGAAATCGGTCCGGACCCCGACCGATTGCGCCCCCTACGGGAGCTACCCCTACCAAACACTCCCAAGGCCCTGAAAAGGTGCC
This sequence comes from Somniosus microcephalus, assembly GCF_052327205.1. Taxonomy (NCBI): domain Eukaryota; kingdom Metazoa; phylum Chordata; class Chondrichthyes; order Squaliformes; family Somniosidae; genus Somniosus; species Somniosus microcephalus. Next base: position 135,061,076 of record NC_140992.1, on the reverse strand, counting down.
TGGGGTTTTTCTCCTATTACGCCCAATGGGTCCCCAATTATTCCGACAAGGCCCGTCCCCTCCTGAAATCAACGTCCTTCCCGCTCACGGCCGAGGCCCTCGCCGCCTTCAAAAGCATTAAACATGACATTGAGAAGGCCGCGCTGCGGGCAGTGGACGAAAACATCCCTTTCCAGATCGAAAGCGATGCGTCCGACTTCGCTTTAGCAGCCACCCTCAACCAGGATGGGCGGCCCGTAGCCTTTTTCTCAAGAACCCTCCAAGGGCCCGAGATCAGGCACTCCTCGGTAGAGAAGGAAGCCCAGGCCATAGTGGAGGCAGTGCGGCACTGGAGGCACTACCTAGCCGGCAAACGCTTCACCCTGCTTACCGACCAGCGGTCGGTAGCCTTCATGTTTAACAACAAACAGAGGGGGAAGATCAAGAACGACAAAATTCTCAGGTGGCGGATCGAACTCTCCACGTTTGAGTACGACATAATATATAGGCCGAGGGCCCTCAACGAATCCCCCGACGCCCTATCACGAGGGATGTGTGCCAGCATCCAGGGGGACAGGCTACAGGGCCTCCACAATGGCCTCTGCCACCCGGGGGTCACCCGGCTATTTCACTTTATAAAATCCCGTAACCTGCCCTATTCCATCGAGGAGGTCCAATCTATGGCCAGGGACTGCCGCACCTGTGTGGAATGCAAGCCCTTTTTTTACAGGCCCGACCGAGCCCACCTGATCAAAGCTACATGGCCATTCGAGCGCCTGAGCTTAGATTTCAAGGGACCACACCCCTCCACCGACCGCAATGTGTACTTTCTCAACATTGTGGACGAGTACTCCCGCTTCCCATTCGCCTACCCCTGCCCAGACATGACCAGTGCCATGGTCATCAAGTGCCTCGACAGCCTGTTTTGCACGTTCGGCCTGCCGAACTACATCCACACTGACAGGGGGGCGTCGTTCATGAGCGACGAACTGCGCCAATACCTGCTGTCGAAGGGGATAGCCACGAGTCGGGCCACTAGTTATAACCCCCGGGGTAATGGGCAAGTGGAGAGGGAGAACGCGACGGTGTGGAAGGCGGTCACCTTAGCACTAAGGTCTAAAGGCCTCCCTACCTCCCGCTGGCAAGAGGTCCTCCCAGACGTACTCCACTCGATAAGGTCGCTACTGTGTACTGCTACTAACGCCACTCCTCACGAGAAGATGTTTGTTTTTCCCCGCAAATCAACCTTGGGAGTGTCCCTACCTTCGTGGCTCTCTACCCCAGGGACAGTCCTATTACGGAAGCATGTGAGGGGCCACAAAACAGATCCCCTCGTGGAGGCAGTACACCTACTCCACGCAAACCCACAGTACGCGTATGTCAAGCACGCCGACGGGCGTGAGGACACCGTGTGCATAAAGGACCTCGCCTCGGCAGGAAGCGACGACGACCCATCCTCACCTCCCCCAGAAGAACCTCCACGATCCCCAGAGGTATCCTCACCACCCCCAGAAGTACCTGCAACACCCCCAGCACATGGGTATGCCCAGGAGGGCACCACGGACTCCCGGTCGGAACCCGAGGTACTGTTGCGATGTTCAGGAAGGACTATCACACCCCTGGACAGACTAAATCTGTAGAAGGGGTGAATGTGATGAAATATATGTCTTCATCAGCCCCTGTGTTTTACCTGCATTGTATTGTGTGTACCGCCCCCTTTTCCCCTATTGTGTGTATTGGCTCCGCCCCTGTCTTTTGTCATATAAAGGTCTCAAGAGCTGTATGAGTCATTCTGCCAGACGAATCCGATGTGGAATGGCGTGCAATGTTCTTAGCGATTAAAAGCCTTCAGTTGAATCCTTTAACTTCTTGTCTTTGAGTTATTGATGGCACATCAAGAGGCACCTCCTCGCCACTCACTGGGCTGTGGAAAGATCATTGATCTTCACAGGCACCTCGCACATCACCCTCCTCACCCAGCATACGCCCACCCAGATGCTCCTAGATGGGAGAATTAAAGATGGGACAGTGAGCAGTGCCCGCATTGCTCGCTGGACCCTGCTTCTCTCCCAGATGGACCTAAGGGTGAAAGGTCTCTGCGAGCCGAAGCTCGCAGCCAACATGATTTATCCAGGGATGGCCCACTGGTGTTCCATTGAAGGAGTATGGGAAGTCAACATAGGTTTTTGGGCCGGGATACACCCCACAGGCCGCGAAATCCATGTGGACAGTTCCAGCACTGTATCTGCTGGGAAACGACTCACAGGGTGTGGAGTTTATGACCCAGGGGCAGACATTGCCCTGGCAATTAAACTCCCCAGCACCATGAGCGCCCAGCAGGCTGAACTGTCCGCGGTAGTGTACGTGGTTACACACCCAGAGAAATTCCCTACACCATACACGATTTGCTCGGACAGCATGTTCACATGCAATTCGTGTACGGAATACATGGCCATCTGGTCCAGTCGGGGATACACCTCCGCTGACGGGAGACCCCTGGCAATCAAGCCTCTGCTGGTGAAAATCATGACAGCCGTAGGGGAGGAAGGGAAGGTCTATATCCATAAGGTTAAGGCCCATGAGGGAGGGCAACCAAAGGGCAGATGAATTGGCCAAGCAGGGAACTAGGGAAGGAGAGTTTTGGGACCCCTACCAGACAGGTTCGGTAGCTGCAATCTGGGACAAGGGAGGCACACAGGGGGTAGCTTTGGTCCCGGACCTAAAGCAGGGATCCCATCCTCAGAGCCGTCCTGAACGCGCTCACAAAAGGGGAAAAGGTAGAGGGCCCATACAGTACAGCAGCCATCACCGTCAAGGAAGGCATGCTGTTCAGGGGGGAGCAGTGGGTAGTGCCGCAGCAGCACCAAAGGGAATTCCTCCAACTGGCCCATGAGGGTCCAGGAGCAGGGCATCCCGGGCCTGAGGCCACCTGGCAGCGGGTGGAACAGGCAGGATGGTGGCCAGAATTGAGGGAGCAGGTCCGCGAGTTCTGTGCCAGCTGTCTGGTGTGTGCTGCCAATAACCCTGACCCCCAGAAAAGGAAGGTATCTTTGGGACACACCAGGAGGGTAGAGGGACCACGGCAGCAGTCGATCCAGATCGATTACATCGGGCCCCTACCCACCGCCCAGGGAGGCTACAAGTATTGCCTAGTCCTGGTGGATGTGTTCTCAAAGTGGGTAGAAGCTTTTCCCTGCCGTACAGCTACCATGTTGGGTACAGCTAAGATCCTGGTCAGAGAAGTGTTCACACGATGGGGACTCCCACAGTATGTGGCGTCTGATCAAGGGAGTCACTTTACCGGACAGGTCATGCAAGAGACCCTCATGGTACTCGGCACTGAGGGGAAATGGCACGTCGCCTACAACTCAGAGTCATCAGGTCCTGTGGAGCGTTTAAACCGTACCATAAAAGAAAGGCTGCGCAAGGAGATGGGAGACTCACCCAAGAAGTGGGTAGAAGTCTTACCGTTGGTCCTAATGGGGATCCAAGCCAGCCAGTCAAAAAGCACGGGGTATTCCCCACATGAGCTGATGACTGACAGGGTTATGCAGACCCCCACCCATGTGCTAGCCCCGGTGCTCACGGAAGGCCAGCTCAGAGAGGTGAACCAGGACAGCTTTGTCAGGAATCTGTTTGAACACCTTAAACAGATTCACTGGCAGGCTGCTAGCAACATGGGAAAACAGCATCGGAGTAACCGATTGCTGCTAGAACCCAACAGGCACCACGAGTGGGAGATAGGGGATCAGGTCATGGTAAGGAACTTTGCCCGGTTGGGAAGTTTCGAACCATTGTATATGGGGCCGTACAGCATTGTGGACAAGGCAAGCCCCATGGTCTATGCCATAAAGCTGCCCCGCCGCACAAAGTGGTTCCACATTAATCAATGCAAGCTGTTCAAAACTGAGAGTGGAGAATGGCCAGCAAGGGCGAACCGTGTTAAAGCTAGAGAGCAGCAGCCTGCAGCTGTGGCAGACTCACAGACCGCAAAGGTGGGGGCCGTGACATGTGTGACTGGAGAGGCCCTCCCACCAATTAAGTGGGACTCAGGTACACCCCCAGTAGCCGGAGCCTTAAGAAGGTCTCCTCGCATACCACAGCCTAAGCTACCATGGTCACCCGAGTCCCACTTTAAATGGTTCAGCCCCAGGAGAACCCTTAACAGGAAGGGAAAACCCAAGGTCAGGGACAAGTCTAAGGACACAGATCCCCAGCCTGCCGCCTCCAAAGCTGAGGGACTCAGAGGAGAGGCTGCGTTGGGCAGAGAAAGAGAGAAGGGTCTCCAGCCTACGGCATCAAGCTGGGGGGAACCCACAGGACAGGACAGGGACTCAGCAGCCACACAGAAAGGGTTAGTGTGCTGCAGCACAGGAGGGCACACTCCCCCGATTAACTGGGAAATTCCCAGGTTTTTTTAAGGAGGACTCTTCGAGTCCGGTGGCACGGGTCACCTTACGCCCAGACGTACAAGCTGCCCAGATTCCACAAAAGGCAGAGGCCTAACAGGAATTAGCCTGGCCGTCCGGAGACGGGCGGCGAATGTATATAGCTTTCTGAAGTATTTTAAGTGTGTTTTACAGTTTGGAAGTTTGGGATTTTAGTGGTTTAATTTTAGTATAGGATAAGTTTAAGTTTTGAATTTTGATAACTTTCAGGCCAGAGAACCTTCTCGGGACATGGCTATTTTGTTTGTGTGTCCCTACAGAAAGGAAATCGGGATGAGAAAGGTTCTGCTCCTGCTCGCCCTGGTGGGAGTGAGCATCGGTGATCGAGACGACGTGGAGAACTCCCACATCTGTGGGTGCTCGGGAGAGAGAGCACCGATCGTTACCGCAGGGGGTGGCGAACGGGGTTTGGAGGAGCTCGCCATCTACTTCCATGAGGGAAGGTGGCCAGGGTGGTTGGGGTCTAACTCGACTCAGTACTCCAGCCAGACCGGGTTCACGTACGGGGAGGCCTCCATCTCGTGCCCCAGGGTACAGATCATTGCTACAAGGGTCAGCGTCACTGAGGGGAAACGTGTGTGTTTGTTTATTCCTAGTGCCAACCGACAAGTTGCTGTACCAGGGGGCACACTATGCAGTGGCCTCAGTGATCCTGAACCTGACCGAGGTGCACTTACCAGAGTGGTGCCCTAAAGAGACAGAACAGTTGTACCAAGCCCTGCTGAAGGAAATGTTTAAGAAATTTTATGAATTCGACTTTGCCAGTGTAGACAAAGCGAAACTGTACAGTTTACATCCTGAGCATAATATGGGCACAGGGAGACAAAAAAGGGGGACCTGGAATGATATGTTCACTGCTTATAGTACAGGGTCCTCAGTAATAAACAGCCTAGATGATATAGAGCTACAAACTCAGATAACTGGTTTAAAGACCCAGTTAAGAAAAATCCTAACAGAGGAGAACAGTGGTAAGCTCAGAGCTACACGAGGTCGAGGCTATGATGGTCCATTTAAAAGAGATAATAGCTGAGCTGGAGAGACACGCCAAAACAGTAAATGCACTTATGCGGGAGGACAGTAATGCTTCGGATCAAGCTGCACTGAATGAGGTGTGCGTGCTATACTGGGCATGGTTGCTGGGCGAGGGCCGCAGCAACCTGGAGGATTTAAAACAAGGTTTAGTCCCCTCCTGGATTAATAATTCACTGAGCCCGTGTCAGCTCCGCCTAGCCTCTGAAGCCTACCCTGTCCCAGTGGATTGTGGACGTTCTAATCACACCATCATGGGGTTAGTAGTGAGGATGCCGGTCATGGGTGGGACAGCCCGACCCGCACCGGTATACAGGATGGAGAACATTGGGATCATTCAAGGGGGTGCACACATCTGTTTTGCAGAGGTCCCACCTTATGTCATAAAGTGGGAGCACGCTATGACAGGTACAGACCTCTCCGGGTGCCGGAGCCGGGGAGCACACATAATACTGTGTCCCCAGCACTTGAATGCCTATTCGAGACCACAGTGCGGGTTTAAAGCTGCTGGCGCACAACCTGTGAACCGTACCATGGAGGTAATGGCACAAGGCCATGTTTCCACACAGGTAGCATTCATTGGGGGTGGGACATATTGTGTCACCACAAGTGCGCCCCACTACCAGCATGGACAGCACATCTGGTGTCCGGTGAGTGACAGCAGTTTCTGTTTTAAACCTGAGGCAGAAGTCCAAGTGGCCCAGGAATGGATTGTACCCATCCCTGAACCCTCAACTGTTCACCTCACTGTCAGGGAAAACATTACCAACCTGCAAAATTACGTAACACATTTCGGCTATGAAATTCCCCCTCTACCAGAGCATCTTACCGCCCTATTAAAAGCAGTGGTCATTTCACAGAAACATTTCTATACATTAGAACAGAAGACAGTCGAGATAGGAGCCAAGATCTTGGATATTGTAGTTCCACCCTGGTGGGACATTTTTGAAAATATAGAGGTCCCTTCTTGGATTCAAATGGCTTCACATCGGTTAGTAGTTTGCCAGCTCGGCATAGTTTTCTACTTGCTGTGTACAAAGTGCAAGGGAAGGGATAGGATGCGCCGCTCTCAACGTGAGGGAGCATGGGACAAAAATAAAGTCTATGACCAGGTATAAAACCAACCTTGACCGTTACTAAAAATAAAGTTTGATGAGTGTGTGTGTCATTATTTTTCCTATGAGTGTGTAATTTTTCCAAGTGGTGCAGGGGTGTTGGACCCCCTCCGTGCTTGAATGTGAATGTAATTGAATGTTTGTACCTTGTATATATCTGTGTAAACACTACACCTAACGGCAACGGGAGAGTGTTTTTGTTTTGGGTATTAGTTTAGATAATACAGGGGAAGGTTGGCTCCCGGAGGATCAGAAAATTTTGCTAACTCAGCATGATACTATAGTGTTTAAAGTATCACAAGGGGGTGTGTAAGGCTTGCAAAATTTATACAGATTCCCCCAAACCAAGAAAAGAAGAGATATTGGACTGTTTGAAGGAATATTGGGCCAAAGGGGTTTAAAATCAATACCCCAGGATTTTTGCTATTTTAAAAGGCATGTTCAGGCCTGTGGAAAAGCTGCAACAAAAGGAATGGGTTGGACACTGTGGGACAGACAGTTTGAATATTGGAAAAGGCCAGATTGTCCGAGAATGTCCTGGACTGTCCCAGTCATTCTACATAAAGACAATAGGCCCACGGGAGGACAGTTCCCGCCGAAAACCCACAGGGCCATCAAGTACATGAATAATACAATACATGCCAACAACCAACAAGAGAGACCCTGGCCCCAGCAGGAGAAGACAATCAAACAACAGATTAACCACTCAAAGATTTCCAATAACACTTTGCACATTTAAAACTGATTTTGAAGCAATCCTGAAACCAGTTAAAAGCCAATTAAAAATAGATGGGACTAGCCCCGAAACTCACTGAGAATTTAAACCTATTAAAATTAACGAGCCCGCCAAAATTAACAATGGACCAGAGGAGATTTGGCGGTCAGATAAGCCAGGCCTCAACACAGTATAATTGTGGCCTACTTAGACAGTTGACAGTACAGTTCGAGTTGAGAGAGTCAGTTGAGGACACAGCTCAAGACAAGCAGTTGAGAAGGTTCAAGTTCAGTACAGGAGAGAGAAAGTACGGTTCAGAAAGAGTACTACTCATTATCATCACTGTACATAGTCGGAGGATCGGAGACTTGAGGAAAGAAGAACGAAACGAAAGGAAAAGGGAATCGCGGCAACCAAAGGCCTCAAGAAACCAACAACTAACAATATTACCACCAACTAGGTAATATTGGGCCACCGCGACCAACAAGAAACCAACCAACAAGTCGTCGAAAATTCGCAAGTTTGTTTCCACTCTACAAGCTAGCCTGACTTACTCCTGGGTAACATTTGACACAAAAGACTCTGAAAACTATACCAAACCAAAGGAAATTGGGTACTTACCCGATAAACCCAACTAAGCATCCAACCGCATCAGCGGACAGGCGAAGACTGAAAACCCAACGCAGGTGCAGTCTTCCACCACGTCCGGGATACGGCAGGCCCCAATCGCCACAACTAAAGAGAACCCCGAAATCGCGAACCTCTACAATCTGTCAAGAAGGTAGTTTGGTGAGCATTTCCTGGTCCTCTGGATTTCAACCTAGATAGCGAAGTGGGATTGGGAGGATAAGGTATTTTTGTGTATTCATTCTTCCTCGCATATTCCGAAGTGTTCCCCCTTTTAGAGTATAAGATTTATTGTATTGTATATTTTCCTGTCTCAAAATAAAAATCTCAATTCTTTTGACCAACTCAGGTGTCTGTTGCACTTTCATTACAACCCCCAAATAAGTCGAACGTCTAGAACCAAGGGAGTGGGAGCATTTCGAATCGCTCAGGGAGTCAAAGGCAAAGCTGACCACACACACCACCCCTTACACTCATGATATCAAGAAATGGCTGAGCGCACTGGATACAGCAAAGGCTATGGACCCTGACAACATCCTGGCTGTCGTGCTGAAGTCTTGTGTTCCAGAACTAGCCACATCTCTAGCCAAGCTGTTCCAGTACAACTAGAACACTGGCATCTACCTACCAATGTGGAAAACTGCCCAGGTAGGTCCTGTCCACAAAAAGCAGGACAAATCCAATTTGACCAATTACCGCCCCATCAGTCTACTCTCAATCATCAGCAAAGTGATGGAAGGTGTTGTCAACAGTTCTATCAAGCAGCACTAATTCACCAATAACCTGCTCACTGTTGCTCAATTTGGGCTCCGCCAGGACCACTCAGCTCCAGACCTCATTACAGCCTTCATCCAAACATGGGCATCAAGAAGCCCTAGTAAAATTGAAGTCAATGGGAATCAGAGGTAAACTCTCCACTGGCTGGAGTCATACCTAGCACAAAGGAAGATGGTTGTGGTTGTTGGAGGCCAATCATCACAGCCCCAGGGCATCGCTGCAGGAGTTCCTCAGGGCAGTGTCCTAGGCCCAACCATCTTCAGCTGCTTAATCAATACCTTCCCTCCAACATAAGGTCAGAAATGGGGATGTTCGCTGATGACTGCACAGTGTTCAGTTCCATTCGCAACTCCTCAGATAATGAAACAGTCTATGTCCACATGCAACAAGACCTGGATGACATTCAGGCTTGGGCTGATAAGTGGCAAGTAACATTCATGCCACACAAGTGCCAGGCAATGACTATCTCCAACAAGAGAGTCTAACCAACTCTCCTTGACATTCAATGGCATTACCATCGTTGAGTCCCCCACCATCAACAGCCTGGGGGTCACCATTGACCAGAAACCTAATTGGACCAGCCACATAAATACTGTGGCTACAAGAGCAAGTCAGAGGCTGGGTATTCTGTGGTGAGTATCTCATCTCCTAACTCCCCAAAGCCTTTCCACCATCTACAAGACATAAGTCAGGAGTGTGATGGAATACTTTCCACACTTGCCTGGATGAGTGCAGCTCCAACACTCAAGAAGCTCGACACCATCCAGGGTAAAGCAGCCCGCTTGATAGGCACCCCATCCACCACCTTAAACATTCACTCTCTCCACCACCGGCGTACCGTGGCTGCAGTGTGTACCATCTACAAGATGCACAGCAGCAACCCACCAAGGCTTCTTCGACAGCACCTCCCAAACCCATGACCTCTTCCACCTAGAAGGACAAGGGCAGCAAGTGCATGGAAACACCACCACCTCCAAGTTTCCCTCCAAGTCACGCACCATCCTGACTTGTAAATATATTGCCGTTCCTTCATCGTCACTGGGTCAATTCCCTCCCTTACAGCACTGTGGGAGTACCTTCACCACATGAACTGCAGCGGTTCAAGAAGGCAGCTCACCATCATCTTCTCAAGGGCAATTAGGGATGGGCAATAAATGCTGGCCTTACCAGCGACGCCCACATCCCAGGAATGAAGAAAAAGAGGGAAAAAATCTATACTATTCGCCTCAACTACTCCTTGTGGTAGCGAGTTCCACATCCTCACCACTCTCTGGGTAAAGAAAGTTCTCCTGAATTCCCTATTGGATTTATTAGTGACTATGTTATTTTTGTGGCGCCTAGTTGTGGACTCCCCCACTAGTGGAAACATCAGTTCCACCCGTAGCCGCAAGTATATCCCACTGCAAGGGCTGCACTAAGATCCAGTCACTCAAACATGCCCCGGGCTTAAGGAATGAAGAAGCAGGGTTACCTTGAAGGTGGTGCAGATGCTGGAAAGCTTCCAGGACTTGCAGATCTTACAGAGTGGACACATGCTGTAACTAACCCCTTCCTCACAGATTTCCTTTCTGGGTAGAAACACAGAGAAGAAGCAGAACCTCGTGTTAAAATCAATCAATTATCGCACACCACATCTCCATTTAACTCATTAAGAAGCACTTCTGTCCATGAGTGGTCCAAAAGTGGGGACTGGGTCCGCATCACTGGCTACACACAGTGCTGCTAGGCGACACGCACAGTGTTCCTGGGCTACAATTTGGCCATATTCAGAGTGTACCACTGTACAATGCGGCCATATTCAGAGTGCACAGATTGACTATATTTGGACTGTACCATTTCACAGTGGGACTATATTTGGCCTGTACCATTGTACAGTGGGACTATATTCAGACTGTACCATTGTACAATGTGTCTATGTTCAGACTACCATTGTACAGTGGGACTATATTTGGACTGTACCATTGCACAGTGGGACTATATTTGGACTGCTTAATCCCCCAATTTGCTGATTTTTTGCTGGACTTACGTAGGAATATCAGTTAGCAACAGGTAGATCCCGACAATGAGGACCAAGGTTCCTACAACTGCTGCTGGTAACAACCACCCCGTGTAAAACCCTGAAAAAAAGAAGCAAGTAAGTTAACAGCAGTTAATGAAACTAAAGCCAGTATGATGGATACAACCTGTGCGATAGTGCTGGCCTAGTGGTATAACAGACACCCCAGGGCAGACGAGACGGGTATAACAGATACTGCAGGGCAGGCGGGATGGGTATATTGGATAACACAAGCAGACGGGACGGGTATAACAGATACTGGAGGCTAAACGAGATGGGTATAACAGACACCCCAGGGCAGATGGGACGGCTATAACAATAGGTACCTCAGGGCAGTTGTTGGGTAGGTTAAAAGCTCCCCCATTAAGACCAACTGTAGCCCCACAGCTGAGCTAGCTCAGCACGGACTGGCAATCAAGCCCTGGGTACAAGAAGTTTTTTAAAAATTCATTCATGGGATGTGGGCGTCGCTGGGAAACCTAGAATTTATTGCCCATCTCTAATTTCCCTCGAGAAGCTGGTGAACCGCCTTCTTGATAACGGAGACGTTTGCTAGGACATTTCAGAGGGCAGTTAAGGGTCAACCACATTGCTGTGGGCCTGGAGTCACATATAGGCCCAGACCAAGTAAGGATGGCAGATTTCCTTCCCTGAAGGACATAAATCCAGGACAAAGCAGCCCGCTTGACTGGCACCCCATCCACCACCTTAAACATTCACTCCCTCCACCACCAGCGTACTGTGGCTGCCGTGTGTACCATCTACAAGATGCACTGCAGCAACTCGCCAAGGCTTCTTTGGCAGCACCTCCCAAACCTGTGACCTCTTCCACCTAGAAGGACAAGGGCAGCAGGCGCATTGGAAACACCGCCACCTCCAAGTCACACACCATCCTGACTTAGAAGTATATCGCTGTTCCTTCATCGTCGCTGGGTCAAAATCCTGGAACTCCCTTCCTAACAGCACTGTGGGAGTACCTATCACATGGACTGCCGTGGTTCAAGGCGGCAGCTCACCACCACCTTCTCAAGGGCAATTAGGGATGGGCAATAAATGCTGGTCTTGCCAGCGACGCCCACATCCAATAAATAAATAAATGAATGAGATGAGTTTTTACGACATTAAAATTTCAGATTTATTTAATTAACTTTGTAGTGTATGTACTTTGCAGAAGGAACTATATTCTGCAGCCCCTGTATACTGCAGTACCAGTAGTGACCACCCTTGTATATAAGCCTGTGTAATAACATTTGCATAGTAGTTCCAGGTTGCCTCCATTCAGTAAAGACCTGTTATAACCAACTCCTGCAGTCCGTGTCTCAATTATACACGGACATAATACTGGCGACGAGCAGATACGAACTTACCTACAGTCTGCACCACCTCATGGGGATCCATCCCTGAAGCGAAGTTATCAGAGGTCGAGGCCAGCAGGAAGAAAGAGACAGAAGAAATGGGCGTCGACCGTGGGCATCCGCCTCTGAGTCAGCGGAGTTGAAGATTTGCAGGAGAGGCTGTCGAGAGCGAGGCTTGGTTATCCTGTCGATGGTGCTTCAGCTAATCGGGCTGGTGGCAGGTAGTACACTGATCCTTCCTGGGCTGCGGCGGTCTAGAGCTCGAGCGGGTGGCTTGCAACAGAGCCGAGCAGCGTTGTCGGGAAGAGGAGAGAGAGAGAGAGAGAGAGGGTGGAGCACACAGGGCGCGGCCAGTGCTACGAAGCCGGGCAGCGTACAGACCCGAGAAGAGGGAGGCAAGAGTCCCGCAGGGTTGTTCCGACGACGGGGAAAGAATAAAAAATTAAACACGCAGAAAGCCGCGAGGAGCTGCAGTTTGCCACGGGAACCGCGGAGAGCGGCATTAGCAGCAGCGCAGGGGGAAGTGCGCGAAGACCATAGGGCGTCGCCATCAAGGCATAAAACGCCAGCAACAGCGCTAGGAACAGCGGAGAAGACAGAAAGCGTGGGAGGCGCCATCTTAATCCAGCGGGGAAGAAGGCAAAGCACGGGAGGCACCAGAGTCATAGAGTTATACAGCACAGAAAGAGGCCCTTCGGCCCATCGTGTCTGCGCCGTCCATCAAGCCCTGTCTAATCTAATCCCATTTTCCAGCATTTGGTCCATAGCCTTGTATGCAATGGCATTTCAAGTGCTCATCCAAATGCTTCTTGAATGTTGTGAGGGTTCCTGCCTCTACCACCCTTTCAGGCAGTGAGTTCCAGACTCCAACCACCCTCTGGGTGAAAAAGTTCCTCCTCAAATCCCCTCTAAACCTCCTGCCCCTTACCTTGAATCTATGCCCCCTTGCTATTGACCCCCCTACTAAGGGGAAAAGTTCCTCTTTATCTACCCTATCTATGCCCCTCATCATTTTGTACACCTCAATCAGGTCCCCCCTCAGCCTTCTTTGCTCCAAGGAAAACAACCCCAGCCTGTTTAGTCTTTCTTCATAGCTGAGGCGCTCCATCCCAGGTAACATCCTGGTGAATCTTCTCTGCACCCTCTCCAAAGCAATCACATCCTTCCTATAGTGAGGCGACCAGAACTGCACACAGTACTCCAGCTGTAGCCTTACCAGCGTTTTGTACAGCTCCATCATAACCTCCCTGCTCTTATATTCTATGCCTCGGCTAATGAAGGCAAGTATCCCATATGCCTTTTTAACCAACTTATCTACCTGATCCGCTGCCTTCAGGGATCTATGTACATGTACACCAAGGTCCCTCTGACCCTCTGTGCTTCCTAGGGCCCTACCACTCATTGTGTATTCCCTTGCCTTATTTGTCCGTCCAAAATGCATCACCTCGCACTTTTCAGGGTTAAATTCCATTTGCCACTTTTCCGCCCATCTGACCAACCCGTTTATATCGTCCTGTAGCCTGAGGCTTTCCTCCTCGCAATTTACCACCCCACCAATTTTCGTGTCATCTGCGAACTTACTGATCATACCTTTTACATTCTCATCCAAATCATTTATGTAGATCACAAACAGCAAGGGACCCAGCACCGATCCCTGGGGTACCCCACTGGACACAGGCTTCCAGTCACAAAAGCAACCTTCGACCATCACCCTCTGCCTCCTGCCACTCAGCCAGTTTAGGATCCAACATGCCAAGGCACCCTGGATCCCATGGGCTCTTACCTTCTTGACCAGTCTCCTATGCGGGACTTTGTCAAAAGCCTTACTGAAGTCCATGTATACCACATCCACAGCATTTCCCTCATCCACACACCTAGTCACCCCCTCGAAAAATTCAATCAGATTGGTCAGACATGATTTACCCTTGACAAAGCCATGCTGACTATCCCCGATTAATCCTTGCCTCTCCAAGTGGAGACTAATTTTGTCCCTCAGAATTTTTTCCAATAATTTCCCTACCACAGATGTTAGGCTCACTGGCCTGTAATTCCCTGGTTTATCCCTGCTACCCTTATTGAATAATGGTACTACGTTAGCTGTTCTCCAGTCCTCTGGTACATCCCCTGTGGCCAGAGAGGTTCTGAAAATTTGTGTCAGAGCCCCTGCAATCTCCTCCTTTGCCTCACACAGCAGCCTGGGATACATCTCGTCCGGGCCTGGGGATTTATCCACTTTTTGGCCTGCTAAAACTGCTAGTACCTCCTCCCTCTCGATGCTAATATGTTCAAGTATATCACAGTCCCCTTGCCCGATTTCTATGTCTACATCGTCTTCCTCCATAGTGAACACAGATGCAAAAAATTAATTTAAAACCCCGCCTACATCATCTGGCTCTACACAGATTGCCACTTTGATCCCTAATGGGCCCTACCCTTTCCCTGGTTATCCTCTTGCCCTTAATATACTTATAAAACATCTTAGGATTTTCCTTTATTTTGCTCGCCAGTGTTATTTCATGGCCCCTCCTCGCTCTCCTAATTTCTTTTTTAAGTATGCCCCTGCACTTTTTATACTCCTCTAGGGCTTCCTCCGTCTTTAGTCTTTTGTAACTGCCAAAAGCCCCCCTTTTTTTCCTAATGCATTTTTGTATATCCCTTGTCATCCAAGGTTCCCTTTGCTTGTTGGTACCACCCTTGACCTTTACGGGAACATGTTGGCGTTGTACTCTCTCGATTTCCCTTCTGAAAGTCTCCCACTGCTTTGATGTGGATTTTCCTATAAGTAGCTGCTCCCAGTCCACTTTGGCCAGATCCTGCCTTATCATATTAAAATCGGCCTTCCCCCAATTTAGAACCCTTATTTCCAGGCCGTCTTTGTCTTTTTCCATGACCACCTTAAATCTCACCGAATTATGGTCACTGTCGCCAAAATGTTCTTCTACTGACACTTCCACCACTTGCCCGGCTACATTCCCTAGAATTAGGTCCAGTACCGCCCCCTCTCTTGTAGGACTTTCTACACGCTGGCTCAAAAAGCTCTCCTGGATGCACTTTAAGAATTCTGCACCTTCTAAGCCTTTCACACTCTGACTATCCCAATTAATATTGGGGAAGTTGAAATCCCCCACTATTATTACCCTATTATTTTCGCACTTCTCTGAGATTTGCCTACATATCTGTTCCTCTATCTCCCCCTGACTGTTTGGGGGCCATCTTACAAGATGCCGAAGATTGGCAATATCACTGCCTTCGATAATGCAATAGAAGACTGGACCACGTATGTGGAAAGAGTCGCGGTATATTGCGAGGCAAACGAAGTAGCCGATGAGAAAAAGGCATTGGTACTGCTAAACTTAATGGGCGCAAGAACGTACGGCCTATTGCGGGACCTGATTACTCCAGCCAAACCGAAGGCGAAGAGTTTTAATGAAATTGTTGCTATTCTACAGGAACACCTAAATCCTACACTGCTGCTGATAGCAGAAAGATTTAAATTCCACAGGAGAAATCAGCATAAAGATGAGAGCAATGCTGATTACCTAACGGAACTACGCAAGCTATCAAAGCACTGCCAGTTCAGAGCAGGACTGGCAGATACCTTACGGGACAAATTTGTCTGTGGACACCTGAGTGAAGGAACCCAGAAGAGGTTACTCTCAGAGAAAGAGCTGACGCTAGATAAGGCTTTCAGCGTGGCAGTATCGTACGAAGCAGCAGCAAGGGGAGCTGCGGAAATACAGCAAAAGCCATAGGAATACGGCACCCACGAAATGACACGGGGATTTGAAAAATGTTATCGCTGCGGCAGAACAGCCCATGACCAGAAGGACTGCTGGCCCAAGGACAAAATATGCAGGCAATGCGGAAAGATGGAACACATTGCACGAGTTTGCAGGTCTGGGAAGAAGACCAATGACAACAAAAAGGCTACTAAGGAACGTACAAAAGATGACGGACAGTAGTTCCGAAGACCAGATGAGCGATAGTGAATCCGGGAACAAGAGACTAAGCTGTCTCAAACTTCACAACGTAATCGCAAAAGAGGATCACCGAACCATTTGGGTCACCCTCACGATAGCAGGGTCCCAAGTCAAAATGGAATTGGATACAGGATCAGCTCTAACCATCATGAATCGACGAGACTACGAGCGGTTATTCTCACACATACCCTTGAAAGAGACATCCATTGTCTTGAAGACGTATACGGGGCAAAAAGTATACCCCAGCGGAAAAATAAGGGTGCCTGTCGAATACAACGGCAAGGAAATACAGAAATTGTATCTGTACATACTGCAAGATGGTGGACCACCGTTATTGGGACGTGAATGGATCAGAAAGATAAGTTTAGACTGGCACTCCATTCAGGCACTGACGATGGCTGGTAAAAAGGATGACGACGTCACTCCTGGACGATTGTCAACAATCTTAGCTAACACCAAAGAGGTTTTTCAACAAGAACTGGGAACTCTTAAAGGCGTAACCGCCTCGATAAAAATAGAAGAGAATGCAATTCCCAAGTTTTTCAAAGCAAGACCGGTACCATATGCAATTCGCCCAGCCGTCGAGGCAGAGCTGGAGAATCTGGAGAATGCAGGCGTGTTATCTAAGGTAGACTGGAGCGAGTGGGCGACACCCATCGTTCCTGTCATGAAGAAACCGTTAAACAATAAGTCTGAGAAGCCAAGGAAGGTTCGCATCTGTGGGGACTTCAAGGTGACGGTGAACCCAGTCCTTCACACAGTACAATATCCTCTTCCAAGGATAGAAGATATCTTCGCCTCACTATCTGGAGGGAAGCGTTTTACAAAAATTGACCTAGCACAAACATATTTGCAGATGGAGGTTGAAGAATCCTCTAGGAAGTATCTCACGATAAACACTCACAAAGGTCTTTACCAGTATAATCGACTGGTATTCAGAGTAGCATCAGCTCCGGCGATATGGCAAAGAACAATGCAACAAGTCCTGCAAGGGATTCCGGGGACTCAGTGTTACTTGGACGACATCCTAGTGACAGGTGAAGACGACAGTGAACACCTTGCCAACCTAGAGCAGGTGCTCACTAGACTACGTGAGCATGGGCTACGGGCCAATCGCCCCAAGTGCGAGTTTTTTAAGAAACAGATATCGTATTGTGGCCACGTGATTGATGAAGAGGGGTTACGTAAGTTCCCTGACAAAATTGAAGCGGTAGTTAAGGCTCCAGCGCCTGAAAATGTGTCGCAACTGAGGTCATTCCTCGGATTGGTGAATTACTACCATAAGTTTTTGCCGAATTTGTCCACAATTCTGCACCCACTGAATGCCCTACCACAAACGGGAGTAGCATGGAAATGGAGCGATGAATGTAAGCGGGCCTTTAAGAAGAGTAAGGACCTAATCACTTCAAGAGAAGTATTGGCTCACTATAACCCATCACTACCGTTAAGACTGGCGTGTGATGCGTCTCCCTACGGCATTGGGGCGGTACGGTCACATAAATTCCTTGATGGTTCAGAGAGGCCGATAGCTTTTGCGTCACGCTCATTAACTTCAGTCGAGCGTAACTACGCCCAGATTGACAGAGAGGCCCTCAGCCTGGTGTGGGGGGTGAAGAAGTTCAATCACTACCTGCGCGGTCAGAAATTTACTCTACTTACTGATCATCAACCTCTTGTCTCCATTTTCAACCCTCAGAAGGGCGTACCGATAATGACAACACAACGGCTACAGAGGTGGTCCCTTTTCCTAGGGGCACACCAATATGACATCGAGTACAAAGGAACTAAACAGCATGGGAATGCTGATGGATTGTCGCGCCTACCGTTGCCGACGGTGGAAGAAGAACTTGCAGTGGATCCAGTGGAGATATTCCACTCGACCATAGTCGAATGTCTCCCTGTGACGAATGCAAACATAGAAAAGGAAACACGAAATGACCCGACACTCTCCTGGGTCTATGATTTAACGGTGAAGGGATGGCCAGCACATGGCGAACCACTGTTGCCAGCATTCTCGCCGAGAAGAGAACAGCTGTCAGTGTGCAGAGGAACCTTGATGTGTGGATCCAGAGTAGTAATTCCACCCAAATTGAAGGATAGAGTGCTCAATGAACTTCATGAGGGTCATCTGGGAGGGGTAAAAATGAAGAACTTAGCCAGAGCGTTTGTGTGGTGGCCGGGAATCAATAGAGAAGTCGAAGAGATGACCAAGAGCTGTACAGGATGCCAGAAGGTCCAAAACGCCCCACCACAAGCCCCTCTACATCCATGGGAGTGGCCCTCATCTCCATGGCAAAGGGTGCACATTGATTTTGCTGGTCCATTTATGGACTCGATGTTTTTAATTGCGGTGGATGCACATTCAAAGTGGCCAGAGGTAATAAAAATGTCCTCAACCACCACAGAAAAAACTATCACAGTCTTACGAACCATATTCGCCAGGAATGGGCTGCCTGAACAGATTTGCTCCGACAATGGACCACAGTTTGTGTCTGAAGAGTTCCGGAGGTTCTTAAAGAATAATGGTGTTAAGCATTACACATCCGCCCCATATCATCCAGCCACTAATGGATTGGCCGAGAGGTTCGTTCAAACATTCAAGAAGGCTATCAAGGCAATGTGTAATGAAGACATACCCCTACAATACAAGGTGGATAACTTCTTGTTTGCCTACCGGAATGCGACACATGCGGTTACCAACCAAACTCCAGCCATGATGTTCTTCAATTGAAGACTAAGATGCCGCTTGGATTTGGTTAAGCCAAACATCAGAAGAGATGTGGAGAACAGGCAGTTTCAGAATATGAATGAAAGGCCAACCAGGAGTTTTAAGATAGGTCAACCAGTTTTGGCCCGGGACTACCGCGCAGAGAAATGGCAGCCAGGAACGATCTGCACACGGCAAGAACCTCTAATGTATACCGTGGACGTTGGAGAGAGCATTGTAAGACGCCATGCTGACCAGATTCTAGAGTCACTGGAAAACGTCAAATCTACACCACGATCCTATACACCTGGTGATGAAATCGACGTAGCAATTGCATCTACCTCAGAATCGGTGATATTGGAAGCAGACGAACCAAACAACGACATTGACCCCGACTCAACTTTGCCAGAAGAACCTGATACCCCAAAGAGGCGTTATCCAGACAGAATCAGGAAGCCTCCTCAAAGACTGAATTTATAATTGCTTAACTTCAACTAATGTATCTAGCAACTGTAATTGTAAATATGTTACTTCATTGTTAATTGAATGTTATGTACTGTTTAGCTAAAAGGGGAGGAATTGTAGTGTATGTACTTTGCAGAAGGAACTATATTCTGCAGCCCCTGTATACTGCAGTACCAGTAGTGACCACCCCTGTATATAAGCCTGTGTAGTAACATTTGCATAGTAGTTCCAGGTTGCCTCCATTCAGTAAAGACCTGTTATAACCAACTCCTGCAGTCCGTGTCTCAATTATACACGGACATAATAAACTTAATTTAACTTCCCCAGCTGCCATGGTGGGATTTGAACTCATGTTCCTGGATCAATTACTGCAGGCCTCTGGATTACTAGTACGATAACAAAATACTGCAGATGCTGGAAATCCGAAATAACAACAGAAAATGCTGGAAAAACTCAGCAGGCCAGGCAACATCCGTGGAGAGAAATTAGAGTCGACGTTTTGGGTCAAAACCCTTTATCAAGACTAAAGAGGCACAGGGAATGAAATAGATTAAGAGGCCGGGCTGGGAGAGAACAAGAGAGAAGTGAAGAGACATTAAGAGGTATTCAAAACGAGACGAGATGGTGATAGGACTAGTGGAGACAAAAGACGGCTCTAGATTAGGTGTGAAATGTGCTGGCAGAATGGGAGACAGCTGCCATGTGGGAGAGAGAAAAAAAGGAAAGGGGGGGGGGGGAAACCAAAACAAAGGTGTGGATAAAAAAAAGTGAAAATGTAATAGGGGCCGAGGTTATGATCTGAAATTATTGATCTCGATATCGAGTCCGGAAGGCTGTAAAGTGCCTAATCGGAAGATGAGGTGCTGTTCCTCGAGTTTACGTTGAGCTTCCGTGGAACAATGCAAGAGGCCAAGGACGGTGAGGTCCGAGTGGGAATGGAGCGGTGAATTAAAATGACAGGCGACCGGAAGCTCGGGATCACCCTTACGGACTGAACGGAGGTGTTCCGCAAAGCAGTCACCCAATCTGCGTTTGGTCTCCCCAATGTAGAGGAGACCGCATCGTGAGCAGCGAATACAGTATACTAGATTGCAAGAAGTACAAGTAAATCGCTGTTTCACCTGGAAGGGGTGTTTGGGACCCTGGACAGTGGGAAGGGGGGCGGTATAAGGGCAGGTGTTACATCTCCTGCGCTTGCACGGGAAGGTGCCAGGCGAAGGGGAAGGGGTGCTGGGGGTGATAGAGGAGTGGACTACGGTGTCTCAGAGGGAGCGGTCCCTACGGAATGCTGAAAGGGGAGGGGAGGGGAAGATGCGTTTGGTGGTGGGATCACTTTGGAGGTGGCGGAAATGGCGGAGGATGATCCGTTGAATGTGGAGGCTGGTGGGGTGAAAGGTGAGGACAAGGGGAACCCTATCGTGGTTCCGGGAGGGAGAGGCAGGGGTGAGGACCCCACTACCGAACATCAAACCACCGTTTCCAAGACTGTCACTGACCTCATCTCCTCTGGAGATCTTCCCCCCTCGGCCACCAACCTCATAGTTCCCCAACCCCGCACAGCCCGCTTCTACCTCCTTCCCAAGATCCACAAACAGGACTGCCCTGGTAGACCCATCGTTTCAGCCTGTTCTTGCCCCACGGAACTTATCTCTTCCTATCTCGACTCTATCTTTTCTCCTTGTCCAGTCTCTTCCCACCTACATCCGCGACTCTTCGGACGCCCTCCGCCACTTTAACAGTTTCCTGGCCCAAACCGCTTCCTTTTCACCATGGACGTACAATCCCTCTACACCTTCATCTCCCACCAGGATGGCCTGAGGGCGCTCCGCTTCTTCCTTGAACAGAGGCCCGACCAGTCCCCATCCACCACTACCCCCCTCCGCCTGGCTGAACTTGTTCTCGCATTGAACAACTTCTCCTTTAACTCCACTCATTTCCTCCAAATCAAAGGTGTTGCTATGGGTACCCGCATGGGTCCTAGTTATGCCTGCCTTTTCGTGGGATATGTGGGACACTCTTTGTTCCAGTCCTACTCGGGTCCCCTCCCTCACCTCTTTTTCCGATACATTGATGACTGTATCGGTGCCGTTTCCTGCTCTCGCCCTGAACTAGACAATTTCATTCACTTTGCCTCCAATTTCCACCCTTCCCTCACCTTCACATGGTCCATCTCTGACTCTTCCCTTCCTTTCCTCGACTTCTCCGTCTCCATCTCTGGGGATAGGTTATTGACCAATATTCATTACAAGCCCACTGACTCCCACAGCTACCTGGACTACACTTCCTCCCACCCCGCCTCCTGTAAGGACTCTATTCCATTCTCCCAGTTTCTCTGTCTCCGCCGCATCTGCTCTGACGATGCCACCTTCCACACCAGTGCTTCTGACATGTCTTCCTTTTTCCTCAAATGAGGATTTCCCCTCTACCGTGGTTGACACGGCCCTCGACCGTGTCCATTCTATCTCCCGCACTTCTGCCCTCACCCCTGCCCCTCCCTCCCGGAACCACGATAGGGTTCCCCTTGTCCTCACCTTTCATCCCACCAGCCTTCACATTCAACGGATCATCCTCCGCCATTTCCGCCACCTCCAAAGTGATCTCACCACCAAACGCATCTTCCCCTCCCCTTTCAGCATTCCGTAGGGCCGCTCCCTCCGAGACACCCTAGTCCATTCCTCTATCACCCCCAGCACCCCTTCCCTTTCGCCTGGCACCTTCCCGTGCAAGCGCAGGAGATGTAACACCTGCCCTTATACCTCCCTCCTTCCAGGGCCCCAAACACCCTTTCCAGGTGAAACAGCGATTTACTTGTACTTCTTGCAATCTAGTATACTGTATTCGCTGCTCACGATGCGGTCTCCTCTACATTGGGGAGACCAAATGCACATTGGGTGACCGCTTTGCGGAACACCTCTGTTCAGTCCGTAAGGGTGACCCCGAGCTTCCGGTCGCCTGTCATTTTAATTCACCGCCCCATTCCCACTTGGACCTCACCGTCCTTGGCCTCTTGCATTGTTCCACGGAAGCGCAACGTAAACTCGAGGAACAGCACCTCATCTTCCGATTAGGCACATTACAGCCTTCCGGACTCAATATCGAGTTCAACAATTTCAGATCATAACCTCGGCCCCTATCACATTTTCACTTATTTTTTTTATCCACACCTTTGTTTTGGTTTCCCCCCCCTCCCACACCCTTTCCTTTTTTTTCCCCTCTCTCCCACATGGCAGCTGTCTCCCATTCTGCCAGCGCATTTCACACCTAATCTGAGCTGCCTTTTGTCTCCACTAGTCCTATCACCATCTCGTCTCGTTTTGAATACCTCTTAATGTCTCTTCTTCTCTTTTGTTCTCTCCCAGCCCGGCCTCTTAATCTATTTCATTCCCTGTGCCTCTTTAGTCTTGATAAAGGGTTTTGACCCGAAACGTTGACTCTAATTTCTCTCCACGGATGTTGCCTGGCCTGCTGAGCTTTTCCAGCATTTTCTGTTGTTACTCTGGATTACTAGTCCTGTAACATAACCACTATTTTACCGTTCCCAACAGGCCTGACTGGCTCAGCACTGCACTGGTGGTGCATGTGTTCAGTGAGCCACAAGAGCACTCCTAAACTGTATTTAATTAAGACTAACCTTTAAACAAAGGGACATGGGTTCATGGTTTGAAGCGATGATGGTGCAAAGGCATTTTACACTGAACCATCTTACACAGAGGGTAGTGGAATGGGCTGCCCAAGGAGGCCGATGGTATGGAAAATGTTATGGGAGAATTGGCTGGATATTTGAGGGAGTGGGCAAGTGAGAGGGGTTAGTTATTGGGACTGAGCCTGTACTTCCTTTGTTCTAGTGTGGATTTCAGAGAGTTGAAGGGGATTAAACTAAAAAGCCGTCCAGGCAGGACCATACCTATCCACGCAAAGTAAAAGGCAATCTTCTCTCCAAAGTAGTCCCTGATGTGGTCCAGCGGCTGATATTTGTACCACTTGCCCCAGCGAGCCCAGTGCTCATACAGTACCTGCCTGCGGCCGAGCTTCTTGGGACACACGCCCTTACTCGGGGCCTTGTACGGACCCTGCAGGCAAAGACAATCATAACCATTAGCAATTGCATGTGTCTCGAGTGCCGATTAGAGTTTGCTCCAGCAATCCTTTCCCTGTACTCTTCTCTAGGTTCCATACGCTGGGCATGAACGGGCAATTCCGTTGTTCCCGCGGTTTTGTCCGAGCAGGGTCTTCGGTCGGACTTGTCCGGATAATTCTTCCAACTGAGCGTGCCTGACGTGGGGCCTCCGCTGGTACTTTTTCTTTGGTTTTTGTTCTGTTGCGCATCTCTCTTTCCTCCTTCACTGTTCCTCTCCCATTGCTCTCCTCCCTTCCCTCGCTCCTCAATGCTGATGGGCTCCCTTCAACAAACAGCCAGGCCAGTGCCCAGAATTGGCCATTGACCAGCTCCACAATGCACTATATGGAGCTCAGGGTCTTGAACTGTTGAACAGTCGCCATGGATTATAAACCTACCAAGCTGCTGCTGAAGACAGTGATGAGGCCCATGAAGCCTCTTCCAGGTTAAAATTGTTGAGAAGGGAGCAGAATTTTTTTGGATTAAGAGCTTTCATTATACTACAGAGCTCAAAGAGACTCTCCCTAACTGGCTACAGACTCGCGCCTCTACTAGTCCTAACTTTGCTCCACTAATCTCATTCACAAAGCATCCTATCTCAGTCCTCCACCTTCCATCAATGCTCTAGAATTTACAGCACAGAAACAGGCCATTTGGCCCATCAGGTCCATGCCAGTGTTTATGTTCCACATGAGCCACCTCTCACCCTACTTCACCTCACCCTATCAACATATCCTTCTATTCACTTTCTCCCTCATGTGTTTATCCAGCTTCCCCTTAAATGCATCTATATTATTCGCCTCAATTACTCCGTGTGGTAGCGAGTTCCACATTCTCACCACTCTCTGGGTAAAGAAGTTTTTCCTGAATTTCCTATTGGTGATTTATTAGTGACTATCTTATATTTATGGCCCCTGGTTCTGGTCTCCCCCACAAGTGGAGACGTCTTCTCTACATCTACCCAATCAAACCCTTTCATAATTTTAAAGATCTCTATTAGGTCATCCCTCAGTAGTGTCTTTTCTAGAGGGAAAAAGGCCCAGCCAGTTCAGTCTTTCCTGATAGTTATAACATCGCAGTTCCGGTATCATCCTTGTAAAACATTTTTTGCACCTTCTCCAGTGGCTCTCTATCCTTTTTGTAATATGGAGATCAGAATTGTGCGCAGTACTCTAAGTGTGGCCTAACCAAGGTTCTATACAAGTTTAATGTAACTTCTCTGCTTTTCAATTCTATCCCACCAGAAATGAACCCCAGTGCTTTGTTTGCTTTTTTTATTATTAACCCATGTCGCTATTTTTAGTGATTTGTGTATCTGTACCCCCAGATCCCTCTGATCCTCTGCACCCCCAGATCCCTCTGATCCTCTGCACCCCCAGATCCCTCTGATCCTCTACCCCGTTTAGACTCTTATTTTCAAAGGAGTGTGTGGCCTCCTTATTCCTCCAACCAAAATGCACAACCTCACTCATCTATATTGAAATTAATTCATCATTTACACCCCCATTCGGCAAGTTTGTTAATGTCGTCTTGTACTTTGTCGCAGTTTTCCTCAGTATTAACTATACCCCCCAATTTGGTGTTGAACTTTAAGCTCAGAAATCCAGAACATTGAGCTATTTGAAAGATGTACTATAGGCCGATTAATGTGTCCATGAGGTTTGGAACTAGGAGAACTCAACAAACGAAGCACAGCTCTTACATCATGAAGGGGAAATGCAGCCGAGAACACCTGCTCACTTAACAGACTGTTGATACCAATCTGGGCCCTTCCCTGATGCCCATATATAGTCCTTGCTAATATTTCATAAACCTGTCCAAGGGAGAGAAAAAAAGGCAAACGTCAGAATCAAATCAAACACATTCGGTAAAAAAAACAGCCAACATGTGATGAGACACAGCTCACATCCACTAATACTGAGAATCACACTTCTAAAGGGGTAAACAGAAGTCAAATTTAACATGGGCTCAGTTACAGCAGTGTGTGTAGGAGCATTCTCACATCTCGGAGCTCCCTCATCAGAAGCTGCACAGACAGAGGCCTGGGAGTAGGTTGCGCAGCCTTATGTCACAACATAACCTCACGTAGGGTTAAAAACCTCAAAAAGAATAAACGGAGAGGCGTACAAAGAAATAAAAGTGGTAATTTGATGAGTGCGCACATTTACAGCGTATTCCGCAAGTCCGCAGCCCATTGCCCATGATTCGCGGCCACTCGATTCCCAGCATTACTGCTCCAAAATCAGGGCTCCGAAAAACTGCTACAGCACAAAGCTGACAACTTCAACTAAACTTCCAAACACCAACAAGGAACAAATGTGATCGAATCAGCATCAGCTCCCCCATCAAGACACACAATCACAGGCATACAGTCAATCACAGGTACAATCAGACACACAATTAATCACAGGCACACAATCATACACAGTACACACAATTACAGACACAGTCACACGCACACAATCACAGGCACACAATCATTCACTGACACAAAACCATAGACACAATTATATACACACAACCACAGGCACACAACCACATCAAGCAGGTGCTGCATGCAGTGGATAGGCTGGAATTTGATAGCTTGTTTCAGGAGGGAAAAGTTGCTCTGAGGGGCCAGTACTTACTATCTGATGTTTCTGTGTGTTAGTGAAGAAGTCCTCTCGATTGTCATTATTTAAATACCTGCGCAAAAAATATCGCCAGTAAGTTTCTGAATTTAAATCTTTATTTCTCTCCTTTCCCGAAGGTGTAAAACCATACTGGGGTATACTGCACCAACAACACCACCACCATCACACCACGCAAAAACAACACAAAGAAACAAAACAACAATGCAATATTACAACAACACAAACACTTGCATTTACATAGCGCCTTCAGTGTAGTGTTAAACAACATTTGACACCGAGCCACAATAGGAGATATTAGAACAGATGACCAAAAGCTTAGTCAAAGAGGTAGGTTTTAAGGAGCATCTTAAAGGAGGAAGGAGAAGTGGAAAGGTTTAGGAAGAGAATTCCAGAGCTTAGGGCCTTGGCAGCTGAAGGCACGACCACCGATGGTGGCGCGATTGAAATCGGGAATGCACAAGATTGAAATCGGGGATGCGCAAGAGGCCGGAATTGAAGGAGCGCAGATATCTCGCAGGGTTCACTACAACACAGTACAACAAAAAACAGCACAACACAATACAAGCACAGCATGTGTTGTTTAACCTCGAGTTCAGGCTGTTCGTGACCTCTGAAAATTGAAAAGTTTTGCAGGCTTCTAACTTTAGACCTTAGTATAAAATGGATTCCTTTTACTAGCCCTTGTTCTGTGATGAAATATTCCATTCATCACTGCCTGTGACTGTGGTCGGTTTCAGTGTCATTTCCCTTCCCCCAGTCCTCATTGTATTGTTTATTGGAATGTGCTGGAATGTGCTGTGTGTGTAGGGCTCCTCCCATACCTGGCCCCTTTTGTAAGCTAGCTCAGTCTGGCCTCAATCTCCAGAAGGAAGATATCTCTCTCTCTTACGTGTTACGTTCTAAGTTAATAAAAGCCATGTTTTGTTTCGCTAACATCGAGTCTCGGAATTATTGAGGCACATCAATTTTATTAACTTATTTTTCAACACTATGGATCAACTCCTGAAACCCGAATGTTTGGATTTGGATCAACATGCTCCAGACGCATCAGCACGCTTCGGACACTGGTTTGAGTGTATGGAATTCTTCCTGGACAATTCCGCAGCCGTCAAAGACGCTACGGACGCTGCGAGGATGAGACTCGGAATTCTGCGGAATTGGGTAAGCCACCGGGTTTACCCCCTCATCCAAGACGCCGATACGTACCTGGCCGCCTGCGACATCTTAAAGGTGCATTACCAGCAGCCTACGAATGAGGTGTATGCTAGGCATCTGCTCGCTACTCGCGCACAGCGACCTGGAGAATCGGTGGAGGAGTTCCTAAGCACCCTGAAAATGCTTGGCAAAGACTGCAAGTGCCGAGATGTAAAAGCCGCAGTGTACACTGACGAGCTTGTTTGCGATGCCTTTATCACAGGCCTCAGCTCCACTTACATCCGGCAAAGACTGCTGGAAAAAACGGGGTTGGACCTGAAACAGGCTGCGGACACCGCACGATCCCTGGATGTGGCCCAGAGAAACTCGGACGCCTACTCTTCAGCCCGCGCCGTCCACGCCGCCACGTGTGCACCGAGGGCGCCGCCATCTTGGAAGGCATCTTCCCCGCCCGGCAGCCCGACACCGGCGGGGCCCCGCTCTCCCCCCAGAAGCCCTACAACAGCCGCGACGCGTCAGGGACCCAACTGCTACTTCTGCGGGCAGCCAAAACACACCAGAAACCTGTGCCCGGCGAAAGGCACCACCTGCTTTAAGTGCGGTAAGAAGGGGCACTTCGGGAAGGTGTGCAGAGGGAACCCCGCCGGAAAACCAACCGCCGGAAAACCCGCCACCGCCGCATGTGCGCCGTGGGAGCGACCATCTTGGACGCCATCTTGCCCGACCTCGTGGGGTCCGCCATCTTATGAGCAGACAGCGTGGACGCCATCTTGTATCGATCAGAGCCCTACAGTGGCATCGGTCACAGTGGACCAGACCAGGCCGCACCCGCTATCCAAATCAATGGTGGACATCGAGGTAAACGGGTGCCGGGTTAATGTTTAATTGACAGTGGAAGCACGGAGAGTTTTATCCACCCTGAACTGGCACAGCAACTCTCCCTAAAGGTGGTCCCTGCTCAGGGTACCATCTCTATGGCTGATAAAACCCAGACATCGACCATTCTGGGTTACTGCACGGTACAATTGGGCGTTAACGGAACTGTATACGATAATTTTAAAGTATTAATCATGAAGAACCTATGTGCGAGCGTGATCTTGGGCCTGGATTTCCAGTGCAACCACCAAAGCATCACGCTCAAGTACGGTGGGTCCCAGCCGCCCCTCACAGTGTGCGGTCTGGCTACCCTGAAGGTAAAGCCGCCTTCGCTATTCGCGAACCTTACCCCTAACTGCCGGCCAATAGCGACCAAAAGCAGGAGGTACAGCTGGGAGGACAGGCGGTTTATCGCGACCGAGGTAGACAGGCTCCTGAAAGAGCGCATTATTGAACGCAGCAACAGCCCGTGGCGCGCCCAAGTGGTAGTGGTAAGGGGTAGCGAGAAGAAACGGATGGTGATCGACTATAGTCAAACGATCAACAGGTACACCCAACTAGACGCCTACCCGCTACCCCGCATATCAGAAATGGTGAACCAAATCGCCCAATACCGGGTGTTCTCCACCATCGACCTCAAGTCAGCGTACCACCAGCTCCCTATCAGACCAGAGGACCGCCCGTACACCGCCTTCAAGGCGAACGGACGCCTCTACCAATTCCTCAGAGTCCCCTTTGGGGTGACGAATGGGGTCTCGGTTTTTCAAAGGGAGATGGACCGCATGGTCGATGACCACCACTTGCAGGCAACCTTCCCCTACCTCGACAACGTCACCATCTGCGGCCACAATCAGCAGGATCACGACTCGAACCTCGAGAGGTTCCTGGAAACCGCACAAAAACTCAACCTCACCTACAACGAGGACAAGTGCGTTTTCAACACCATGCGCCTCTGCATACTAGGCAGCGTGGTGGAGAATGGGGAAATCGGACCAGACCCCGACCGATTGCGCCCCCTACGGGAGCTGCCCCTGCCCAACACTCCCAAAGCCCTGAAAAGGTGCCTGGGGTTATTTTCTTATTATTCCCAATGGGTCCCCAACTACTCCGACAAAGCCCGCCCCCTCTTGAAAGCATCCTCTTTTCCGCTCTCTGCTGAGGCCCACGCCGCCTTCAAAAGCATTAAGCAGGATATTGAGCGGGCCACGCTACAGGCAGTGGACGAGAACACTCCATTTCAAGTGGAAAGTGATGCGTCTGACTTCGCCTTGGCGGCCACCCTCAACCAGGCGGGGCGGCCCGTAGCTTTCTTCTCGAGGACCCTCCAAGGGCCCGAGATCAGACACTCCTCCGTGGAAAAGGAGGCCCAAGCCATCGTGGAGGCAGTGCGCCACTGGCGCCACTACCTAGCCGGCAAACGCTTCACCCTACTTACCGACCAGCGGTCGGTAGCGTTTATGTTCAATAATAAACAGAGGGGGCAGATTAAAAATGATAAGATTCTTAGGTGGCGGATCGAGCTCTCCACCTTCGAGTACGACATCATTTACCGGCCAGGGGCCCTTAACGAATCCCCTGACGCCCTCTCACGAGGGATGTGTGCCAGCGCCACCGGGGATCGGCTACAGACCCTCCACAACGACCTCTGCCACCCAGGGGTCACGCGGCTGTTCCACTTCATAAAGTCCCGTAACTTACCCTACTCGATTGAGGAAGTTCGGTCTCTGACCAGGAACTGCCGCACTTGCGCTGAGTGCAAGCCTCGGTTCTACCGCCCAGATAGAGCCCACTTAATCAAAGCTACACGGCCCTTTGAGCGGCTCAGCTTAGATTTCAAGGGCCCCCTCCCGTCCGTCGACCGCAATGTTTACTTCCTGAACATTGTGGACGAATACTCCCGGTTCCCATTCGCCTTCCCCTGCCCAGACATGACCAGCGCCACGGTCATTAAATGCCTCAACAGCCTGTTCTGCCTGTTCGGTATGCCGAGCTACATCCATACGGATAGGGGGGCGTCCTTCATGAGTGAAGAGCTACGCCAGTACATGCTGTCCAAGGGGATCGCCACGAGCCGTACCACCAGCTACAACCCCCGGGGTAACAGCCAAGTGGAGCGAGAGAACAGGACAGTATGGAAAGCAGTCACTCTAGCTCTAAGGACCAAGGGCCTCCCTATCTCCCGCTGGCAGGAAGTCCTCTCGGATGTGCTCCATTCGATACGGTCGCTATTGTGTACGGCCACTAATGCCACGCCTCATGAACGAATGTTTGTCTTTCCCCGGAAATCCACCTCAGGCGTATCCATGCCGTCATGGCTCTCCACCCCAGGTCCGGTACTCGTGCGAAGGCATGTGAGGGGCCACAAGACGGACTCTCTCGTGGAGCCAGTACACCTACTCCACGCCAACCCCCAATACGCATATGTCCGGCATGCCGACGGAAGGGAGGACACCGTGTCCATAAAAGACGTCGCCCCAGCTGGCATCGACAACAACCACAGCAATAGCAGCGACAACGATCACAGCAACTCTTACCCACCCACTACTCTTTCATCACCCCCGGAAGAACATCGACCAATGGCACCCCCACCAACTACCCCTTCAACAACCCTGGCGGCACCCCCGGCAGAGACCCAGGAGACTACCGGGGACACCCAGCCGACACCCGCAGCACCACAACAGCCACGTCGGTCGCAGAGGACTATCAAACCCCCGAACAGACTAAATCTATAGAAGGGGTGAATGTGATGAAATATTCCATTCATCACTTCCTGTGACTGTGGTCGGTTTCAGTGTCATTTCCCTTCCCCCAGTCCTCATTGTATTGTTTATTGGAATGTGCTGGAATGTGCTGTGTGTGTAGGGCTCCGCCCATACCTGGCCCCTTTTGTAAGCTAGCTCAGTCTGGCCTCAGTCTCCAGAAGGAAGATATCTCTCTCTCTTACGTGTTACGTTCTAAGTTAATAAAAGCCTTGTTTTGTTTCGCTAACATCGAGTCTCGGAATTATTGAGGCACATCATGTTCCCCTAACATTAGCATTTTAAACACCTCCATTAGATCACCCCTAGAATGTTTAGAAGATTAACCCATGGGAATACAAGCCAAGTTTTTGCAATCTGTCCTCATAATTTAACTCTTCAAGCCCTGGCAACATTCTGGTGAATCTGTGCTGTACCGAGGCCAATATACCCTTCCTGAGCTGTGGTGCCCAGATTTGAACACAGTACTCTAGGTGTGTTCTCATCAATGCTCTGTACAGCTGAAGCATAACTTCCTCCCCTTCGTATTCCAGGCCCCTTGCAATAAAGGCCAACATTCCATTAGCCTCATTGATTACTTTTTGTACCTGTGCACCAGTGTTTAGTGATTTGTGTACATGGACACCAACGCTCCGTTTCAAAATTTTGGGTGTGTGCGGCCCTTTAAAGTACCGCGCATGTGCGGTTTTTTGCATTGAAAAGCGGGTGAGCCGGCTGCGCAGGAGCTCCAGAGCGCTGCGCTGCGCAGCTTAAAGGGAACATTGCTGGACACGTAAATCCCTTTTCCCCTCCGCAGTTTCTCGTCTCTTGCCATTAAGAAAAAATTCTAAATTGACGAAGTGCACGACCTCACACTTGCCCACATTGAACTGAATCAGCCATAGTTTTAGCCACTCACCTAGTCTGTCTATGATGCTTTGTACCTTTACCCTTCTGCAGACTTACTATTCCTTCATCGAAGTTATTAAAAAAATGGTAAAGACCTTAGTACAGATCCCTCAGGAACACCACTCATCACATCCTGTAATGTATGTACCTTTAGGGGAGAACTACTTTTTACAGCTCCTGTATACTGTAGTACCAGCAGTGACCACACCTGTATATAAACCCTGAGTAGTGATCGGTCCACTTAGTTCAAGAGTAATCCTCATTCAGTAAACACCTGATCGTTCCCTGCAGTCTCTTGTCTAATTATTGAAGGACACAACATCAAGATACACGGATCTAACATTGGCGACGAGCAGATTCAAACCTACCTGCAACTCTGCATTACCTCCCAGGGATTCGCTCCTGGAGAACAGTGGAAGAAGGCCGAGCCTAGAAACATGGGCGTCGACCACGGGAAACCCCCCAGTCATCCAGCGGAGATTTGAGCATTGCAGGGGAGGCTGTCAAGAGCCAGGCTTGGCTTTCCAGTCACGGTGGTCCAGCGAAACGGGCTGGCAACAGGTACTGCGCAGACCCTTCCCGGACAGCGGCGGCTAGAGCCGACCGACGGCACAGAAAAAGGCCGAGCAGCGTCGACGAGGGAGAGAGGGTAGAGCGCACAGGGCGCAGCCAATGTTCAGGACCGAGCGGCATCAACGGGGGAGAGAGGCAAGAGAGAGCAGAGCGCTGCCGGTGTTCAAGGGCCGAGCAGCGTCAATGGGGGAGAGAGGCGCGCAGGAAAACGCGCAGAGCACAGCCGGTGTTCAAGGGCCGAGCAGCGTCAGCGGGGAAGAAAGGAAAGCGCGGGAGACGCCATTTTAAGCCGCAGTGGGGAAGAAAGGAAAGCGCGGGAGACACCATTTTAAGCCAGTCTAACCACAGCCAAAAATGCCGAAGAGTGGCAGTATCACAGCGTTCGAAAAGGAAGTCGAAGATTGGACGACATATGTCGAACGCATAGAAGTATACTGCAAGGCGAATGAAGTGCCAGATGACAAGAAAGCGCTGGTATTGTTGAATTCAATGGGTGCAAAAACATATGGCTTACTACGAAACCTAGTAACCCCAGAGAAGCCAGTAGAAAAGGATTTTGAAAACATAGTGTCAATCCTACAGGACCACTTAAACCCCACACCGCTGCTGATTGCAGAAAGATTTAAGTTTCACAAAAGGAACCAGCATAAAGATGAAAGTAATGCTGAGTATTTAACGGAACTGCGCAAGCTATCGAAACACTGCCAGTTTGGAACGGGACTAGCAGATACTTTAAGGGACAAGTTTGTGTGTGGGCTTCAAAGTGAAGGAACCCAGAAACGGCTTCTATCAGAAAAGGATCTTACGCTGGACAAGGCTTTCAGCATTGCAGTATCACACGAAGCAGCAGCATGGGGCGCGGCAGAGATACAACGGAGACTGCAAGAATATGGCACAAATGAAATGTCATACGTAACAGTGAAGTGCTATCGCTGCGGCAGAACAACACACAACCATAATGATTGCTGGTTCAAGGACCAAGTGTGCAGACAGTGTGGAAAAGTACGCCACATAGCAAGAGTCTGCAGGTCGGGAAAGAAAACCAGCAGCAAGAAATCTCCACAGAAGTACAAGAAGGTACATAAGGTGACGCAGAGTAGTTCAGACGAACAGAAAAGGGATACAGGCTCCCGAAGCAAGGAGCTGGGTTGTCTGAAACTACATAATGTGATCAAAACGGAGGATCACCAAACTATCTGGGTCACGCTCAAGATAGCAGGAGTCCAAGTGAAAATGGAATTGGACACAGGATCAGCCCTAACAGTCATAAACTGAAGGGACTACAAGCGGCTATTCTCACACATACCCTTGAGAGATACAAAGATTGTCTTGAAGACGTACACGGGGCAAAAAGTCTACCCCAAAGGAAAAATAAGGGTGAACGTTATATATAACGGCAAGGAAACACCAAAAATGGACCTATATGTATTGCCAGATGGAGGACCACCACTACTAGGACGTGAATGGATCCAGAAGATACAGCTAGATTGGCATTCCATACAAGCACTGACTGTAGATGCCAAAAAGGATGACGACGTCACACCTGGGCGACTGTCAAAAATGCTAACTGACGCACAAGAAGTGTTCCAGCAGGGACTCGGAACACTAAAAGGCATAACAGCGACGATCAAAATAGAGGCAAATGCAAGCCCAAAGTTTTTTAAGGCCAGACCGGTACCTTATGCGATCCGCCCAGCCGTCGAAGCAGAGCTGGAAGATTTGGAACATTCAGGAGTACTGTCCAAAGTGGACTGCAGCGAGTGGGCTACACCCATCGTTCCTGTAATGAAGAGGTCGTTGAGTAATACGCCTGGGGAACCAAAGAAGGTTCGCATCTGTGGGGACTTTAAGGTGCCAGTGAACCCAGTCCTTCACACTGTACAATATCCCCTTCCGCGGATTGAAGATATTTTCGCCTCGCTATCTGGAGGGAAATGCTTCACTAAGATTGATCTGGCCCAGGCGTACCTGCAAATGGAGGTAGAAGAAGCCTTGAAACAGTACCTCACGATCAACACTCATAAAGGTCTCTACCAATACAACCGGCTGGTGTTCGGGGTAGCATCAGCTCCGGCTATTTGGCAAAGGGCAATGGAACAAGTCCTGCAAGGGATTCCAGGGACCCAGTGTTATTTGGACGACATCCTGGTTACGGGCAAAAATGACAGTGATCACCTCGCCAACCTGGAGCAGGTGCTCACTAGATTGAAGGAATATGGGCTCTGAGCTAATCGCCACAAATGCGAGTTTTTCCAGAAGCAGATCTCGTATTGTGGCCACGTTATTGATAAAGAGGGGTTACATAAGTCCCCTGAAAAGATTGAGGCAGTAGTCAAGGCTCCAGCACCGGAAAATGTGTCACAACCGAGGTCGTTCCTCGGGCTGGTGAACTACTACCATAAGTTCTTGCCGAATTTGTCCACCGTACTACACCCATTGAACACCCTACTGCAAACGGGGGTACCATGGAAGTGGAGTGACGAATGTAAACGAGCTTTCCAGAAGAGCAAAGCATTGATCACATCAAAAGAGGTGTTGGCTCATTTCAACCCAGCACTACCAATTCGGTTGGCATGTGATGCATCACCCTATGGCATTGGAGCGGTGCTGTCGCACAAATTCCCGGACGGCTCGGAGAGGCCAGTAGCCGTTGCGTCTCAGTCACTAACCTCAGCTGAGCGTAACTACACCCAGATTGACAGGGAGGCCCTCAGCCTAGTGTGGGGAGTGAAAAAGTTCAATCACTATCAGCACGGGCAGAAGTTCACCTTGCTGACTGACCACCAACCACTTGTCTCCATCTTTAATCCAAAGAAGGGCGTTCCGGTGATGACTGCACAACGGCTACAAAGATGGTCCCTTTTTCTAGGGGCGCACCAATATGAAATAGAGTATAAGGGCACGAAACAGCATGGAAACGCTGATGGGCTATCACGCCTGCCACTGCCTACTGCGGAGGAAGCACCAGCAGTGGATCCTATCGAAATATTTTTTCGACTATAATTGAATGCTTGCCAGTAACTAATGCTGGTATAGAGAAGGAGACCGAAATGACCCGACACTGTCTCGGGTATATGATTTGACGATGAAGGGATGGCCAGCACATGGCGACTCACTGTTGCCAGCATTCTCATCCAGAAGAGAACAGCTGTCAGTATGCCAGGGAACCTTGATGTGTGGATCCCGAGTGGTAATTCCACCCAAGTTAAGGGAGAGAGTGCTCAAGGAGCTTCACGAAGGTCATCTGGGAGGGGTGAAAATGAAAAGCCTTGCTAGGGCTTATGTGTGGTGGCCGGGGATCGATCAGCAAATCGAGGACCTGACAAAGAGCTGCTGAGGATGCCAGAAGGCCCAAAATGCACCACCACATGCCTCTCTACACCCAGGGGAGTGGCCCTCATCTCCATGGCAACGGGTGCATATTGATTTTGCTGGTCCATTCATGGACTCAATGTTTTTAATAGCCGTGGATGCGCACTCGAAATGGCCTGAGGTGATCAAAATGTCCTCCACCACCACGGAGAAAACTATTGCAGTCCTACGGACCATTTTTGCCAGGAACGGCTTGCCAGAGCAGATTTGCTCTGATAATGGACCACAGTTTGTGTCCAAAGATTTTCAAAGATTTATGAAAAGGAATGGGGTGAGGCATTACACATCCGCCCCGTATCATCCAGCCACAAATGGATTGGCTGAGAGGTTTGTACAAACCTTTAAAAAAGCAGTAAAGGCCATGTGCGATGACGACATTCCACTGCAGCATAAGGTGGACAATTTCCTGTTAGCCTACAGAAATGCGACACATGCAGTCACCAACCAGGCCCCGGCCATGATGTTCTTTAACCGAAGGTTGAGATCTCGTCTGGATTTGCTCAGACCAAATGTACGAAGAGATGTTGAGAATAAGCAATTCCAGCACATCAATGAGAAGCCGACAAGGAGCTTCAATGTAGGGCAACCAGTCTTGGCCCGCGACTACCGAACAGAGAAATGGCAACCAGGAACGATATGCACACGGCAGGGGCCACTAATGTACACAGTGGATGTTGGGGAGAACATTGTGAGATGCCATGCTGACCAGATCCTAGAGTCACAGGAACGAGTCAACCCCATGTCTCGCCCATACGTACCTGGTGATGAACCCGACGTACAGGTAGCATCTACCCCAGAAACAGTAGCATCGGAAGCGGATGAACCAACAGACGACAGGGGGCCAGAATCGCCTCCGCACCAAGAGCAAGACACTCGGGAAAGGCGCTATCCAGAAAGGATCAGGAAGCCTCCCCAAAGACTGAATTTATAAATAGACTATTTTCAGCTAATGTTGCATGTTAAAAGTGTTAATTGTAATTAGTTGATATTTAATTGTTAAATGAGTGTTATGGACTGTTAATCTAAAAGGGGAGGAATTGTAATGTATGTACCTTTAGGGGAGAACTACTTTTTACAGCTCCTGTATACTGTAGTACCGGCAGTGACCACACCTGTATATAAACCCTGAGTAGTGATCTGTAGAGTTAGTTCTAGAGTAACCCTCATTCAGTAAACACCTGTTGATCGTTCCCTGCAGTCTCTTGTCTAATTATTGAAGGACACATCATCAAGATACACGGATCTAACACATCCCAGTAAACAAAGAATGAATCTTTTATCCCTACCCTCAGCGACCCGATAAGCATCGACAATGATGCTGGAGGCAGTGGGCAGGTTTCTGCTGCCATGTCCTACTGACACACTGGTACCGGAGGCAGTGGGCTCACGCCAGAGACTCGAGCACAAAATATAGGCCGACACTCCAGTGCAGTGATGAGGGAGTGCTGAACTGTCGGAGGTGCCGTCTTTCAGATGAGACGTTAAACCGAGGCCCTGTCTGCTCTTTCAGGCAGACGTAAAAGTTCCCATGGCACTATTGAAAAGACCAGGGGAGCTCTCCCCAGTGTCCCGGCCAATATTTATCGCTCAAACAATATCAATGTTGTAATCCCATGGATTGGAGAGTAGCTAATGTAACCCCACTACTCAAAAAAGGTGGTAGACCGGTAAGCCTGACATCGGTAGTGGGAAAAATGCTAGAGTCCATTATAAAAGATGTAATAGCAGAGCACTTGGAAAACAGTGACAGGATCAGACAAAGTCAACATGAATTTACAAAAGGTAAACCATGCTTGACTAATCTACTGGAATTTTTTGAGGATGTAACTGGTAGAATAGATAAGGGAGAACCAGTGGATGTGGTGTATATGGACTTTCAGAAGGCTTTTGATAAGGTCCCGCATAAGAGATTAGCATGTAAAATTAAAGCACATGGGATTGGGGGTAAGGTACTGACTTGGATAGAGAACTGGTTGGCAGACAGGAAGCAAAGAGTTGGAATAAACGGGTCTTTTTCCGAGTGGCAGGTGGTGACTAGTGGGGTACCGCAGGGATCGGTGCTAGGACCCCAGCTATTCACAATGGCCCAGAGATTCAGATCGGGGGCTTGCCGCGCGTGCAAGGCCCCGATATGCACTTACCCGACGCGCTGGCCGTTGACCTTCAGGGACGCCTGGAATTCGATTTTGAAAAAGAAGAATCCCGGGCAGCGTATGACGTCACGCCGCCCAGGAGTGCAGCCAGCGCGAAGCCTGTAGCACGCTGTGCAACTGAGACACGCCCCTTGAGGTCTCAGTTTAACAGGACACGCCCCCAATGTTTCTGACACGCTGCTAAGCATTTTTACATGCAAAGCAGCAGTTTAAATAGGTTTTTGGAAGCTTTTTGAAGATTTTGGTAACTTTTATAAACTTTTAAAAACGTTTACATTATTTTGAAGAATCTGAAGTAGTTTTAAACAGAATTAAAGCAATTTAAAGACTTTTAAAAGCCCTAAAAGAATTTTTTAAATTCCATTTATTTATTTAGCAATGTCGTCCTTGTACGTGTCTTCACACTGTTCCCTTTGGGGAACTGTATGAAGTGGTGGAAGGATTTATGGCCATGATTAACGCTCATTCCGTGACCGTAACCATCTTTGAACCAGCCATTAGGGCGGTTAGTCCTATGGCGGGAGGGTTTTACGGGCTCCCACAAGCTATACAAGGAGGGGGGGCCACCCACACCCACGGACGCAAATATCCCACTGGATGTCAACCCAGAATTTAGAGCCGGAGCTCCGACTCCACTTGCCGGGACTGTCTGGAGCAGGGTTCGAAACCCTGCCCTGATCTGGCCCAGCGGCGGGGATCCTACCGCTATGCCAAAGGCCCAATCCGATTAGCAACGTGAAATGGCTGGAATGAGCACAATTCACAGCATTAAAAGAACTCACAATTGAACTGATGATGACCTCAGCAATCTCCTCAAGGAGGTGGAGGCGCAGCGCCTGCTCATCATTGGTAATGAGAAGTCAAAGGCGCCGCAAAAAGGGCAGATGATAGTTTGGTCTTTCAAGTGGCAGCATAGGGCTCCAGTCACAGGGAGGGAAAAGGCGCAGGAAACGTATGGGTGTCACCTTTTGTGCGGAGTGGGCCTTTTGCGTAGCAGTAAGCATCCCCGCCGCTGGGCCAGAAGGAGTCGGGTTTCGAACCCCACTCCAGACAGTCCCGGCAAGTGGAGTCGGAGCTCCAACTATAAATTCTGGGTGGACATCCAGCGGGATACTTGCGTCCGTGGGTGTGGGTGGCCCCCCCCCCCCTCAGATGGGTTGTGGGAGCCCGTAAAACCCTCACGCCATAGGACTAACCACCCTAATGGCTGGTTCAAAGATGGTTACAGTCACGGAACGAGCGTTAATCACAGCCATAAATCCTTCCACCACTTCATACAGTTCCCGAAAGGGAACAGTGTGAGGATACGTACGACAATGACCTCTTGCGCAATGCACCTCCTTGGACCCTCAGTCGCAGATGCGAGGGGGCAAATCGTGCAATTGTTAAATTTTTCATTTTATTGACATGTAAAATGTTGGCCCAGTAATTCCCTTCCAAACGCGCGAGTACGGTCGGGGTACTTACGCGTCTGGCCGGAGGAAATGCCGGTTTTCAGCATGCACAGCGCATGCGGGGAAAACCGGCATTTCCTGTTCTCTGAACGAAGGGGTTCAGAGGCAGAACGCGTGCGACTGCACAGGCAGCGCGTGCGCAGTAAAATTCGCCGCTTTCATTCATGCTTTCAATGAGGTCAAGTCCTTACAACTTACACATGAAAAAAGCATGGGTACAGTTGCTCCAGAGGAAGATATTTCTTATCGTGGAGCTTCTGAAAGTATGTATGTCTGTATATATTCCTTTGCATGTTATGTATATATTCCTTTACTTATGTGTATGAATGTATTATTTAATTATGACTTTCAGAGAAAGTAACTTATTGGAAAATCATAATTAAAAACATACATTCATACACATAAGTAAAGGAATATAAAACATACATACATATACGTAAAGGAATATATGCGGACATACATACATAATTACTTATTACTGATGAAAAGTTTCTTTCTTAAAAGTGCTGGAAATGTTACATTACTCATTTTAGAACACTCATTTACACATTCAATTCACACAGCCACAATTGCTCCTTCTACCTACCGTACTGAAAACCCGTTTAAAAAAAAAAA
Source organism: Somniosus microcephalus (assembly GCF_052327205.1). Lineage (NCBI taxonomy): Eukaryota > Metazoa > Chordata > Chondrichthyes > Squaliformes > Somniosidae > Somniosus > Somniosus microcephalus. The sequence goes on along the minus strand of NC_140992.1, from coordinate 135,021,228 downwards.
TTTAAACTTTAAAACTTACTTAAAATTTCTTAAAATAACTTCCCTCCCTTTCCCAAACAAAAATATTGCCTTTCAGAAGCTCCACGATAAAATATATCTTCCTCCGCAGCCTTGGAACAACTTTACACATGCTTTTTTCAAGTGTAACTTGTAAGGACTTACCCTCACTGAATCCATGAATGAAATCGACGAAGTTCACTGTGCAAGCGCTGCCTGTGCAGTCGCACGCGCTGTGCCTCTGAACCCCTTCGTTCAGAGGACTGGAAATGCCGGCGTTCCCCGCATGTGCTGTGCATGCTGAACGCCGGCATTTCCACCGGCCAGATGCGTGAGTACCCAGACCGTACTCACGCATTTGGACACGAATTTCTGGCCCAATATATATTAATGATCTAGACGAGGGAACTAGATGCAATATCTCCAAGTTTGCAGACGACACAAAGCTGGATGGGCGTGTGTGCTGTGAGGAGGATGCCGAGAAACTCCAGTATGATTTGGACAGGTTGGGTGATTGGGCAGATGCATGGCAGATGCAGTATAATGTGGATAAATGCGAGGTTATCCACTTTGATGGCAAAAACAGGAAGGCAGATTATTATCTGAATGGCAATAGATTGGGAGAAGGGGAAGTACAACGAGACCTGGGTGTCCTTGTGCACCAGTCGCTGAAGGTAAGCATGCAGGTGCAGCAGGCGGTTAAGAAGGCAAATGGTATGTTGGCCTTCATAGTGAGAGGATTCGAGTACAGGAGCAAGGATGTCTTGCTGCAGTTGTACAGGGCCTTGGTGAGACCACACCTTGAGTATTGTGTGCAGTTTTGGTCGACCTTATCTGAGGAAGGATGTTCTTGCCATGGAGGGAGTGCAGTGAAGATTCACCAGACTGATACCTGGGATGGCAAGAATGACATATGAGGAGAGATTGGGTCGATTGGGCTTATATTTGCTGGAGTTTAGAAGAATGAGAGGGGATCTCATTGAAACTTATAAAATTCTAACAGGACTAGACAGACTAGATGCAGGAAGGATGTTCCCGATGGCGGGGCAGTTCAGAACCAGGGGTCACAGTCTAAAGATAAGGAGTAAGCCATTTAGGACAGAGATTGTAATGATCAATAACATGTCATTCTAGAGTGGTACACTAGATGGAGCCGTAGAGCTGTATAGAGCTGTATATTTAGTTGTATGTGTTTTAGACTACACTACCCACGATGCACTAGGCTACCCACAAGGCAGTAGTCAAGATGGCTGCCTGCACACAGAAGTACACATGCTGAATCTCTACAGATGCTGTACCTAGAGAACGTGTACTGAATAAATGACTAGCTAGAAGCTAGCTGTTCATAATAAGAATGCCTAGTTATTAATGAACATAACAGAGCTGAGGAGGAATTTCTTCACCCAGAGAGTGGTGAACCTGTGGAATTCTCTTCCACAGAAGGCAGTTGAGGCCAATTCATTAAATATATTCAAGAAGGAGTTAGATATATTTCTTAAGGCTAAACGGATCAAGGGATATGGGGAGAAAGCAGGGACAGGGTACTGAATTTGGATGATCAGCCATGATCTCATTAAATGGTGGAGCAGGCTTGAGGGGCCGAATGGCCTACTCCTGCTCCTATCTTCTATGTTTCTAAAACAGATTATCTGGTCATTATCACATTGCTGTCTGTTGGAGCTTGCTGTGCACAAATTGGCTGCCTCGTTTCCCACATTACAACAGTGACTACACTTCACAAGTACTTCATTGGCTGAAGAGCACTTTGGGACGTCCTGAGGTTGTGAAAGGCGCTATATAAATACAAGGCTTTCTTTCTATCTTTTACAGGGTGACCCAACACTCACGCGCGTCCCATTTCATACCAACCTTTCTAACTTGGAGAGTCTGAACTGGCAGGTGTAATATTCCAGGGGGGTGTTCGGGACATCTTCATGCATGATATTGCAGATTCGCAGCTTCGACAGCAAGTCCTCTGACCAATTGGAGTTACAGTTTACTAATGCCTGAAACAAACAGCAGCAAAACTTATTAAAACTACAGCCTGACCAGAAACCAGATGGTCGGGCCCAGACAACCTACAACACAGCTGTCCCTAAAGCAAACTCTAGCTCGGGTTACTTTTTAGAATCATGATAACAACTGTTAAACACCAGCCCCATTAATCCCAATGAACTTCACACCTCACAACAGTAACAATTAATCTAGAACCTTCCGTTCAGGAGCATTGTGTCCCTTTTATTATATAGAGAACAGCCCATCTTCTCACGCTCTATTTCTTTCTATGTCTGTCGCTGTCTTTCTAACCTAACTCTTTTTCTCACTCTCCGAAACCTGCGCACTGCCCACTGCCTCCAGTACCAGTATCTCTCACACTGCTCTCACTGGCTCTGTATTTTACCCTTTTTCTCACCCTTTCTCAGACTCCTTTTGTTAATCCCTACTTCCATCTGCCTCCTCTCTCATCACTATGGGATCCGAGGTGATGGCCGGGGCCTACTGTAGGCTGAGCTCCAACCTCCACCAAACAAAGCTCCATTATACCCAGGGCAGCGTTCAAGGGGCAGCGCCACACCCATCCAGGTCTCTACCTCTTTAACCTAACCTTTGTGCCCAGGTAATTGAACTAGGGAGGGGGCAAGGGCCTGTAAAATCAGTCCTACTGTCTTCAGGAAAGAAAGGGAAGAGAATTAAGATTGAAAGTATTTAAAAGGTCACCAGTAATAAACACCGAGCCTTTCCACGGGCCCCGGATAATTCACCTACCTGCAGCGGAGCACGCAGACTCAAATCTTCTGCATAATAGCACAGCACGTTCCACGGAGCATTCAGCAAGGTGTAATGGATCTTGTGCCCCTCATTCTGTGTCTCATACTGTAGGGAGAGAAATCCAGACAATGACCAGGTAACCTCCTCTAGCCCCACAACCCTCCAAGATATCTGCGCTCCTCCAATTCTGGCCTCTTGAGCATCCCCGATTTTAATCGCTCCACCTCTGGCAGCCATGCCTTCAGCTGCCGAGGCCCTAAGCTCTAGAATTCCCTCCCTAAACCTCTCCGCTTCTCTCCCATCCTTTAAGACGCTCCTTAAAACCTACCTCTCTGACCTAGCTTTTGATCACTTGTCAAGATCTACGCCATAGAATTTTATAGCGCAGAAGGAGGCCATTCAGCCTATTGCATCTGTGCTGGTTCTTTGAAAGAGCTCTCCATTTAGTCCCATTCTCTTTCCCCTTGACCCATATACTTTTAATCTTTTCTTTTTTCAAATATTTATCGACTTCACTTTTAAAATATCCGAGTATTATCTGTGACATGTACCTTTGCTGTAGGCAAACTAAGGTGTATAAAAGAGCATGGTTTTCAACAGTTAGTTGGAGTGCTCAAAAGAGACTGAAAAGCTACTCTCTTTGTATCGTGTAGATCGAGCACCTGTGCTGTATATGAATAAAGTCTGTTCCGTATACTCCACCATCAAGTTTTTTGTGCTTATTCAAAGCGTGTCGCTGTGAACCAGAGGAGGAAGGAGGTTGACAAATAGTTTATCCAACATCAACCTTTGTTGGGCTGTGTCAGATTTTCTGATTTTTGTAGGTTGCCGTTTTTGCCACCACGGTGTTTAGACTCATCAAGCTTCAGTTTAAATGTTTCTAGAACAGGGATTCTTTCCACTTACTTTCTAAACATTTACATTTTTAAACTGTTGGGAGAGAGCTCTTCCCACATCTGTATCCAGGTGCGCATACAGCGCTCTCTCCCGGGCAAGACTGCCCATATCTGTATCTAGGTGGGCATACAGCTCTCTCCTTGGGCAAGACAGCCCACATCTTTTTCCAGGTGTGCATACAGCTCTCTCCTGGGCAAGACTGCCCACATCTGTATCCAGGTGTGAATACAGCTCTCTCCTGGGCAAGACTGCCCACATCTGTATCCAGGTGTGCATACAGGTCTCTCCTGGGCAAGATTGCCCACATCTATATCCAGGTGTGCATACAGCTCTCTCCCGGGCAAGACTGCCCATATCTGTATCCAATTGTGTGCATACAGCTCTCTCCTGGGCAAGACTGCCCACATCTGTATCCAGGTGTGCATACAGGTCTCACCTGGGCAAGACTGCCCACATCTGTATCCAAGTGTGAATACAGCTCTCTCCTGGGCAAGACTGCCCACATCTGTATCCAGGTGTGCATACAGCTCTCTCCTGGGCAAGACTGCCCACATCTGTATCCAGGTGTGCATACAGCTCTCTCCTGGGCAAGACTGCCCACATCTGTATCCAGGTGTGCATACAGCTCTCTCCTGGGCAAGACTGCCCACATCTGTATCCAGGTGTGCATACAGCTCTCTCCTTGGGCAAGACTGCCCACATCTGTATCCAGGTGAGAATACAGCACTCTCCCGGGCAAGACTGCCCACATCTGTATCCAGGTGTGCATACAGCTCTCTCCTGGGCAAGACTGGCCACATCTGTATCCAGGTGTGCATACAGCTCTCTCCTGGGCAAGACTGCCCACATCTGTATCCAGGTGTGCATACAGCTCTCTCCTTGGGCAAGACTGCCCACATCTGTATCCAGGTGAGAATACAGCTCTCTCCCGGGCAAGACTGCCCACATCTGTATCCAGGTGTGCATACAGCTCTCTCCTGGGAAAGACATCTGCAGCCTGGCAGGTGCTAGGTAATGTAAATGTAGTCTTGCTGGAATCTGCACTGAAGATGCAGTGTAAATGCATCCTCTATCTAGGGTTGCCAACCCTCCAGGATTGCCCTGGAGTTTCCAGGAATTGAAGATTAATCTCCTAGGCATGACTGTGAACAACCCAGGAGAAAATTTACAGGGGCATTGGCATTAAAAAAAAATGGTGTGTTTTTCCATTTTCTTTGAACACTTTTGTTTAATAGTTATAAAAATATCGGAGATACAGGGAAGGTCTGTTTGACTGGGCAGGGTGGTTGGATGCGGGAGGTCATGTGAAGAAATCTCCAGGACACCCACCAGGGTTGGCAACCCTACTTCCCCCACTGTTTCTGGTAGGAGGAATTTCTTCACACAAGGGCTGTGAATCTTTGGAATTCTCTACCCCAGAGGGCTGTGGATACTCAGTCGTTGAGTATATTCAAGGCTGAGATCAATAGATTTTTGGATATTAAGGGAATCAAGGGATATGGGGATCGGGCAGGAAAGCAGAGTTGAGGTAGAAGATCAGCCATGATCTTATTGAATGGCGGAGCAGGCTTGAAGGGCCGAATGGCCTACTCCTGCTCCTATTTCTTATGTTCTTAGTCCATGTTCTAACAGCCCTCTGCATTTAGAAATTTCTCCTCACCGCTCCCTTCATTCCTGTGGTGATGATCTTAAAATGATGTCCTCTAGTTACTGACTTTCCGACCAGCCTTCCCAATTTATTTTGTCAAAACCCCACATAATTTTGAAAATCTTTATTAGATCTTCACTCGACCTTCTTTGTTCTAGAAAAAAAGGCCCTACTGCATCCTTGTTGCTCCACATAACTAAATCCTCCTATCCATGGTATTATCTTGGTGAATCTCTTCTACACCTTCTCCAAGACCTTGACATTCTTCCTAAAGTAAGGCACCTAAATTGGACACAATACTCTAACTGCAGGCTAACCAATCACTGAACAAGATGCAGAGTGGCTTTTACTTGTCTAAGAGCAGGAAGCTAGATTGTCCCCTTCACGTGGCATTCTCCCAGTGGGAGCTCACCTGGGTTGTTATTCACATGTGTGCCTGGGGAGCAAGGGTCTGCGAGCTATATGACTGTGGGGAACATTGCAGTCAAGCTCACCTGACACTGACCTATCCAGCAGGGGTCACTGGAGAGTCACCAGGATTCATGGGGAAAAATTCGGTTGCTTTGCGCCTCCCGTTAGCGCCTAAGAGGGCGCTAATGGGGCAGAAAGCAATTAGCGCCCGGGCGCGGCGATGTTTGCGCCGCTCACGAAATTGACCAGACATTTTGCGGCAGCGCTAAACTACCGCCACGATATCCTGCGCCCGCAGATCGTGACATCAGTCGAGCATGCAACGCCCCAGTAGCGCCCCGAACCGGATATTGAGTGGTGCCCCCTGCCTTTCCGCCTGCCGCTAACGACAGGTTGAGGGGAGCATTTTGCAGACGGGAAGGGACTGGGGGAGCGCTAGTTAAAGGCGACCGCTTCCTGCCTTATTTTGTCGGTGACATTTTTGCACCACGCATTCTGAGAGACACACACACTTCTGGAGAGATTTAACGCTGTGTTTTGGGTCCTGAGCAGCACTTTGCGGGTTCATTCTGATTTGACCTTCCTTGCGTTGATTTAGAAGAGACTATGGGGGCTGCACTCAGAGCTCTTTCTCTGGGCCTCTCCATTGTTCTTTCCAGCAGATTTGATGTACAGGTTTCTCCAGGCCGAGATTCAAGGCTGCAATGAGCAGGGTGTGGATGGAGAGCAAGATCGACCCTCCCCTTTAAGAACAGACCGGCACCAGTGTGTCTGTGTTCCATTGCTGACTGAAATCACAGGAGCTTTGCCAGTGCTCTGAGGTAGCGCCTCGCTCCTCGGCATTAGCGCCTTAAGAGAGGTGTGTAGCGCCTGATTTAGCGCTCCAATCACCTCCGGGGGCGATAGAAGCCAAATGGTACAAGGGAGGCGATAAAACTTTACGCTCGGCCAATACCGAATTTCTCCCCCACAGAATCATAGAATGATAGAGCACAAAAGGAAGCCATTCAGCCCTTGGTGCCTGTATCAGTTCTTTGGTAGAGCTATCCAATTAATCCCACTCCCTTGCGCTTTCCCCATAGCCCTGTAAATTTGCTCGCTTCAGGTATTTATCCAATTCTCTTTTGAATGTTACTATTGAATCTGCTTCCACCACCCTTTCAGGCAGTGCATTCCAGATCACAACAACTGGCTGCGTAAAAAATGTTTCCTCATGTCGCCTCTGTTTCTTTAGCCAATCACCTTAAATCTGTGTCCTTTGGTTACTGACACTTCTGCCACTGGAAACAGTTTTGCCTTATTTACTTTATTAAAACCTTTCATGATTTTGAACACCTCTATTAAATCATCTCTTAACCTCCTCTGCTCTAAGGAGAATAACCCCAGCTTCTCCACATAACTGAAGTCCCCCAACCCTGGTACCATTCTAGTAAATCTTTTCTGCACCCTCTCCAAGGCCTTGACACCCTTCCTAAAGTGTGGTGCCCAGAATTGAAAACATTACTCTAGCTAAAACCTAACCAGTGATTTATAAAGGTTTAGCATAACCTCCTTGCTTTTGTACTCTATGCCTCTATTAATAAAACCAAGGACCCCGTATGCTTTTTTAACAGCCTTCTCAACTTGTCCTGCCACCTTCAAGGATTTGTGTACATATAGTCTCCCGGTCTCTCTGTTCCTGCAACCCTTTTAAAATTGTACCATTTAGTTTATATTGCCTCTCCTCATTTTTCCTACTAAAATGCGTCACTTCACACTTCTCCATTAAATTTAATCTACCATATTTCTGCCCATTTCACCAGTCTGTCTGTCCTCCTGAAGTCTGTTACTATCCTCCTCATTGTTTACTACATTTTCAATTTTCGTATCATCTGCAAACTTTGAAATTGTGCCCTGTGTGCCCAAGTCTGGGTCATTAATATATGTCAGGAAGAGCAGTGGTCCTAATATCAACTCCTGGGGAACACCACTGTATACTTCCCTCCAGTCTGAAAAACAACCGTTCACCACTACTCTCTGCTTTCTGTCACTTTGTCAATTTTGTATCCATGCTGCAACTGTCCCTTTAATCCCATGGACTTTAAATGTGCTAACAAGTCTGTTATCTGGTAACCTGTCAAACGCCTTCTGAAAGTCCAAATACCCTGATTCCCTTTTTTAGACCTCCTCTATACTTTCTATATTCAGCTTGGTCAAGGCCTATTGTCCAACTGCTGCAGTGGCTGAGGTCAGCTAACACAGCACAGTTGCCAGCATTTTCTGTTTTCATTACAGCCAAAGACCAGGTATGGACCCTGGGAGCTTCTTGGTCGATTGAATTGCTGCCTAATGATAAATCCCGATCTTGTTTAATTTCCACCGATTGCACAGATTCTGGACTTCCGGATAAGGATGTTGCACTTTTGGCCAAATTTCCTCTTCCCATTTTGCACAAGATTTTTGGAGATAGAATTCGGACCCAGTCATCAGTCAAACTGAAGTTGTGGGTTCAAGTCCCTACTCAGGACCTGAGTGCACAACCCGGGCTGACCCTTCAGTGCAGTACTGAGGGGAGAGGCATCTGTCAGATGAGGTGTTAAACTAAGGCTCTACCCACCTGCCGGTTCAGGTGGTTGTAAACGATCCTATTTGAGGAAGAGCAGAGAGTTCCCTCCAGTGTCTGGGCCAACATTCATCACTCACCAACACCACTAATTAACTGGTCATTCATCTCATTTGCTGTTTGTGGGACCTTGTTGTGAGCAATCAGCTGCTGCATTTCTCCACATAGCGATATTGACTACATTGAAAAAAAAAATGTCATTGGCTGTGAAGCGCTTTAGGAGGTCCCGAGTTTGTGAGAGGCGCTATACAAGTGCAAGTTCTGTAGGATAGAGTGTACCTGTAGGATTTAATAAACATTATTAAGATTATATAACCATTATTAAATAACTATAATATGTGAAATTGTATGTTAAAAACCTAAAAAGCCTGTATAAAATGACGAATGGCTGAGACCAAATCATGATGGTAAAATTAAGCCAACATTATGTTAACTGCGAGAATAGTGCTGAGGTAGTGTAGATTTTCTGTTATGTTAAAAACAAAGAGACAGTGAAGGACAAAACATAGATAATGAGCTATGGGAAAGGCAAAAGAACTCTGTCATAATTCATGGGAATGTAAAAGTTCTCAGAGAAAAGCTCACAGCAGAAAAAGGGAATCATAAACCGTACTTGTGAAGGTCAGAATAGCCCAAGCAGCTGCAAATTGCTATGTATTTTTAAAAAGGGGGAAAAAAGCCAATAAAGGAACACTGAAAGCAGCACGAAACTGGAAGATGAGAAGCTTCAGTCAACAGAACACAGCAAGAGATAAAGAGACCGCGCCACAGTCACTCGGAAGGAACGCCGGGGTTCAATGAACAAACTGTGACTACCTTCTTGTTCAGTATTACTTCTTTGTACTGGATGTTTAATGCTTAATAAACCTGTTTTACTGATACACAATATGCCTGTACCCAGACTGGTTTGTGTAGTCACAGACTGTTTTACTGATACACAATATACCTGGACCCAGAGTGGTTTGTGTAGTCACGGACTGTTTTACTGATACACAATATACCTGTACCCAGAGTGGTTTGTGTAGTCACAGACTGTTATACTGATACACAATAAACCTGTACCCAGAGTGGTTTGTGTAGTCATGGACTGTTTTACTGATACACAATATACCTGTACCCAGAGTGGTTTGTGTAGTCACGGACTGTTTTACTGATACACAATATACCTGGACCCAGAGTGGTTTGTGTAGTCATGGACTGTTTTACTTCTTCTTATCGTGTCCACGGACAGTCTATACATAGCCCAGCCAGAACTGGACACATTTTTGCGCCTTGTTGTTGAATTCGGCAAGATCTGCAACAGTGCAGGGTGTAATGATATCAGCAAATAGTGATGGTATTTGCCTGTTTGATTATGATGCCTTACCAGCATATTTGCCTGATTGATTACTTATGCCTGACCAGCAGAGGGCATGTGACAGAGACAAGCAGTTTAGTTTTAGTTTCGCTTTAGATGGATTTCTAACATGATGTCTCCTGTAATGCTGAAAAAAGAGTTGAACATACTTTAGATAAAAACTCATTCTCTTTCATGAATGTGTCATCATTGAACCCACATACAAATCAATATATGGTGTCAGAAGTGACTGAAAGAGATGAAGAGAAAAAATCTGAAGTTAAATCAGCTCTCCACATATTAGCAAGCCAAAAGAGAACATCGTTACTTACCATTGGAGAATAGCTAACGAAGTGAAAAATGGAAGGTTTACACCCACCCGCGAAGCTTCAGTTGACAGGTAATGTGGCTGAAAATTGGAGGAGATTCAATCAACGTTTGGAGTTGTATTTATCAGCAATCGGAGCTGACGAGAAAAGTGATAAAATGAAAGCGTCACTGTTCTTACATGTCGTGGGTGATGAAGCGCTGGAGGTGTATAATAACTTCACATTCGCTGCTGATGGAGACAAAATGAAGCTAGATAAAATAATGGAACAGTTTGAGGCCTACTGCATACCTAAATGTAACGTGACGTTTGAGAGGCACAAATTTTTCACATGTGTACAGAAAACGGGTGAGACTATTGATCAGTATGTGACTGAACTGAGAAACCGAAGCAAAACATGTGAATTTGGGGGACTGACAGACTCGCTGATAAAAGACAGACTGGTGTGTGGTATTCCAGATAATGGTCTAAGGGAAAGACTGCTAAGAGAGCAAGATCTAGACCTGGGAAAAGCCATAGCACTGTGTAGGGCTACAGAGACTGTGAAGTCGCAGGCAAAGGAGCTGTTCAGTGACAGTAGCTGCAACGTGGATGCAGTGAGAACGAACGGACACAAACCGTTTAACAAAAAAAGCGCCAATGTGAAAAAAGAGGCGTGGCCAGCGAACAAAAATGAAAGAGACAATCGAAAGACATGTAGTCGATGCGGTACACAGCATCCACCAAAAAAGTGTCCAGCATATGGTAAAAAATGCAATAGTTGCAACAAAAACAACCATTATGCCCGTTGCTGTAAGAACCAAGCGCAACAAAGCAAGGTCCATGCAGTAGATGAAAGCGAGATAGAGGAGTTCAATGTAGATGTTGTGTCTGAAAACAAAGAAGAAAAAAGAGACTGGATGTTGACACTAAAAGTGAATGACATACACATTCCATTTAAATTGGATACTGGAGCACAAGTTAATGTGATATCAGAGACGGATTTTAAGAAAATTAGACCCAGATCAAAGATACATGGAATCAAAGTGAAAGTGACAGGATACTCAGGTACTAATATACCAGTGAAAGGAAAATGCATTGTCAAAGTGACACACAAGGACAGAGAGCACACGCTAGCATTAATCATGGTGCCAAAGGATGTGCAGGCCATACTAGGTTTAATAGCCTGTGAGAGACTGAACCTGGTAAAGAGAGTCCTCATTGTGGAAAGCGAAGGAGAGACAGTCTATGATGAACTCATGAAAGAGTACAACGACCTATTTAAGGGTCTAGGCTGCCTTCCAGGAGAACACACGATCAGAGTAGATAAAAGTATGCCAACGGTCATACATCCATGCAGAAAAGTTCCGTTTGCTCTTCAAAAGCAACTGAAGGCAGAGTTGGACAGGATGGAAAGCCTGAATGTGATTCAGAAGATAGATGAGCCAACTGAGTGGGTGAGTTCCCTCGTCGTAGTGGACAAAAAGAATGGAAAGCTCAGAATTTGCCTGGATCCAAGAGATCTAAACAGAGCAATAAAGAGAGAGCACTTCAAGCTTCCTACACGTGAGGAAATCATGTCACAGTTTGCAAATGCAAAGTATTTCAGCAAGTTAGATGCATCATCAGGATTTTGGCAGATGAAATTGGACGAGGCAAGTTCAAGACTGTGCACGTTCAACAGTCCATTTGGCAGATACAGATTCCTAAGGTTACCATTTGGCATTGCCTCAGCTCCTGAAGTGTATCACAAAACTATCCATATGATCTATGAGCACCTGGAGGGAGTTGATACATCAATGGATGACATCATAGTATGGGGAACCACGAGAACTGAGCATGACGAGAGACTGAAAAAAGTGCTGGAAGCAACAAGGAAAACAAACCTGAAGCTGAATAGAGAGAAATGCCAGCTCGGGGTGACAGAACTGACATTCATGGGAGATACCTTAGCAGTGAGGGCATCAGACCAGATCCCAGAAAGGTGTCCGCCATTGGGAATATGCCAAAGCCACAATGCAAAAAAGACGTGCAGAGGTTTAATGGAATGATCAATTACATGGGTAAATTCATATCCAACCTCTCAGAAAAGATGGCGCCACTGAGAAGACTAACTGAAAAGAACATAGAATGGGAATGGAATCATGAGCATGAGAAGTCATGGAGCGATCTAAAGAAACTGCTCACAGAGGAACCAGTTCTGAGGTTTTATGACCCAGCGAGATCCATCAAGAGATCATCAGATGCATCACAGAGTGGGCTCGGTGCCGTTCTTCTGCAAAAATATGACTACTGGCAACCTATTGCATATGCATCGCGCTCAATGACAGACGCGGAGACGCGATATGCTCAAATAGAAAAGGAGCTACTCAGCATCACATACGCCTGTGAAAGATTTCACCAGTTTGTGGCAGGACAAGCAACCAGTGTAGAGACTGACCATAAGCCCTTGATTGCATTGTTCCAAAAGCCACTAAATAGCTGTCCGCTTAGAATACAAAGAATGATGATCAGGCTGCAACGCTATACACTGAATGTTGCGTACACACCGGGTAAGCTGATGTATACAGCAGACACGTTGTCCAGAGCTGTTGACCCAAGTGAGCCCGCAAACACCAAAATGGATGAAAAAGTGAACGCCTACGTGGACATGATCACAAGTGCACTGCCCATAGCAGATGCAAAAATGGAGCTCATAAAGACTGAGACAAACAAAGATGAAACAATGAGACGACTGAGGAAAAGCATCTTGGATGGATGGCCCAACATGAAGCAAGACTGCTCACCTGACATAGCAGAGTACTGGAACTGCAGGGAGGAACTATCAGTGGTCGAAGACATCATCTACAAAGGAAGTAAAATAGTTATCCCAAAGAGTCTGAGAAAAGAGATGCTAAAAAGGATCCATGGAGGACATCTGGGAATCGAAAAGTGTAAGAAAAGAGCACGAGAGGTGATGTACTGGCCACGAATCAACCAAGATGTGACAAATGAGGTGTCAAACTGCACAATATGCCTGAAATATCGAGCAAGCAATCCGGTAGAACCACTAAAACCACACCCAGCACCAGACAGACCTTACCAGAAGGTAGGCGCTGACCTATTCGTATGTCAAGGGAAGGACTATCTTGTAGTCACACAGAATCACAGAAACCCCACAGTGCAGATAGAGGCCATTTCGGCCCATCGAGCCTGCACCGACACATATCCCACCCGATCCCCGTAACCCCTACACCAACACATATCCCACCCTATCCCCATAACCCCACGTATTTAATCCCCCTAACACTAAGGGTCAATTTATCATAGCCAATCAACCTAACCCGCACATCTTTGGACTGTGGGAGGAAACCGGAGCACCCGGAGGAAACCCACGCAAACACAGGGAGAATGTGCAAACTATTACTCCCTGTATCCAGAGGTTTGTAGACTGCACACCACCATTGCAGATGCTGTGATAACATGTATGAAAGCCATATTCTCCAGACATGGCGTGGCAAGCGAGGTCTTCACAGACAACGGACCCCAGTTTTACAATGCAAGTTTCCGACACTTTGCCAAAGAGTGGGACTTTGTCCACACAACGTCAAGTCCTCACTTTCCACAGTCCAATGGACTAGTGGAAAAATCGGTCCAGACAGTGAAAAGACTGATGTACAAGGCAAAAGACAGTGGAACTGACTTCTACCAGAGCATGCTTGTATACCGCACAACGCCGCTCGAGTGTGGTATGTCACCAGCCCAACTCCTTATGGGACGACGGCTAAGGTCAAACCTACCCATCCCGGAGAACCTCCTGAAAACAAAAGAGGGGGAGAAAGTGAGGAAGTTCAAAGAACAACAGAAAGAAAAGCAAAAGTACTACTATGACAGAGGAACACAAAACCTACCTGAACTCCACACTGGTGACCAAGTAAGGTTCAAAGACAAAACAAACATATGGACTCAGAAGGGAACTGTCCTGAGTGAAGTTCAACCAAGATCATACACCATTCAGACGGATGAGGGTGCTGTTCTGAGAAGAAATCGTCGCGATCTTCTCATGGGACCAGCCACAGCAAGTCAAAAGACTGATACTGTTGATCAACCTGATCACACAGCAGGTCAAAAGGCTGATACTGTTGAACAGCCTGATCACACAGCTGAGAAAACATCATCTGAGGCAACAACTCAGATTCAAGGACAATCAATCAGAAAATCCTCAAGACACATGAAGCCTCCGGAGAGACTCATAGCAAATTTAAGGACTATTGTTATAGAAGGAAGTAATGTTATCTTATTCTTTCTTCAAGTTCTAGTGTATTTACATATTTCATGTGAACACACAAAGCAAGGTTAAAAAACCTTGATCATGATAATGATAATGTAAGTTCATTAAGTGTTACAGTTAAAATGCAGATTAATACAAAGAAAACATGTTGTTAGTTAAAAGTAAAATACTTTTGTTTTAAGAAAGGGAGATGTAATGATATCAGCAAATAGTGATGGTATTTGCCTGTTTGATTATGATGCCTTACCAGCATATTTGCCTGATTGATTACTTATGCCTGACCAGCAGAGGGCATGTGACAGAGACAAGCAGTTTAGTTTTAGTTTCGTTTTAGATGGATTTCTAGCATGGTGTCTCCTGTAAGGCTGTTAACCAGAGTTGAACAAACTTTAGATTAAAAGACATTCTCTTTCATAAATGTCTCGTCATTGAACCCACAAAAAAATCAATACACAGGGTTCCTCCAACGATGGACATTGCAGGAGATGTTGCATAGTCTGTGCCTCAGTTCCACATTCACAAGTTGTCGGGCTGGTTGAATATCCCCATTTGCTTAGTGACACCTTGGAGCAACCTACACCGGTCCTAAGTCTGTTAAGGCACTTCCAGGTTGCCCAGTTGCAATTAGCTCCTGAGGGAAGGCTTTCATCAAGTAAAATTTCCATCGCTGGGGGTTGTTCAAGACTGGCGAGCCGGTCTTTCCACACAGCGATGCGGGCTTCAGATGAGGTTGATTGTAATGGAACAACACTGTTCATAAAGCTCTTTCTTGACTTTAGGCGGCTGGGTGTAGGTGTATGACAATGCAGAGGGTGTCTCTCATCTGATGTTTGACGGAGTCGTTCTTTCTTGCTGGCCACCGTTCTTCTTATAGCAGAGGGAGCGATACCCGCCAGGATATATAGGCTGTTGGTGTTTGTTGGTTTTAAGCAACCTGTGATAAATCGGCAGCTTGCATTCAGAACGGCATCCATCTTCTTGGCATGAGTAGACCTTTCCCATGCAGGGCAGGCGTATTCGGCAGTGGAATAGCAAAGAGCAAGTGCACTGGTTCGCAATGTTTTCGGGCTTGTTCCCCATCTTGTGTTAGTGAGCTTATTCAGGGTGTTGTTTCGTACGCTCACTTTTGCCTTTGTCTTCTCGATGTGTTTCTTGAAGGCGAGGCATCGGTCAAGGGTGACTTCTAAGTAGGTAGGGTGCTCGCAATGCGTCAGTGTTGCTCCACACCAGGTTACTTTCAGCTGGCGTTTGGCTTCACGGTTTCTGAGGTGGAATGCACAAACTTGCGTCTTTGATGGGATTGCGCGAAGGTGGTTTTCTTCATAGTAGTTTGTGTAGTCACAGACTGTTTTACTGATACACAATATACCTGGACCCAGAGTGGTTTGTGTAGTCACAGACTGTTTTACTGATACACAATATACCTGGACCCAGAGTGGTTTGTGTAGTCACGGACTGTTTTACTGATACACAATATACCTGTACCCAGAGTGGTTTGTGTAGTCATGGACAAATTAATTCAGAGCTTTTGAAAGCTATAGTTCTTTCTTACTGCACACTGGAAGAATGGGCACCTGGGTGAGCGATCAGGAGGCAGCCAGGGCCTGACTGCCCGCGGCACAGGACCGAGCATAAGTTACTCCCTTCAGGAGGGGATCGGAGAAAAGGGGCGGAAATCAGAAATAAATGTGTGATTTAAAATTAGGTTAACTCTAGAATTTCAATACTGAGTGATGTGTCTCAATTATTCCGAGACTCGAAGTTAGCAGAACAAAAGTAAGGCTTTTATTAACTTAGAACATAACACGTAAACTAGAGAGATGTCTTCCTTCAGGAGGCTGATGCCCGACTGACTTAGATTACAAAGGAGCCAGGTATGGGCGGAGCTCTGCACACAACCAATTCCAGCACATTCCAATACATAATACATGAGGACTGGGGGAAGAGAAAAGACACAGAAAGCAGGCAGTTACAAGACACAGAAAACAGGCAGTGATGAATGGAATATATTTCATCACATTCACCCCTTCTATAGATTTAGTCTGTTCGGGGGTTTGATAGTCCTCTGCGACCGACGTGGCTGTTGTGGTGCCGCGGGTGTCGGCTGGGTGTCCCCGGTAGCCTCCTGGGTCTCTGCCGGGGGTGCCGCCGGGGTTGTTGAAGGGGTAGTTGGTGGGGGTGCCGTTGGTCGATGTTCTTCCGGGGGTGATGAAAGAGTAGTGGGTGGGTAAGGGTTGCTGTGATCGTCGTCGCTGCTATTGCCGTGGTTGTTGTCGATGCCGGCTGGGGCGACGTCTTTTATGGACACGGTGTCCTCCCTTCCGTCGGCGTGCCGGACATATGCGTATTGGGGGTTGGCGTGGAGTAGGTGTACTGGCTCCACGAGAGGGTCCGTCTTGTGGCCCCTCACATGCCATCGCACGAGTACCGGACCTGGGGTGGAGAGCCATGACGGCATGGATACGCCTGAGGTGGATTTCCGGGGAAAGACAAACATTCGTTCATGAGGCGCGGCATTAGTGGCCGTACACAATAGCGACCGTATCGAATGGAGCACATCCGAGAGGACTTCCTGCCAGCGGGAGATAGGGAGGCCCTTGGTCCTTAGAGCTAGAGTGACTGCTTTCCACACTGTCCCGTTCTCTCGCTCCACCTGGCCGTTACCCCGGGGGTTGTAGCTGGTGGTACGGCTCGTGGCGATCCCCTTGGACAGCATGTACTGGCGTAGCTCTTCACTCATGAAGGACGCCCCCCTATCCGTGTGGATATAGCTCGGCATACCGAACAGGCAGAACAGGCTGTTGAGGCATTTAATGACCGTGGCGCTGGTCATGTCTGGGCAGGGGAAGGCGAATGGGAAACGGGAGTATTCGTCCACAATGTTCAGGAAGTAAACATTGCGGTCGACGGACGGGAGGGGGCCCTTGAAATCTAAGCTGAGCCGCTCGAAGGGCCGTGTAGCTTTGATTAAGTGGGCTCTATCTGGGCGGTAGAACCGAGGCTTGCACTCAGCGCAAGTGCGGCAGTTCCTGGTCAGAGACCGAACTTCCTCATTCGAGTAGGGTAAGTTACGGGACTTTATGAAGTGGAACAGCCGCGTGACCCCTGGGTGGCAGAGGTCGTTGTGGAGGGTCTGTAGCCGATCCTCGGTGGCGCTGGTACACATCCCTCGTGAGAGGGCGTCAGGGGATTCGATAAGGGCCCCTGGCCGGTAAATGATGTCGTACTCGAAAGTGGAGAGCTCGATCCGCCACCTAAGAATCTTATCATTTTTAATCTTCCCCCTCTGTTTATTGTTGAACATAAACGCTACCGACCGCTGGTCGGTAAGTAGGGTGAAGCGTTTGCCGGCTAGGTAGTGGCGCCAGTGGCGCACTGCCTCCACGATGGCTTGGGCCTCCTTTTCCACGGAGGAGTGTCTGATCTCGGGCCCTTGGAGGGTCCTCGAGAAGAAAGCTACGGGCCGCCCTGCCTGGTTGAGGGTGGCCGCCAAGGCAAAGTCGGACGCATCACTTTCCACTTGAAATGGAGTGTTCTCGTCCACTGCCTGTAGCGTGGCCCGCTCAATATCCTGCTTAATGCTTTTGAAGGCGGCGTGGGCCTCAGCAGAGAGCGGAAAAGAGGATGCTTTCAAGAGGGGGCGGGCTTTGTCGGAGTAGTTGGGGACCCATTGGGAATAGTAAGAAAATAACCCCAGGCACCTTTTCAGGGCTTTGGGAGTGTTGGGCAGGGGCAGCTCCCGTAGGGGGCGCAATCGGTCGGGGTCTGGTCCGATTTCCCCATTCTCCACCACGCTGCCCAGTATGCAGAGGCGCGTGGTGTTGAAAACGCACTTGTCCTCGTTATAGGTGAGGTTGAGTTTTTGTGCGGTTTTCAGGAACCTCTCTAGGTTCGAGTCGTGATCCTGCTGGTTGTGACCGCAGATGGTGACGTTGTCGAGGTAGGGGAAGGTTGCCTGCAAGTGGTGGTCATCGACCATGCGATCCATCTCCCTCTGAAAGACCGAGACCCCGTTCGTCACCCCAAAGGGGACTCTGAGGAATTGGTAGAGGCGTCCGTTCGCCTCGAAGGCGGTGTACGGGCGGTCCTCTGGTCTGATAGGGAGCTGGTGGTACGCTGACTTGAGGTCGATGGTGGAGAACACCCGGTATTGGGCGATTTGGTTCACCATTTCTGATATGCGGGGTAGCGGGTAGGCGTCTAGTAGGGTGTACCTGTTGATCGTTTGACTATAGTCGATCACCATCCGTTTCTTCTCGCTACCCCTTACCACTACCACTTGGGCGCGCCACGGGCTGTTGCTGCGTTCAATAATGCGCTCTTTCAGGAGCCTGTCTACCTCGGTCGCGATAAACCGCCTGTCCTCCCAGCTGTACCTCCTGCTTTTGGTCGCTATTGGCCGGCAGTTAGGGGTAAGGTTCGCGAATAGCGAAGGCGGCTTTACCTTCAGGGTAGCCAGACCGCACACTGTGAGGGGCGGCTGGGACCCACCGTACTTGAGCGTGATGCTTTGGTGGTTGCACTGGACATCCAAACCCAAGATCACGCTCGCACATAGATTCTTCATGATTAATACTTTAAAATTATCATACACAGTTCCGTTAACGCACAATTGTACCGTGCAGTAACCCAGAATGGTCGATGTCTGGGTTTTATCGGCCATAGAGATGGTACCCTGAGCAGGGACCACCTTTAGGGAGAGTTGTTGTGCCAGTTCAGGGTGGATAAAACTCTCCGTGCTTCCACTGTCAATTAAGCATTTAACCCGGCACCCGTTTACCTCGATGTCCACCATTGATTTGGATAGCGGATGCGGCCTGGTCTGGTCCACTGTGACCGATGCCACTGTAAGGCCCTGATCGAGACAAGATGGCGTCCACGCTGTCTGCTCATAAGATGGCGGACCCCACGAGGTCGGGCAAGATGGCGTCCAAGATGGCCGCTCCCACGGCGCACACGCGGCGGTGGCGGGTTTTCCGGCGGTTGGTTTTCCGGCGGGGTTCCCGCTGCACACCTTCCCGAAGTGCCCCTTCTTACCGCACTTAAAGCAGGTGGTGCCTTTCGCCGGGCACAGGTTTCTGGTGTGCTTTGGCTGCCCGCAGAAGGAGCAGTTGGGTCCTTGACGCGTCGCGGCTGTCGTAGGGCTTCTGGGGGGAGAGCTGGGCCCCGCCGGTGTCGGGCTGCCGGGCGGGGAAGATGCCTTCCAAGATGGCGGCGCCCTCGGCGCACACGTGGCGGCATGGGCGGCGCGGGCTGAAGAGTAGGCGTCCGAGTTTCTCTGGGCCATCTCCAGGGACCGCGCGGTGTCCGCAGCCTGTTTCAGGTCCAACTCCGTTTTTTCCAGCAGTCTTTGCCGGATGTGAGTGGAGCTGAGGCCTGTGATAAAGGCATCGCGAACAAGCTCGTCGGTGTACACTGCGGCTTTTACATCTCGGCACTTACAGCCCTTGCCAAGCTTTTTCAGGATGCTTAGGAACTCCTCCACCGATTCCCCAGGTCGCTGTGCGCGAGTAGCGAGTAGATGCCTAGCATACACCTCATTCGTAGGCTGCTGGTAATGCGCCTTTAAGATGTTGCAGGCGGCCAGGTACGTATCGGCGTCTTGGATGAGGGGGTAAACCCGGTGGCTTACCCAATTCCGTAGCATTCCGAGTCTCATCTTCGCAGTGTCCGTAGCGTCTTTGACGGCTGCGGAATTGTCCAGGAAGAATTCCATACAGTCAAACCAGTGTCCGAAGCGTGCTGATGCGTCCGGAGCATGTTGATCCAAATCCAAACGTTCGGGTTTCAGGAGTTGATCCATAGTGTTGAAAATTTAAGTTAATAAAATTGATGTGCCTCAATTATTCCGAGACTCGAAGTTAGCAGAACAAAAGTAAGGCTTTTATTAACTTAGAACATAACACGTAAACTAGAGAGATGTCTTCCTTCAGGAGGCTGATGCCCGACTGACTTAGATTACAAAGGAGCCAGGTATGGGCGGAGCTCTGCACACAACCAATTCCAGCACATTCCAATACATAATACATGAGGACTGGGGGAAGGGAAAAGACACAGAAAGCAGGCAGTTACAAGACACAGAAAACAGGCAGTGATGAATGGAATATATTTTATCACACTGAGTCCAGGATATATGAACAGAAGGTGACATTTGAAATTAGTGTCAGCCGCCTACAATCCCAGGTCAAACCAGTTTTGCTGGTTTGCTGCAGCTAACGTTGAAGATTTCAATGTGAAACAAAAAACAGAAAATGGTGGAAACGTTCTGTAGGAACATCCTTCTGTGGCTAGGTTCAGGTTCATTATTAGGACAAGAGTAGAACGGGTTTTACTCTGTA
The DNA here is from genome assembly GCF_052327205.1 of Somniosus microcephalus. Taxonomy (NCBI): domain Eukaryota; kingdom Metazoa; phylum Chordata; class Chondrichthyes; order Squaliformes; family Somniosidae; genus Somniosus; species Somniosus microcephalus. The sequence continues at coordinate 135,000,653 of NC_140992.1, read as the reverse complement.
TTTAACCCATGCTATACCTGGAATACTCAACGAGACAGTGCAAATTAGTTACCCTGGAGTTTGGGATGCTTGATGTAGAGGAAGCTTTACAGCATGTACCTAAACTCAGAGTACTTGACACCAACACTTGTGAGAAAAAGAGTTACAAATACAGCTCAGACACCCCATCTCACAGAGTACAAAAATAAATAAAAAGAGGACAATTAGATGCACCATTCTCCTCACAAGATCGGTCTCCCAAAGATAAAGAATGGTATCCAATTGATTCTTGCCTGACCAGAACACACACACACACATAGAAGGATATGCTGATGGGGTGAGATGAAGAAGGTTGGGAGGAGGCTCGTGTGGTGCAGAAACACCAGCACAGGCCTGTTAGGCCGAATGGCCTGTTCCTGTGCTGTAAATTCGATGTAATTCCATGCAACATCACGCAACACTGGGTGGTGCTGTTCCAAGGAGCAACATTTTCCTTTTACAGAACTTCTGCTGGGAACAGTAATTTGACTTTTCAGAAGGTCTCAATCAACAATTGTTCCCTAGTAACATGAATCATGCAAATAAGCGAGATATTAAACAACAAGTAGAGGATATTTCCCTAGAGCTGGTGATTTGCTTAGGGAGAGATAGGCATACAACATTGCTGCATTAACAACAGCAATAAGTTCCGAGAGAACTGCACCAAACACACTCCTTGCGCCCCTCTCCATTACAGGCCCCTCCAGGAGCCATGTGCCAAGAGTGTAATGATGCACTGTGCCCACACACTCCCAATATTACAACGTCCTGTGGGCCCTGTATAGCCCAGCAATAACCCGTGCTCCTTGTAGTAGTGCAATAGTGCCTTATGGCACTGAGTAATCCCTGGCGCTTAAATTGCACGGTGCAAAGATTTGTTTGAAACTATTTGTATAAATTCCTTTGTCTGTTATGTTAACAGAGGAATTAAGCTGTTTACACACCATGTAATTGATAGAATCTTACAGCACAGCGGGAGGTCATTCAGCCCATCGTGTCTGTACCGGCTCTTTGAAAGAACTATCCAATTAGTCCCACTCCCCCTGCTCTTTCCCCGGAGCCCTGTGTCCCAAACTAACAACCCCCCATGCTGTAAAACAGACTGCATTTCAGTGCAGTACTGAGGGGTGGCAGCACTGTCAGAACTGCGGAGGGGTGAAATACATCTTCGGCAGTGGCGCAAAACGGCAAGAGCGAAGCAGCAACCCGGTTTACTCTCTGCCTGATGCTCTTTTTCATTTAAGTAAATCGAGCAGAGTGTGAACCTGGCTATATAATCTGTCTCTGTATAAAATCCTGATTCTCTATCGCCCGCTTTGCGCGGTCACCCACGATGTCCATCACCCTCGCTGTCTTTCGGATGAGATGATAAGTCAAGGCCTCATTGGAACAATGCCATGAACAGGCAGATAAGAGTAGAGATTTCTCACCAAAAACTAATCACCTGCTCGTTCATCTCATTGGTGTTTGTGGGACCTTGCTGTTTGCAAATCGGCTGCTGTGCTTGCCTACATTACAATAGTGACAACACTTAACACAGGAGGCCATTAAGCCTCTCGAGTCTGTTCTGCCATTCAATCAGATCATGGCTGGTCTGTATCTCAACTCCATTTACCCGCCTTAGCTCCAGATCCCTCGATACCCTTACCCAACAAAAATCTATCGATCTGTGTCTTGAAAACTCCAATTGTCCCCCAGCATCCACAGCCTGTTGAGAGTTCCAGATTTCCATTACCCTTTGTGTGGAAAAGGTGCGTCCTGATTTTCCTCGTAAATGGCCTAGCACTAATTTTAAGATTATACCCCCTTGTTCTAGATTCCCCCACCAGTGGGAATGGTTTCACTCTAACTACTCTGTAGTGTATGTACCTTTAAGGGGAGAACTACTTTTTACAGCTCCTGTATACTGTAGTACCGGCAGTGACCACACCTGTATATAAACCCTGAGTAGGGATTTGTACTGTTAGTTTTAGAGGAACCCTCATCCAGTAAACACCTGTTGATTGTTCCTCTGCAGTCTCTGTCTATTTATTGAAGGACACCATACAGCAAGATTCACGGATTTAACATTGGCGACGAGTCAATTCGAACCTACCTGCAACTCTGCAGAAGGCGGCCGATTCCAGGGGCATGGGCGTCGACCATCCGGCGGAGACTCCAGCGAGACAGGCTGGCAGCAGGTACAGCGCAGACCCTTCCCGGACGGCAGCGGCTGGAGCCGACCGACGGCACAGGGGAAGGCCAAGCAGCGTCGACAGTGTAAGAGAGAGAGGGTAGAGCGCATGGGGCGCAGCCGGGGCTCAGGACCGAGCGGCGTCAACGAGAGAGGCGCGCAGGAAAACGCGCAGAGCGCGGCCGGTGTACAAGGGCTGAGCAGCGTCCGCGGGGGAAGAAAGGAAAGCACGGCAGACGCCATTTGAGCCGCAGCGGAGAAGAAGGGAGAGCGCGGGATACGCCATTTTTGAGCTGCAGCGGAAGCAGAAAGGAAAGCGCGGGAGACACCATTTTGAGCCGGCGGAGAAGAAGGGAGAGCGCGGGAGACGCCATTTTGAGCCGGTCTAACCACACCCAAAAAAAAAAAATGCCGAAGAGTGGCAGTATCACAGCGTTCGACAATGAAGTCGAAGATTGGACGACATATGTCGAACGCATTGAAGTATACTGCAAGGCGAATTTAGTGCCAGATGACAAGAAAGCGCTGGTATTGTTGAATTCAGTGGGTGCAAAAACGTATGGCTTACTGCAAAACCTAGTAACCCCAGAGAAACCAGCGGAAAAGAATTTTGAAAACATAGTGTCAATCCTACAGGACCACTTAAACCCCACACCGCTGCTGATTGCAGAAAGATTTAAGTTTCACAAAAGGAACCAGCATAAAGATGAAAGTAATGCTGAGTATTTAACGGAACTGCGCAAGCTATCGAAACACTGCCAGTTTGGAACGGGACGAGCAGATACTTTAAGGGACAAGTTCGTGTGTGGGCTTCAAAGTGAAGGAACCCAGAAACGGCTTCTATCAGAAAAGGATCTTACGCTGGACAAGGCTTTCAGCATTGCAGTATCACACGAAGCAGCAGCACGGGGCGCGGCTGAGATACAACGGAGACCGCAAGAATATGGCACAAATGAAATGTCATACGGAACAGTGAAGTGCTATCGCTGTGGCAGAACAACACACGACCATAAGGAATTCTGGTTCAAGGACCAAGTGTGCAGACAGTGTGGAAAAGTAGGACACATAGCAAGAGTCTGCAGGTCGGAAAAGAAAACCAGCAGCAAGAAATCTCCACAGGAGAAGTACAAGAAGGTACATAAGGTGACGGAGAGTAGTTCAGACAAACAGAAAAGGGATACAGACTCCCGAAGCAAGGAGCTGGGTTGTCTGAAACTACATAATGTGATCAAAATGGAGGATCACCAAACTATCTGGGTCACGCTCAAGATAGCCGGAGTCCAAGTGAAAATGGAATTGGACACAGGATCAGCCCTAACAGTCATAAACCGAAGGGACTACAAGCGGCTATTCTCACATATACCCTTGAGAGATACAGAGATCGTCTTGAAGACGTACACGGGGCAAAAAGTCTACCCCAAAGGAAAAATAAGGGTGAACGTTATATATAACGGCAAGGAAACACCAAAAATGGACCTATAAGTATTGCCAGAGGGAGGACCACCACTACTAGGACGTGAATGGATCCGGAAGATACAGCTAGATTGGCATTCCATACAAGCACTGACTGTAGATGCCAAAAAGGATGACGACGTCACACCTGGGCGACTGTCAAAAATGCTAACTGATGCACAAGAAGTGTTCCAGGAGGAACTCGGAACAATAAAAGGCATAACAGCGACGATCAAAATAGAGGAAAATGCAAGCCCAAAGTTTTTTTTTTTTTTTTTGTTTTTTTTTAAGGCCAGACCGGTGCCTTATGCGATCCGCCCAGCTGTCGAAGCAGAGCTGGAAGGTTTGGAACGTTCAGGAGTACTGTCCAAAGTGGACTGGAGCGAGTGGACTACACCCATCGTTCCTGTAATGAAGAGGTCATTGAGTAATACGCCTGGGGAACCAAAGAAGGTTCGCATCTGTGGGGACTTCAAGGTGCCAGTGAACCCAGTCCTTCACACAGTACAATATCCGCTTCCGCGGATTGAAGATATTTTTGCCTCGCTATCTGGAGGGAAACGCTTCACTAAGATTGATCTGGCCCAGGCGTACCTGCAAATGGAGGTAGAAGAAGCCTCAAAACAGTACCTCACGATCAACACTCATAAAGGTCTCTACCAATACAACCGGCTGGTGTTCGGGGTAACATCAGCTCTGGCTATTTGGCAAAGGGCAATGGATCAAGTCCTGCAAGGGATTCCAGGGACCCAGTGTTATTTGGATGACATCCTGGTCACGGACGAAAATGACAGTGATCACCTCGCCAACCTGGAGCAGGTGCTCTCTAGATTGAAGGAATATGGGCTCCGAGCTAATCGCCACAAATGCGAGTTTTTCCAGAAGCAGATCTCGTATTGTGGCCATGTTATTGATGAAGAGGGGTTACATAAGTCCCCTGAAAAGATTGAGGCAGTAGTCAAGTCTCCAGCACCGGAAAATGTGTCACAACTGAGGTCGTTCCTCGGGCTGGTGAACTATTACCATAAGTTCTTGCCAAATTTGTCTACCGTACTACACCCACTGAACACCCTACTGCAAACGGGGGTACCATGGAAGTGGAATGACGAATGTAAACGAGCTTTCCAGAAGAGCAAAGAATTGATCACGTCAAAAGAGGTGTTGGCTCATTTCAACCCAGCACTACCAATTAGGTTGGCATGTGATGCATCACCCTATGGCATTGGAGCGGTGCTGTCGCACAAATTCTCGGACGGCTCAGAGAGGCCAATAGCCTTTGCGTCATGATCACTAACCTCAGCCGAGCGTAACTACGCCCAGATTGAAAGGGAGGCCCTCAGCCTAGTGTGGGGAGTGAAAAAGTTCAACCACTATCTGCACGGGCAGAAGTTCACCTTGCTGACTGACCACCAACCACTTGTCTCCATCTTTAAGCCAAAGAAGGGCGTTCCGGTGATGACTGCGCAATGGCTACAAAGATGGTCCCTTTTTCTAGGGGCGAGCCAATATGAAATAGAGTATAAGGGCACGAAACAGCATGGAAACGCTGATGGGCTATCACGCCTGCCACTGCCTACTGCAGAGGAAGCACCAGCAGTGGACCCTGTCGAAATATTTCATTCGACTATAATTGAACGCTTGCCTGTAACTAACGCTGATATAGAGGAGACCCGAAATGACCCGACACTGTCTCGGGTGTATGACTTGACGGTGAAGGGATGGCCAACACATGGCGACTCACTGTTGCCAGCATTCTCATGCAGAAGAGAACAGCTGTCAGTATGCCAGGGGACCTTGATGTGTGGATCCCGAGTGGTAATTCCACCCAAGTTAAGGGAGAGAGTGCTCAATGAGCTTCACGAAGGCCATCTGGGAGGGGTGAAAATGAAAAGCCTTGCTAGGGCTTATGTGTGGTGGCCGGGGATCGATCAGCAAATCGAGGACCTGACCAAGAGCTGCTCAGGATGCCAGAAGGTCCAAAATGCACCACCACATGCCCCTCTACACCCATGGGAGTGGCCCTCATCTCCATGGCAACGGGTGCATATTGATTTTGCTGGTCCATTCATGGACTCAATGTTTTTAATCGCTGTGGATGCGCACTCGAAATGGCCTGAGGTGATCAAAATGTCCTCCACCACCACGGAGAAAACTATTGCAGTCCTACGGACCATTTTTGCCAGGAACGGCTTGCCAGAGCAGATTTGCTCTGATAACGGACCACAGTTTGTGTCTGAGGAGTTTCGAAGATTTATGAAGAGGAATGGGGTAAAGCATTACACATCCGCCCCGTATCATCCAGCCACAAATGGATTGGCTGAGAGGTTCGTACAAACCTTTAAGAAAGCAGTAAGGGCCATGTGTGATGACGACATTCCACTGCAGCACAAGGTGGACAATTTCCTGTTAGCCTACAGAAATGCGACACATGCAGTCACCAACCAGACCCCGGCCATGATGTTCTTTAACCGAAGGTTGAGATCTCGTATGGATTTGCTCAGACCAAATGTACGAAGAGATGTTGAGAATAAGCAATTCCAGCACATCAATGAGAAGCCGACAAGGAGCTTCAATGTAGGGCAACCAGTCTTGGCCCGCGACTACCGAACAGAGAAATGGCAACCAGGAACGATATGCACACGGCAGGGGCCACTAATGTACACAGTGGATGTTGGGGAGAACATTGTGAGACGCCATGTTGACCAGATCCTAGAGTCACAGGAACGAGTCAACCCCATGTCTCGCCCATACGTACCTGGTGATGAACCCGACATACCGGTAGGTAGCATGTACCCCAGAAACAGTAGCATCGGAAGCTGATGACCCATCCGACGACAGGGGGGCCAGAATCGCCTCAGCACCAAGAGCAAGACACTCAGGAAAGGCGCTATCCAGAAAGGATCAGGAAGCCTCCCCAAAGCCTGAATTTATAAATAGACTATTTTCAGCTGATGTTGCATGTTAAAAGTGTTAATTGTAATTAGTTGATATTTAATTGTTAAATGAATGTTATGGTACTGTTAATCTAAAAGGGGAGGAATTGTAGTGTATGTACCTTTAAGGGGAGAACTACTTTTTACAGCTCCTGTATACTGTAGTACCGGCAGTGACCGCACCTGTACATAAACCCTGAGTAGGGATTTGTACTGTTAGTTTTAGAGTAGCCCTCATCCAGTAAACACCTGTTGATTGTTCCTCTGCAGTCTCTGTCTATTTATTGAAGGACACCATACAGCAAGATTCACGGATTTAACATACTCCACCAAAATTAATTGGCTGTGAAGCACTTTGGGACATCCTGAAGATGTGAAAGGCGCTATATAGAAACATAGAAGATAGGAGCAGGAGTAGGCCATTCGGCCCCTCGAGCCTGCTCCGCCATTCAATGAGATCATGGCTGATCATCCAATTTCAGTACCCTGTCCCTGCCTTCTCTCCATATCCCTTGATCTCTTTAACCTGAAGAAATATATCCAACTCCTTCTTGAATATATTTAATGAATTGGACTCTACTGCCTTCTTTGGTAGAGGATTTCACAGGTTCACCACTCTCTGGGTGAAGAAATTCCTCCTCATCTCTGTCCTAAATGGCTTACCCCTTATCCTTAGACTGTGACCCCTGGTTCTGGGCTCCCCGACCATCGGGAACATCCTTCCAGCATCTAGTCTGTCTAGTCCTGTTAGAATTTTATAAGTTTCGATGAGATCTCCTCTCAGTCTTCTAAACTCCAGCGAGTACAAGCCCAATCGACTCAATCTCTCCTCATACGTCATTCCTGCCATCCCAGGTATCAGCCTGGTGAATCTTCGCTGAACTCCTTCCATGACAAGAACATCCTTCCTCAGATAAGGCGACCAAAACGGCACACAATACTCAAGATGTGGTCTCACCAAGGCCCTGTACAACTGCAGCAAGACATCCTTGTTCCTGTACTCAAACCCTCTTGCTACGAAGGCCAACATATCATTTGCCTTCTTAACCGCCTGCTGCACCTGCATGCTTACTTTCAGCGACTGGTGCACAAGGACGCCCAGGTCTCGTTGCACTTCCCCTTTTCCCAATCTATTACCATTCAGATAATAATCTGCTTTCCTGTTTTTGCCACCAAAGTGGATAACCTCGCATTTATCCACGTTATATTGCATCTGCTTCTGCCCAATCACCCAACCTGTCCAAATCATACTGGAGTTTCTCGGTATCCTCCTCACAGCACACACGCCCACCCAGCTTTGTGTCGTCTGCAAACTTGGAGATATTACATCTAGTTCCCTCATCCAGATCATTAATATATATTGTGAATAGCTGGGGTCCAAGGACCGCTCCCTGCGGTACCCCACTAGTCACTGCCTGCCACTCGGAAAAAGAGCCGTTTATTCCAACTCTTTGCTTTCTGTCTGCCAACCAGTTCTCTATCCAAGTCAATACCTTGCCCCAATCCCATGTGCCTTAATTTTACACGCTAATCTCTTATGCGGGACCTTATCGAAAGCCTTTTGAAAATCCAAATACACCACATCCACTGGTTCTCCCTTATCTATTCTACCAGTTACATCCTCAAAAAATTCCAGTAGATTAGTCAAGCACGATTTACCTTTTGTAAATCCATGCTGACTTTGTCCGATCCGGCCATATAAATGCAAGTTCCTTCTTTCTTCTAAACCTGTGCCCTGTAATAACAATAACCACTGTCCCCAGAAAAACAAGCTCTGTGCCTCTCTGTATAAAATATCCATTGCTTTACACACTAATAATCTGTGCCCCTTGTCTCATAATGCACTGTGCCCCTGGTTTAACAGTGCTCTGTGCTTTATGCAATAGCAATACTTCTCCTGCCTCCCTATGTAGGACATCCTTGCCTTGCATAACAATAATTGGTCTCCCTGTATAAAAGCTCAGTATATCCCGTATAACGCTATCCTGCTAAAATACATTCTCTGTTTACTCCACATAAAACCCTATGCTCCTTCTGCTCTGTAACAGAGCTCAATGTATAATCAGAGACTTTAAGATGCTTTAAGAACATAAGAAATAAGAGCAGGAGTAGGCCATACGGCACCTCGAGCCTACTCCGTCATTCAATAAGATCATGGCTGATCATAAACCTCAACTCCACTTTCCAGCCCGATCTCCATATCCCTTGATTCCCCTAGAGTCCAAAAATCTATCAATTTCAACCTTGAATATACTCAAAGACTCAGCATTCACAGCCCTTTGGGGCAGAGAATTCCAAAGATTCACAACCCTCTGAGTGAAGAAATTCCTCCTCATCTTGGTCTTAATTGGCTGTCCCCTTATCCTGAGACTATGCCCCCTAGTTCTAAACACTCCAGCCAGGGGAAACCTCTCAGCATCTACCCTGTCAAGCCCCTTTGATGCTTTAACAATTACATTTTTCAAATGATTTGTTTTCTTCAAAAAAGGTATTTTTGAGCAAGTAGTCCTTCACAGTCCTCGCTTCCTAACCATAATATAGGGAGAAGCTATAGAAAGTTCCCCATTCTACCTGCTCCAGTATCACTTCCTAACCTAATCCACCCAACAGATTTCCAACTTATTAATAATAATAATAATAATAATAATCAACTTTATTGTCATTGTTAGTGCACAAGTGCAGTACAACGAAATGTAGGCTTGCGGCTCCCGAGAGTGTACATTTAGATTAAGACATTTAAGCATTCATCATTCATTTGGCTTGTAATACATTAACATAAACATAAACATAATAAAGTGCATTGTCAGATGTGCAGGCTTTAGAGTTTATTTGTGGAGTTCAGTAGGATGACAGCCCTGGGAAAGAAGCTGTTCCTAAATCTGGTCGTTCGGGTGCGAATGCATCTGTAGCGTCTCCCAGATGGCAGGAGGGCGAACAGACTGTGGCTGGGGTGGGTAGGGTCTTTGATGATGGTCCGTGACCTCCGTAAACAGCGTTTCTGGTATATGTGCTCTATGGTCGGTAGCCGGGTGCCAGTAATGCGTTGGGCAGTTTTGACTACCCGCTGCAGGTCTTAGCTCATCCATCGCAGCTCCCGAACCTGCTTTCTCCACTGCAGCTTTCTCATCTGTATCCTCGATCAACCTCCTGCCTAAGGTGCAGATATGACCTTGCAGATCATATCTTCTCAACGAACCTCATTGTTCACAGCTCCTCAGCCTACTTCCCACATCATAGCTTGTATTTATATAGCACCGTTCACAGCCTCAGGACATCACAAGTCATATACAACAAATTAAATACTTTTGAAGTGTAATCACTGTGGTAACGTAGGAAACATGGTAGCCAATTTTCACACAGCAAGATTCCACCAGCAGCAATTAAATAAATGCCCAGATAATCTGTTTTAGTGAAGTTGGTTGAGAGATAATTATTGGGCTCCCCTGCTCTTCTTCGAAATACTGTAGTGCCATGGGATCTTTTATATCAACCCAAGAAGGCAGACGGGACCTCGGTTTAATATCTCATCTGAAAGACAGCACCTCTGACAATGCAGTATTACCTCAGTACCACACTGGAGTGTCAGCCTGAATTATGTGCTCAAGTCTCTGGAGTGGGACTTGAACCCATAAACCTTCTGACTAAGATGCAAGAGTGCAACCACCTCGGACACTGACCCCCAACCTACCACCTCTGACACTGACCCCCGACCTACCACCTCTGAAACTGACCCCTGACCTGCCACCTCTGAAACTGACCCCCGACCTACCCTCGCCCACTCCCCCCCGACCTACCCTCTCCGACACGGCCCCCGACATACCCCCTCCGACACTCCCTCGACCTACTCTCTCCGACACGCCCCCCGACCTACCCCCTCCGACACTCCCTCGACACTCCCCCCGACCTACCCCCTCCGACACTCCCTCGACCTACTCTCTCCGACACGCCCCCCGACCTACCCCCTCCGACATGGCCCCCGACCTACCCCCTCCAACACTCCCTCGACCTACCCCTCTCCGACACGGCCCCCGACCTACTCAATCCAACACTCCCCCCGACCTACCCCCTCCACCTACTCTCTCCGACGCGCCACCCGACCTACCCCCTCCGACACTCCCTCGACCTACTCTCTCCGACACTCCCCCCGGCCGACTCTCTCCGACACTCCCCCCGACCTACCCCCTCCGACACTCCCTCGACCTACCCCCTCCAACACTCCCTCGACCTACCCCCTCCGATACTCCCTCGACCTACTCTCTCCGACACGCCCCCTGACCTACCCCCTCCGACATGGCCCCCGACCTACTCTCTCCGATACGCCCCCGACCTACCCCCTCCGACACTCCCTCGACCTACCCCCTCCGACACTCCCCCCGACCTACCCTCTCCGACACTCCCTCGACCTACCCCCTCCAACACTCCCTCGACCTACCCCCTCCGACACTCCCTCGACCTACTCTCTCCGACACGCCCCCTGACCTACCCCCTCCGACATGGCCCCCGACCTACTCTCTCCGATACGCCCCCCGACCTACCCCCTCCGACACTCCCTCGACCTACCCCCTCCGACACTCCCCCCGACCTACCCTCTCCGACACACATCCCCCCCCGACCTACCCCCTCCGACACTCCACCCCCCCCCGACCTACCCTCTCCGACACTCCCCCCCGACCTACCCTCTCTGACACTCCCCTGACCCACCCTCTCCGACACTCCCCCCGACCTACCATTTCCATGAGCAGGCCACGTTTCTTGAGGTTCTTTAGGAATTTATTTCTCCACTTAGTGTTTTGCTCCATTTGCTTTGTTAGTTTCAATTCCTGGCCCTTTTCACCGGCACCGTCTGTACTTTCAGCTCTTGATTTCTCACATTCCTTTGGTAGCTCCTCTTCCCAGACAAGGACAAAATCTGAATAAATGTACAACAGTATAAAAGTGTTTTAATGTTCCCCTTCTCTGGGGCAGATCTGGATCAATCTCTAAATCTTTACAACAGAGTGCTTAAAGTCAATTTGGGCATTGTAATATAATTAGTTGGGACTGAAATACAAATGTAGCCCAGGCAGAAAGAAAGATTTGCATTTCATATATCCCCTTTCACAACCTCAGGACGTCCCAAAGCGCTTTACAGCCAATGAAGTACTTATGAAATGTAGTCACTGTTGTAATGTAGGAAACACGGCATCCAATTTGCGCATAGCAAGCTCCCACAGACAGTATTGTGATAATGACCAAATGATCTGTTTTAGTGATGATGGTTGGGGGATAAATATTGGCTAGGACACCAGAGAACTGTTCTGCTCTTCTCCGAAATAGTGCCATGGCATCTTTTACGTCCCCCTGAGAAGCCAGATGGGGCCTCGGTTAAATGCCTCATCCAAAAGACGGCAGCTCCGACAGTGCGGCACTCTCCCAGTACTGCAGTGAAGGGTTCACCTAGATTTTTGTGCTCAGTTCTCTGGCGTGGGACTTCTGGAGGGGGAGGATGAACAGCCAGTTGTCGTGGTGCATATCGTGGTACCAACGATATAGGTAAAAAATGGGATGAGGTCCTAAAAGCTGAATATAGGGAGTTAGGAGGTAAATTAAAAAATAGGATCTCAAAGGTTGTAATCTCAAAATTGCTACCAGTGTCATGTGCTAGTCAGAGTAGAAATAGGATATTTCAGATGAATACGTGGCTAGAGGAATGGTGCAAGGGGGAGGGGTTCTAATTCCTGGGACATTGGAACTGGTTCTGGGGGAGGTGGGACCAGTACAAACTGGACGGTTTGCACCTGGGCGGGACCGGGTCCGATGTCCGAGGGGGAGTGTTTGCTAGTGCTGTTGGGGAAGGTTTAAACTAAAATGGCAGGGGGTTGGGAACCTGTGCAGGGAGACAGAGGAAAGGAAAGCAAGGATAGAAACAAAAGACAGGAAGGAGAAAAGCAAAAGTGGAAGGCAGAGAAATCAAGGGTGTAAATCAAACAGGGCTACAGTAAATAATAATTCTAAAAGGACTAAGAGTGTTAAAAAACAAGCCTGATGTCTTAATGCGAGGAGCATTCATAATAAGGTGGATGAATTAGCTGCGCAAATAGATGTAAACGGATATGATATAACTGGGATTACGGAGACATGGCTACAGGGTGACCATGGCTGGGAATTCAACATCCAGGGGTATTCAATATTCAGGAAGGACAGGCAAAAAGGAAAAGGAGGTGGGGTATCATTGCTGGTTAAAGAGGAGATTAACACAATATTAAGGAAGGATATTAGCTCTGATGATGCAGAATCTGTATGGGTAGAGCTGAGAAATACCAAGGGGCAGAAAACGTTAGTGGGAGTTGTATACAGACCCCCAAACAGTAATACTGAGGTTGGGGATGGCATTAAACAGCAAGTTAGAGACGCGTGTCATAAGGGCACAGTAGTTATCATGGGTGACTTTAATCTATATATAGATTGGGCTAACCAAATTAGTAACAATACTGTGGAGGAGGAATTCCTAGAGTGTATACGGGATGGTTTCCTGGACTAATGTCGAGGAACCAACTAGAGATTAGGCCATCTTAGACTGGGTATTATGTAATGAGAAAGGATTAATTAGCAATCTTGTTGTGCGAGGCCCCTTGGGGAGGAGCGATCATAATATGATAGAATTCTTCATTAAGATGGAGAGTGAAGTACTTGACTTAGAGATGAGGGTCCTGAATTTAAATAAAGGAAACTACGATGGTATGAGGCACAAGTTGGCTAGGATGGATTGGGGAACGTTACATAAAGGGTTGATGGTGGATAGGCAATGGCAAACATTTAAAGAGCGCATGGATGAACTATAGAATTTGTTCATCCCTGTTTGGCATAAAAATAAAACAAAAAAGGTGGCGCAACCGTGGCTAACAAGGGAAATTAGGGATAGCATAAGATCCAAGGAGAGGACATATAAATTGGCCAGAAAAAGCAGCAAAGCTGAGGCTTGGAAGCAGTTTAGGATTCAGCAAAGGAGGACAAAGGAAATAATTAAGAGGGGGAAAATAGAATATGAGAGTAAGCTTTCCGGGAACATAAAAACTGACTGTAAAAGCTTCTATAGATATGTGAAGAGAAAAAGATTGGTGAAGTCAAGCGTAGGTCTCTTGCAATCAGAATCAGGGGAGTTTATAATGGGGTGCATTGAGTGCTACTGGAGTTTTGGTAAGTGGGAGAAAAATCATTTAAGAGTATTTTGTGAATTTTAGTGTGTTAAAAAGTCAATTATTTGAAGTAAGTTTAATTTTTTAAGGGTATATTAAACTATTGGGCAGTTTAAACCGGAAGTAGAATCTAGGTATAAAAGGGGCGGGGCTAGTGCTGTGCACGGAGTGCCTTGTGCATTGAGTGCTACTGGAGTTTTGGTAAGTGGGAGAGTTCGGGCAAGTGGGAGGTGAGGTTGTGTTTTTGGCTCTGTTTCTCCCCCCACTCCCAGGCTTAGACAGCACTGCGGAGGCGGAGCAGCGAGACGAGTCAACCACACAGGCCCCACAGACAGTATTCAAGGAGGAGGTTGGTGATCAGCTGGTTGGTTGGTTTTCTCCCTTCTCTTCTCTTTTATACCTTTAAGTTGGTAAGTCCTATTGAATAGTGGTGTGATATTATCATCTATATCCAGGCAGGGTCTTCATAACTAATAAGAAGAAATTTAATTAATTATATAGAATGGAGCAGGTGATGTGTTACTGTTGCGAGATGTGGGAGCTGGTGGACCCCATTGAGGCTCACGGTGATTACATCTGCGACAAGTGTTTGCTGCTAGAGGAACTCAAGTTCCATGTTATGGAGCTTGAGACCGAGCTTCAGACACTGCGACACATCAGGGAGGGGGAGAAGTTCCTGGACTCTGTTTCAGGAGATGGTCACACCTATGAAGTTAATTACTGCAGATGTAGTCTGTGGTCAGGGACAGGACGGTGTGACTACGAGTGAGGAAGGTACAGGGATCCAGGATGTTGTGTTGAAGGAGATGCAGCCCTTGCTCTTGTCCAGCAGGATCGAGGTTCTTACTCCCTGTGAGGGCGGGAGCGGGGACTGCAGGGAGGATGAGCAACCTGGCCACAGCACCGTGGTACAGGGGGCCATTCAAGTGGAGGGAGTAAAAAGAAATGTTGTAGTGGTAGGGGATAGTATCATAAGGGGGATAGATAGGGTTCTCTGCAGTCAAGAGCGGGAGTCCTGAAGGCTGTGTTGCCTGCCCGGTGCCAGGGTTAAGGACATCTCTTCTGGGCTGGAAAGAAACTTGCAGTGGGAGGGGGAGGATCCAGTTGTCGTGGTCCATGTTGGTACAAACGACGTACATAGGACAAGGAAGACGGTTCTGTTAAAGGAGTATGAGCAGCTAGGGGTCAAATTAAAAAACAGAACCTCAAGGGTAATAATATCTGGGTTATTACCTGAGCCACAAGCGAATTTGGCTAGAATAAATAAAATTAAAGAGTTAAATGCGTGGCTCAAAGACTGGTGTGGGAGAAATGGGTTTTGCTTCTTGGGACACTGGCACCAGTACTGGGACAGGAGGGAGCTGTTCCATTGGGACGGACTCCACTTGGCCAGTGCTGGGACTAGAGTCCTGGCGAATCATATAACTAGGGTTGTAGAGAGGGCTTTAAACTAATTAGTGGGGGGGGAGGTTTCTAGAGAGCAAATAATAGAAATGACAACAGAGAAGGTCATAGACTTAGGTAGCAGTGGGGGAATTAAAAAACAGAACGTGTCAGGAAGGGACAGAAGGTATGGAGTAAAAAGTAAAGTACTAAAAAGGGAAAAAACAGGAAGTAAGTGTTACAAAACATTTTGAAAGTTCTTTATCTGAATGCACGTAGCATTCGTAACAAAATGAATGAGTTAACGGCACAAATAACGACATATGGGTATGATCTTGTGGCCATTACAGAAACATGGCTGCAGGGTGACCACGAATGGGAATTAAACATACCAGGTTATTTAACAATCAGGAAGGACAGGCAGGAAGGGAGAGGAGGTGGGGTGGCTATGTTAATAAAGGAAGGAATCACTATAATACAGAGAAATGATATTGGGTCAAAGGAGCAGGATAGTGAAAGTGTTTGGGTGGAGATAAGGAACAATAAGGGAAAAAAAACACTAGTGGGCGTAGTCTATAGGACTCCGAACAGTTGCAACTCTGTTGGACGGAGTATTAATCAGGAAATAGTTGAGGCTTGTAATAAGGGAACAGCTATAATTATGGGGGATTTTAATTATCATATTAACTGGACAAATCAAATTGGGCAGAGCAGCCTTGAGGATGAGTTCATTGAGTGTATTAGGGATGGGTTTCTTCAGCAGTATGTAACTGAACCGACCAGGGGGCAAGCAACCTTAGATTTGGTCCTGTGTAATGAGACAGGATTAATTAAAAATGTCCTAGTAAAGGATCCCCTTGGAATGAGTGACCATAACATGGTTGAATTCCATATTCAATTAGAGGGTGAGAAGGTTGGATCTCAAACAAGCGTGCTGAGCTTGAATAAAGGAGACTATGAAGGTATGAGAGCGGAATTGATTAGAGTGGACTGGGAAAATAGATTAAAGGGTAAGACGGTACATGATCAGTGGTGTACATTTAAGGAGTTATTTTACAACTTCCAAAAAATATATAATCCACTGAGGAAAAAAGGGTGTAAAAGAAAAGATAGCCATCCGTGGCTAAGTAAAGTAATTAAGGATAGTATCCAACTAAAAACAAGGGCATATAAGGTAGCCAAATCTAGTGGGAGGATGGAAGATTGGGAAGTCTTTAAAAGACAGCAAAAAATAACTAAACGATTGATTAAGAAAGGGAAGATAGATTATGAAAGTAAATTAGCAAAAAATATAAAAACAGACAGCAAAAGTTTCTATAGTTATATAAAAAGAAAAAGGGTGGCTAAACTAAATGTTGGTCCCTTAGAGGATGAGACCGGGAAATTAATGGTGGGAAACATGGAGATGGCAAAAACACTGAACAATTATTTTGTATCAGTCTTTACAGTAGAGGACACTAAGAATATCCCAACACTGGACAAACAGGGGGCTCTAGGAGGGGAGGAACTAAATATGATTAAAATCACGAAGGAAGTGGTACTTGGTAAAATAATGGGACTCAAGGCGGATAAGTCCCCTGGACCTGATGGCTTGCATCCTAGGGTCTTGAGGGAAGTGGCGTTAGGGATTGTGGATGCATTGGTAATAATTTTCCAAAACTCCCTGGACTCAGCAAAGGTCCCGGCAGATTGGAAAACTGCTAATGTAACACCCTTATTTAAAAAGGGTAGTAGGCAGAAGGCTGGAAACTATAGACCTGTTAGCCTAACATCTGTGGTTGGTAAAATGTTAGAGTCCATTATTAAGGAGACAGTAACAGGACATTTGGATAAACATAATTTAATAGGACAAACTCAGCATGGTTTCATGAAGGGGAAGTCATGTTTGACAAATTTGCTGGAGTTCTTTGAGGAAGTAACATACAGGGTGGATAAAGGGGAACCAGTGGACGTAGTGTATTTAGATTTCCAAAAGGCATTTGACAAGGTGCCACACAAAAGATTATTGCTCAAGATAAAAAATCACGGGATTGGGGGTAATATTCTGACGTGGGTGGAGGATTGGCTCTTTAACAGAAAGCAGAGAGTTGGGATTAATGGTTCGTTCTCAGATTGGCAACCAGTGGTGTTCCGCAGGAGTCAGTGCTGGGTCCCCAACTCTTTACAATCTATATTAACGATTTGGAGGAGGGGACCGAGTGTAACATATCAAAGTTTGCAGATGATACAAAGATGGGACGGAAAGTAGTGAGTGAGGAGGACATAAAAAACCTGCAAAGGGACATAGACAGGCTAAGTAAGTGGGCAGAGATTTGGCAGATGGAATACAATACTGGAAAGTGTTAGGTTATGCACTTTGGCAGGAAAAATCATAGAGCAAGTTATTATCTTAATGGCAAGAAACTGGAAATTACTGAAGTACAAAGGGATCTGGGGGTCCTGGTGCACGAAACTCAAAAAGTTAGTATGCAGGTGCAGCAAGTGATCAAGAAGGCCAATGGAATGTTGGCTTTTATTGCTAGGGGGATGGAATATAAAAACAGGGAGGTATTGCTGCAGTTGTACAAGGTATTGGTGAGACCGCACCTGGAATACTGCATACAGTTTTGGTGTCCATACTTAAGAAAAGACATACTTGCTCTCGAGTCAGTACAAAGAAGGTTCACTCGGTTAATCCCGGGGATGAGGGGGTGGTCATATGAGGAGAGGTTGAGTAGATTGGGACTCTACTCATTGGAGTTCAGAAGAATGAGAGGCGATCTTATTGAAACATATAAGATTGTGAAGGGGCTTGATCGGGTGGATGCGGTGAGGATGTTCCCAATGAAGGGTGAAACTAGAACTAGGGGGCATAATCTTAAAATAAGGGGCTGCTCTTTCAAAACTGAGATGAGGAGAAACTTCTTCACTCAGAGGGTGGTAGGTTTGTGGAATTTGCTGCCCCAGAAAGCTGTGGAAGCTACATCATTAAATAAATTTAAAACAGAAATAGATAGTTTCCTAGAGGTAAAGGGAATTAAGGGTTATGGGGAGCGGGCAGGAAATTGGACATGAGTCTAGGTTCGGAATGGTCATGGCCCTGTGGGTAGTGGAGTGGGCCCAGGGGCCGTGTAGCCTGGTTCTGCTCCTACTGTGTTCTAATTCTGTGTTAGATTTCAGGAGATGGTTTTATTCCTGTTCCTGGCTGGGGTGGAGATCGTCTTTACAGAAGGTAAGTACTGTAGAAAATATAGGGACAGAGTGATCTCCTGGAAGAATTTCGATTGCCTAGATGGGTCGGAGAGGAATTTCCCAGATTTTTTTCTCCCAAATTGGCCATGGGGTCTTTTATCTGGTTTTTCGCCTCTCCTGGGAGATCACATGGGTTCGGGTGGATGCAGAGTGATAGAAGATTTGAGGTTAGGATCAGATCAGCCATGATCTTATTGAATGGTGGAGCAGGCTCGAGGGGCCGATTGGCCTACTCCTGCTCCTATTTCTTATGTTCTTTTGGAACAAAGAAATGGCAAACCAATCAAATACATACTTTGGTTCTGTCTTCACAAAGGAGGACACAAATAACCTCCTAGAGATGCCAGGGAACATAGGGTCTAATGAGAGGGGGGAATTGAATGAAATCAGTATTTGTAGGGAAATGGTGTTAGGGAAATTGATGGGATTGAAGGCCGATAAATCACCAGGGCCTGATAATCTACATCCTAGGGTACTTAAGGAAGTGGCCCTAGAAATAGTAGATGCATTGCTGGTCATCTTCCAAAATTCTATAGACTCTGGAACAGTTCCCATGGATTGGTGGGTAGATAATGTAACCCCACTATTCAAAAAAGATGGTAGAGAAAAAACAGGGAATTATAGAGCGGTAAGCCTGACATCGGTGGTGGGGAAAATGCTAGAGTCCATTATAAATGATGTAATAGCAGAGCACTTGGAAAACAGTGACAGGATTGGACAAAGTCAACATGGATTTACAAAAGGTAAATCATGCTTGACTAATCTACTGGAATTTTTTGAGGATGTAACTGGTAGAATAGATAAGGGAGAACCAGTGGATGTGGTGTATTTGGACTTTCAGAAGGCTTTCGATAAGGTCCCGCATAAGAATTAGCGTGCAAAGTTAAAGCACATGGGATTGGGGGTAAGGTACTGACTTGGATAGAGAATGATTGGCAGATAGGAAGCAAAGAGTTGGAATAAATGGGTCTTTTTCTGAGTGGCAGACAGTGACTAGTGGGGTACCGCAGGGATCGGTGCTAGGACCCCAGCTATTCACAATATACATTAATGATCTAGACGAGGGAACTAGATGTGATATCTCCAAGTTTGCAGACAACACAAAGCTGGGTGGGCATGTGTGCTGTGAGGAGGATGCAGAGAAACTCCAGTATGATTTGGACAGGTTGGATGATTGGGCAGATGCATGACAGATGCAGTATAATGTGGATAAATACGAGGTTATCCACTTTGGTGGCAAAAACAGGAAGACAGATTATTATCTGAACGGCAATAGATTGGGAAAAGGGGAAGTACAACGAGACCTGGGTGTCCTTGTGCACCAGTCACTGAAGGTAAGCATGTAGGTGCAGCAGGTGGTTAAGAAAGCAAATGGTATGTTGGCCTTCATAGCGAGAGGATTCGAGTACAGGAGCAAGGATGTCTTGCTGCAGTTGTACAGGGCCTTGGTGAGACCACACCTTGAGTATTGTGTGCAGTTTTGGTCGCCTTATCTGAAGAAGGATGTTCTTGCCATGGAGGGAGTGCAGCGAAGATTCACTAGACTGATACCTGGGGTGGCAGGAATGACGTATGAAGAGAGATTGGGTTGATTAGGCTTATATTCGCTAGAGTTTAGAGGAATGAGAGGGGGTCTCATTGAAACTTATAAAATTCTAACAGGACTAGACAGACTAGATGCAGGAAGGATGTTCCTGATGGTCGGGGAGTCCAGAACCAGGGGTCACAATCTAAGGATAAGGGGTAAGCCATTTAGGACTGAGATGAGGAGGAATTTCTTCACCCAGAGAGTGGTGAACCTGTGGAATTTTCTACCACAGAAGGCAGTTGAGGCCAATTCATTAAATATATTCAAGAAGGAGTTAGATATATTTCTTAAGGCTAAAGGGATCAAGAGATATGGGGAGAAAGCAGGGACAGGGTACTGAATTTGGATGATCAGCCATGATCTCATTAAATGGCGGAACAGGCTCGAGGGGCCGAATGGACTACTCCTGCTCCTATCTTCTATGTCTATGTAACCCACAACCATTTGACTCAGAGGCGAGAGTGCTACCAACTGAGCCACAGCTGACAGGAGATAAAGGACATGTCTCTTTTAGCTGTAAGTGAAATGATTTGGGAGAGTCAATCAGCAGCACGGTGGCATAGTGGCATAGTGGTTAGCACTGTTGCCTCACAGCGCCAGAGACCCGGGTTCGAATCCGGCCTCGGGCGACTGTCTGTGTGGAGTTTGCACATTCTCCCCGTGTTTGCGTGGGTTTTCTCCGGGTGCTCCGGTTTCCTCCCACAGTCCAAAGATGTGCGGGTTAGGTTGATTGGCTATGATAAATTGACCCTTAGTGTTAGGGGATTAAATACATGTGGTTACAGGGATAGGGTGGGATATGTGTGGGGTTACGGGGATCGGGTGGGATATGTGTCGGTGCAGGCTCGATGGGCCGAAATGGCCTCTATCTGCACTGTGGGGTTTCTGTGAGGTTCTGTGAGCTTATAGTCAGTGTAGCTCCACCACATAAAAATGCCCAGAATTTGCTACTGAATAACAGTAACTTGTCAATCTCACTGACCCTACAACGGTAGCTGGTTTGGGAAATGTAATTGCCACACAAGTGGAGGTGTGTTTTTCTGAGACTGGAATTACGATTCATTCTCGGGGCAGAATGGAAGGAACTTTGCTCTGCACCTGGTGTGTTATACTTTATCTGGGCTCATTTGATAGGGCAGTGTTGAGTGAGCTACACATAACACCTAACCCACATTAGAACAACATAGAACACCATTCGTCAACACTGCCATTTTGAGGCCCTTTCCAAAATAAAAACAGCAGAAAACCAATCATCCCAAACAAATTTGCAACTAAATGAACATCATAAAGTAGGAGACATAAAACTCACCAACTCTGCTTTTCCCATCACTGAAAAAGTTCATTTTCTCTTCTTCCCTTGGTCTCGATGCCATTTCTTTGGGTTCATTATTGATCTAAATAGCGGAACATGAAGGTGAGTTCAGCTTTATGACCCGTGCAATGCCCCAATTAGGACAGGAGAATGCTTCTTAACCTTTAAGGAGGAGTTCTAAGGGGAGTTCTCTGTGAAGAGCTTTAAAGAGAGTTCTTCATGAGCAGCTTTAAGGAGAGTTCTTCATGAGGAGCTTTAAGGGGAGTTCTTCATGGGGAGTGAGGAAATCTACATGATATAAGGGGTTAATTTCAAGTGCTTGCTGGATAAAAGTTTTCAGACTTGACACTGGGCAAGTGTCGATGTGTAACTAGAGCTATTGCACGTACTCGAACTACAGCCAAGAACAGATGCCTGCCCACCTAATGAGAATGTAGAAGTGGAATAATGAGTTTCTTTGGTGTACCAATGACCTGATAACTTGTGACCGAAAGCAAAGCTTGCCTCCCTTATATATGATTAAAGAGGACCTCCGGTTACACGATTCATGCCCTGTTATAGATTAACGGTTGACTTATGTGTCCAGGATCCTTCTGTCAATATGTTATTTCTACCTGATGATTAATCTAAAATGTATCCTGATAGAGGAACAAAGGAATTTCAATCAAACTTGTTTGTTACACTGTATAAATATAGAACGTTTACACTGTATCATTGGAATAGTAGCCTCACCCCTTGAGTGGAGGTGCTGATTCCCCTTGCAAGTGAAGTAAAATAAAAGGCCTGTCCGTCTGACGAATCCAAGTGTGTATTGAGTCATTACCCAGAGCTAAGAAGTAAGGCACTTCTACAATTTGGAGGTTCCACCGAGATGGCTTGCTGTACCAATTGGTGAGTTAACAGACGCCGAGTACGTTGCTCGGTTGGGAAAATCCCATCGGCCGAAGGTGGTGTTTTGCCACATTTTTGGGACTTTCCCTGCCATAAGCATAGCTGCGCACAGTCTGTTTATTCCATTGGACAGCACTGCCATCGGGTAATTGACTCACAAGGTTCGGGGGTTAAACTGCCGTTGTGACTGCTTCCCTTTCAGAAACGGAACAGAGGACCAGCCATGAGGCGCTGACGCCCCGCGAACAGGATCGTGCAGAAAAGGACTGTAGGAAGCGCTGAAATAAAGGTACCAGAGAGAGAAGGTTAAGTCAGGAATTTGATTAACTAAGGAGCTAGCGATTTATTGGAAATTGAACTAGCAAGGTTCCAGCTTGCTGAGAGAGAAGGTTAAGTCAGGAATTTGATTAACTAAGGAGCTAGCGATTTACTGGAAATTGAACTAGCAAGGTTCCAGCTTGAAGTTAGCTGGGACAAATTGAAGGCCCTTTTTGCTAAAGATTTGGCTAAAGGGAGTAGGGTAGAAGGAGAGAAGAGCTTGAAGTTAGCTGGGACAAATTGAAGGCCCTTTTTGCTAAAGATTTGGCTAAAGGGGATAGGGTAAAAAAAAAAGAGAGAAGAGTGGGCGGTTGTCTGAAACACAGTGTCAATGTTTAATGTTTATGAGAGTGAGTATTTAACTACTTGTTATCATCAATCAACTTTGCAGCTTTGTCCAGTAAGGCTGCATAGGTTGGGGATTTAGTAACACTTTGGTTGTTGTTTAACAAGTGTATTGTTTATTGTTTATTGTTATATGTATTAATGTTTAGTCATGTCTGATCTGTAGAGGCGTCCCACGCAGACCATAGAGTGTTACGGAATTGTTGTATGTTTTAACTAAAATATTTAAGCTGAAAAAAAAACTGCAGAAGGGGTTGGAAAAGACCCAAGCCGGGGAAGTGAGTCCCGCGGCGGAATGTATGGTTGAGAAAATAGTGATGTCTTTTACATGATCCACTAAGCTATTGTGGATTCAGTATTTTCCCCAGTTAGAAATACCTTCCACGAGGGTTGAGAACCCTCGAGTTTTATATGTATGTATAGTTTATTAATCTGATCTGTAGGGGCGTACAACGCAGATCATGGATTGTCACGGGAGTTTAGATTGTTTTAAGTGAACCATTTAAACTGCTAAAATGAGTGCTAGCGCCAGTAAGCCACCCGAGAAAGGCACGCCAGCAGCCTTTATGTTAAAGAACTGGTCAATCATCCATTGATCACCTACCAAATTGGTCCAAATGGACTGTAAATAAGACTAGACCCTTTCCCTCAGATAGTCATTTAACATAGAAAGAATTACTTGCCTCGAGGAATGTTTAACGGACAAGAGAGAAATAGAGAACAGCCAGATAAAAAGACTGCCTCTATGTTTGTTGAGTCAGAAGAAGAAAAAAATTACCCCGAAGAAACACCTTTCTCCTCTATTATGGTAGGATAACAAGGTAACTATAGAAGGATGAATAGAAGGGAATATAGAGGAAGACGTGGTAGAATAAGAGGGTATGGACGATCTGGTAATTGTTACAATTGCGGACAACCCGGACATTGGGCAAACCAATGCCCTGCGAAAAATTGTCAGAACCAAACCTCCAATAATGGACCTCCGTTAGAGAATAAAGGTCCTAATTTCACTGTCCATAACCCTTTTTCGGACCAGTCAGGAGGTTACCCTACAAACGGACAGGGATTTAGGAGAAATAGAGATCAGAATTACTGACTGACACCAGCAGCCCCAAGCGCCACAGACCACCAAATGCCCGTTGTTTCTTTAAATTCACGCAGCCAACCTGAAGTTAAAATGCAAATAGCTGGGAGACCTATGTCATTTTAGTAGATACAGGAGCAACCTTTTCGGTGTTAGGGAAAGGATATTCTGAAGGAATGCCTATTAATGGGAAAAAGACCCCGATAGCTGGATTGGCTGGAATACTACAACGCTTGAATCAATCGACTCCCCTCACAGTAAAAGTAGAAGAATTTGAGGAAGAACACTCCTTTCTGTTATCAGGAGATGTCTCTATGAATTTATGTGGAAGAGACTTGCTGTGCAAAATTAATGCTACAATTATTTGCTCCCCATCAGGAGTAACGGTAGAAATCCAAGTAGATAAGGCATATGCGTACCCAGTAACAGAAATAAAACACCCTGTTCTTTACGCATGGGAAATTGCCGACCCAAGTTTGAGTCCCAAACTTGTCAGTCTGTTAGGAGCGTGGG
This sequence comes from Somniosus microcephalus, assembly GCF_052327205.1. Lineage (NCBI taxonomy): Eukaryota > Metazoa > Chordata > Chondrichthyes > Squaliformes > Somniosidae > Somniosus > Somniosus microcephalus. The sequence goes on along the minus strand of NC_140992.1, from coordinate 134,976,237 downwards.
GATTCGTTACAAGCTCCATAAAACAATACCAGGAATCCCTGAAACTAGGGAAATGGCATTCAAAATTGCACTGCACGGCCTGCTATGACAAAACAGGACAAGATTATCAGCCGTTTTTAAATTTAAAATACCTCCTAACTATTAGACTGCACAGCCCTATAAAGTTACAATTAATCCAGCTGCACCATTACCCAAAAGGTCACAGTATCCATTGTCAGAGAAAGCAGAAAAAGGAATTGAGCCAGTGATGGAATCATTGTTAAAACAGGGAGTTAACGCCGGATAGAATAAAGGTTGTTTGCAACACATCGTTGCCAAAAACTAAAGGAGAAATGAAGCATTTTCTAGGAATGACTGGCTATTGTAGACAATGAATACATGAGCATGACAAATTTGGAAAATTCATGGTTACCTGACTTCCTCGGGAACCCAGATTAAAAATGCACAAGAAGTGAAAAATCTTTTACTAGCTATTCAGAGACGTAAACAGATTGTAATTATTAAGTGCCAAGCGCACACGGGGCATTTGGACAAGGTTGCGCTTGGAAACGCTGCTGCAGATAGCGCTGCTAAGTCAGTAGCTATATCAAGTACTGAACGACAAGTTTCAGCCTTCCCTGTTAGGGAAAAGCCAGAGATACCGCAGCCCCCGTCCTTAGATGATGTGCTGACCCATCAAGATAGGGCCAGTTCTGATGAAGTAAAGGAATGGGTTGTTAATCATTGTTTTAAAAAAACACTGACGGCTTATGGGTTCATCATGACGGCCGCATGGTGGCACCCAAATCATTACTATCACCAATTGCCCGATGTGTTCATAAATTCACCCATGCGGGCAAAAGGGGGATGGCGGACTATATCCTCAAGACCTGGTATGCACCAGGAATCTCAAAGTTGGCAAAACAAATATGTGAAAATTGTATTATCTGCCAGACCATGAATGCAGGAAAAAAAATAAAGAAGGTACAGCCCGCATCCCATCCAAACCCCATGGGTCCTTTTGTACACTTGCAAATGGATTTTATTGAACTACCTGTGTGTATGAGCTTTAAATATGTATTAGTTATTGTTGATATGTTTTCAAGATGGATTGAAGCGTTTCCTTGTAGAAAGAGTGACGCCACTACTGTTGCTAAATGTTTATTGAAGGACATTGTACCTCGCTTTGGGATACCAGCAAAACTGTCAAGTGACAATGGGTCCCATTTTACAGGAACAGTGATTAAGGAACTATGCAAAGCCTTACAGATTAACCAGCACCTCCATTGCAGTTATCATCCACAGTCGGCTGGACTAGTGGAAAGATATAACGGGATGCTGAAAAACAAGCTTGCAAAACTGTGTAAAGAAACTGGACTTAAATGGGTTGATTTGTTGCCCATAGCTTTAATGATAATGCGGTCTGCTACCAACAGAACTACAGGATTGTCGCCTTACGAGATCGTCATGGGAAGACCACAGAGATTGCCCTTTTCGGCACCTTTAACAGCTAAATAAATGGACATTCATAAAATGGAGGAAGATATGTTGAGTTATTGCATTGCACTAACCAAATGCATTTCTAGTTTCCATCAACAGGTGAAGGAAGCCCAGGTCGATCCCGCTGAAGGAAAGTGCCATACTTTCGAGCCAGGAGATAACGTCTACATAAAAATCTTCAAGTGAAAGAATGGCCTTCAACCCAGATTTGAGGGACCCTTCCAAGTACTCCTGACCACAAACACCGCTGTAAAAGTAAAGGAGCGACCAACATGGATACATGCGTCCCATTGTAAGAAGGCATCAGTTGAAGATGATACACTGCCAAGATGAACTGGATTTGGACTCTAATAAGACTGTTCCCTTTGTTAACGATAATTGAAACTGCCATATTGACTTATCAGATCCCCTGAAGGGCAAACCATGCATAGAAGAATGTGTACTTTTAAACAGTGATTTCTTTTATATTATATGCTATAACGAGACTATGAAGGTTCAGCTTCAGGATCACACTATGCAGGTACCCCCGTATCAACCCCTGAGTCTTAGGATTAGGCAGGATAAGGTAGTAGAAGAAGATAGATGGAGTGAGTGCAAATGTAACTACACTTTGACTAAAACTACTACTAAACCACCGGGTGCAGTCGAATGGCCCTATTGGGGATGGTGGAACCTGTCCACAGTACAAAATTTGACTAGTAAAAAAATCTGGAAAGGAGAACACGGAATAGGAATGATGCACCAGATATGGAACAAATTTGAAGCCTATAATAACACCTATTTCATCTGTGGGCATAGAGCATACCCCTGGTTACCACAAAATTGGACTGGGTCATGTTATTTGGGATATGTAGTGCCTTATATACATCACATTTCATCTTTGGATAGCCACCCTGGGACAAAACCGCATGGCTCTGGACTATTTGTTGGCAAAAGAAGGGGGCACATGTGCAATCATAAAAACCGAATGTTGCACCTATATCCCAGATAGCTCAGAAAATATCACCAATCTGGTAAACCACATAAAGAAGGCCGTAGAGAAACTACGTCAACCTGAACCATGGTCAATGTGGGATTGGATTTCAGGATGGGGAGGAGCATTGGGAAAGCAAATTTTGGAAGCTTTTATCGCAATTGTGATGATAATAATTTTAATTAGTTTATTGATTGGTTGTTTAAAATTATTGTGTACAAAAGTCCTTTCCTTATTAGCGTCAACTCCTCCAGTACCAATGATGTCTGAATATGAGGATATTAAGGGTGAGACCTTTGATGTAGAGTTTCTTAAACTTAGCGAGATAGATTGTCCTTAGAAAGGACAAAAGGGGGGAATGAGGAAATCTACATGATATAAGGGGTTAATTTCAAGTGCTTGCTGGATAAAAGTTTTCAGACTTGACACTGGGCAAGTGTCGATGTGTAACTAGAGCTATTGCACGTACTCGAACTACAGCCAAGAACAGATGCCTGCCCACCTAATGAGAATGTAGAAGTGGAATAATGAGTTTCTTTGGTGTACCAATGACCTGATAACTTGTGACCGAAAGCAAAGCTTGCCTCCCTTATATATGATTAAAGAGGACCTCCGGTTACACGATTCATGCCCTGTTATAGATTAACGGTTGACTTATGTGTCCAGGATCCTTCTGTCAATATGTTATTTCTACCTGATGATTAATCTAAAATGTATCCTGATAGAGGAACAAAGGAATTTCAATCAAACTTGTTTGTTACACTGTATAAATATAGAACGTTTACACTGTATCATTGGAATAGTAGCCTCACCCCTTGAGTGGAGGTGCTGATTCCCCTTGCAAGTGAAGTAAAATAAAAGGCCTGTCCGTCTGACGAATCCAAGTGTGTATTGAGTCATTACCCAGAGCTAAGAAGTAAGGCACTTCTACAGGAGCTCTATGGGAAGTTCATAGAAGGGCTCCATAGAGTTACATAGGCTCTACAGCACAAAAACAGGACATTCAGCCCAACTGGTGTATGCTGGTGTTTATGTTCCACACGAGTCTCCTCCCACCCTATTTCATCTAACCCTATCAGCAAAGCCTTCTATTACTTTCTCAAGTGTTTACCTGGCTTCCCCTTAAAAGTATCTGTGCTATTCGCCTCAACCACTCCTTGAGGTAGCGAGTACCACATTCTAACCACACTTTAGGTGAAGACGTTTCTCCTGAATTCACTATTTGATTTATTGGTGACTCTCTTATATTATGGCCCATAGTTTTGGTCTCTCTCACAAGTGGAAACATCTTCTCTATGTCTGGCTGCATTTATTTCCACAACTGTGTTGGAAATAGCAAACTTCTTATTCTCATATTCTCACCGACAGGAAGTGGGGAGACACTACTCACCCAACACTTTCTCTGGACTGTGTCATGTGATCCAGTTTGCTGTAGAGTAATTCAAACTCTTTGCAATGTGTATCTTGATCCAATCATTGTCAGGCGGGCTGCAGATTTCAGAGAACGCACAGCGCCAACACTGCCGAGTTCAACGAATGCACAGTGCTGACACTACAAGGTTCAGATAAGACGGGGTGAGGCCATAGAGGGATTTGAACACGGGGATGAGAATTTTAAAATCAAGGTGTTGGTGGACTGGGAGCCAATGTAGGTCAGCAAGCACAAGGGTAATAGTAAACGAGACTTGCTGCAAGTTAGGATATGTGCAGCAGAGCTTTGGATGAGCTCAAGTTTATTGAGGGTGGAAGACGAGAGGTCGGCCAGGAGAGCCTTGGAATAGTCGAGTCTGGAGGTAACACGTGTATGGATGAGGGTTTCAGCAGCAGACGAGCTGAGGCAAGGGCGGAGACGGGCGATGTTGTGGAGGTGGAAGTATGTTGGCTTTGAGAGGATATGAGGTCGCAAGCTCAGTGTCAAATAGGATGCCAAGGTTGCAAACAGTCTGTTTCAGCCTGAGACAGTGGCCAGGGGATGGAGTTTGTGGGGAGGCTGAAGACAATGTCTTTGGTCTTCCCAATATTTAATTGGAGGAAATTGCAGTTCATCTAATACCGGATGTTGGACAAGCAATCTGACAATAAAAAAATCAGTGGAGGGGTCGAGAGAGAGGTGATGGTGAGATAGAATTAGAATGATAGAATGGTTACAGCATGGAAGGCAGCCATTCAGCCCATCGTCCCGTGCTGGCTTTCTGCAAGAGCACTTCAGCTAGTCCTACTCCCCCGCCCTTTTCCCGTAGCCCTGCAAATTTCTTTCTTTCAGGTACTTATCCAATTCCCTTTTGAAAGCCGTAATTGAGTCTGCCTCCACCACCCTTTCAGGCAGTGCATTCCAGATGTTAACCACTAGCTGCGAAAAATGTTTTTTCATACGTCGCTTTTGGTTCTTTTGCCAATCACCTTAAATCTGTGTCCTCTGGTTCTCAACCCTCTGCCAATGGGAACAGTTTCCCTCTACCTACTCTGTCCAGGCCCCTCATGATTTTGAACATCTCTATCAAATCTTCTCTCAATCTTCTCTGCTCCAAGGAGAACAACCCCAGCTTCTCCAGTCTATCCACCTAACTGAAGTCCCTCATTCCTGGAATCATTCTCGTAAATCTTTTCTGCACCCTCTCTAAGGCCTTCACATCCTTCCTAAAGTGTGGTGCCCAGAATTGGATACAGTACTCCAGTTGGGGCCGAACCAGTATTTTATACAGGTTCATCATAATTTCCACACTTTTTTACGCTATACCTCTATTTATGAAGCCCAGGATCCCTCAAGCCTTTTTAACTGCTTTCTCAACCTGCCCTGCCACCTTCAACGATTTGTGCACACATACCCCCAGGTCTCTCTGTTTGTGCACCCCCTTCAGGATTGTACCATTTAGTTTATATGTCCTGTCCTCATTCTTTCTACCAAAAGGTATCACTTTGCACTTTTCTGCGTTAAATTTCATCTGCCACGTGTCCACCCATTTCACCAGCCTGTCTATGTCTTCCTGAAGTCTATCACTCTCCTCCTCACTGTTCACTATACTTCCAAGTTTTGTGTCATCTGCAAATTTTGAAATTGTGCCCTGTACACCCACGTCCAAGTCATTAATATATATCAGGAAAAGCAGTGGTCCCAGTACCAACCCCTGGGGAACACCACTCTATACTTTCCTCCAGTCCAAAAAACAACCGTTCATCACTACTCTCTGGTTCCTATCACTTAGCCAATTCCATATCCATGCTGCCACTGTCCCTTTTATTCCATGGGCTTCAACTCTGCTGGCAAGCCTATTATGTGGCACTTTATTGAACGCCTTTTGGAAATCCATGTACACTACGTCAACTGCATTACCCTCATCAACCCCTCCCTGTTACCTCATCAAAGTCCATGAATGATTGAGACACGGACTAGCAGGAGAGAAAACAAACAGATCTTTACTGGTGAAAGGCATAAACGAAACTAAACAACAGAGGCTCTCTAGCGCCTTTTATACAGGGGTGGTCACTGCCGGTACTGCAGTCTGAGACCAGTTATTCTCTTAAAGGTACATACACAACATAAATCAAGTTGTTAATCACGATATTCCTCTAACAAATCTGTGCTGGCTTTCCTTAATTAATCCACACTTGTCCAAGTGACTGTTAATTTTGTCCCTGATTACTGTTTCTAAAAGCTTCCCCATTACAGAGGTCAAACTGACTGGCCTGTTGTTGTTGGGTTTATCTTTATACCCTTTTTTGAACAATGGTATAACATTTGCAATTCTCCAGTCCTCTGGCACCACCCCCATATCCAAGGAGGATTGGAATATTATGACCAGTACCTCCGCGATTTCCTCTCTCAATTCCCTCAGCATCCTAGAATGCCTCCCATCCGCTCCTGGTGACTAATCTACTTTAAGTACAGCCAGCCGTTCTAATACCTCTTCTTTGTCAATTTTTATCCTATCAAGTAGCTCCACTACTTCCTCCTTCACTATGTCTATGGCAGCATCCTCTTCCTTGGTGAAGACAGATGCAAAGTACGTATTTAGTACCTCAGCCATACCCTCTGCCTCCATGCATAGGTCTCCATTTTGGTCCCTAATCAGCCCCACCCCTGCTCTTACTATCCTTTTACTATTTATATGCCTATAGAAGACATTTGGATTACCTTTTATGTTGGCTGCCATTCTATTCTCATACCCTCTCTTTGCCCTCTTATTTTCTTTTTCACTTCTCCTCTGATCTTTCTAAATATAGCCTGATTCTCAGATGTATTTTCAACCTGACATCTGCCTTTTTCTGCTTCATCATATTCTCTATCTCTTTCAGCATCCAGGGAGCCCTGACTTTAGTTGCCCTGCCTATCCCTCTAGTGGGAATGTACTTCGACTGTACCTGAACTATTTCCTCTTTAAATGCGGCCCATTGTTCCATTACAGTTTTGCCTGCCAATCTTTGATTCCAGTTTACCTGGGCCAGATCTGTTCTCATCCCGCTGAAATTGGCCATCCCCCAGTTAAACATTTTTACTCTAGATTGCTCCCTGTCCTTTTCCATAGCCAATCTAAATCTTATGATACTATGATCACTGTTCCCTAAATGTTCCCCTACTGACACTTGCTCCACTTGACCTACCTCATTCCCCAGAACCAGATCCAGCAATGCCTCCTCCCTCGTCGGGCCGGAAACATACTGATCAAGAAAGTTCTCCTGAACACACTTCAGAAATTCTTCCCCTTCTCTACCCTTAACACTATTACGATCCCAGTCTATATTAGGATAGTTGGGTGTCATAAGTATACACGTGGAACCTGACGTCATGTTTTTGGATGATGTCACCAGGGGACAGCATGTTGATGAGAAATAGGATGGGGCCAAGGATAGATCCTTGGGGGACTCCAGAGGTAATAGTGCAGGGGCAAGAAGAGAAGCCATTGCAGGAGATTCTCTAGCTATGACTGGATAGGTAACAGTGGAACAAAGCAAGGGCATTCCCACTCAGTTGGACAACAGAGGTGTTGTGTATGTAATATGTGTGCTACTTTGAACCTATGGACAGGACTGCACTACTTGTTGGGCGTAGTGATACGCAGTACCACTCCTGGCCATAGGGGTATAAATAGTACTGTGGGTACTGATCTCCCCTCAGTTCCCGCCTGTGGGCATGAAGTAAAGACCTACGTATAGTCCCTACCTCCAACCAGTAAAGACCTGTTTTATTGTTACTGATTAAGTCTGAGTATTAATTACTTGAACAACTCACAGATTTAACACTGGCGACGAGTCTGATTCGGACACTGCGGCAGTCACTCCACGGCAGCTTCGTCCACAGCCAGGACGTTGCAGAGAGGTTTCCACCCTCTCCACCCCACTGGAAGACATCCTGACCTCGGAGCCTCCATCGGCGACCGTCAGCTTCTTCTCCAGCTTGGTGGTGGGTAAGCCGTTGTCTGAGCCGGGCAGCGACGCGACAGGCAGTCGACCGCGTTGGCCGCACGAACGGGGCTGGGGGAGCTGGAGGAATAGGGCGCGAGAGCCGCTTTGAGCGGGAGGCGTTTCAACAGAGCGATCGCATCTCCTGATAAGAGCCGAGAGCCGCTTCGCGATCCAGCGATCGCATCCGCTGATAAGGGCCGCACTCGGGCGATCGCGGCGAAGATAAGGGCCGCACTCGGGGGCTGAAGGGAGACGGCGTTGGGGGACGGGTGAAGACCGCCAAGCGCGGGAAAACCGCCATTTTGTGGGCGGAGGACGACGGCAAGAGCGGGAAGCCGCCATCTTGGATAGCAGTAAAAAAAAAAAAAATCTGAGAAATTGCAAATCTACAATGCCTAAACACGGGAATATTAGCACCTTTGATAGTGACCTCGAAGATTGGGCCATATATGTTGAAAGAGTAAAAAATTATTGTAAGGCCAATAAAATTCGTGACCAAGATAAAGCTCTAACATTATTAAATTTAATGGGTGCGAAGACATACGGGCAATTGAAACACCTGTTATCACCAGATGAACCGGCGGATAAGACGTTCGATGAGATTGTTACTGTCCTGAAAGATCATCTAAACCCCACGCCGCTGATGCTAGCGGAACGATTTAAATTTTACGACAGAAGGCAGCTACAGCATGAAAGCAATGCTGATTATTTGCTGGAATTGCGTAAATTAGCGAAATATTGCCAGTTTGGAACGGGACTGACAGAGGCACTTCGAGACAAATTTGTGTGTGGTTTATTTAAACAGGATACACAAAAGCGACTGCTCGAGGAGAATGAGCTGACGCTTGAGAAGGCGGTCACTATGGTAGCAGCACACGAAGCCGCAGCGAGAGGCACGGCAGTAATGCAGCTACGGTCACCGGAGCTCAGTGCACACAAATTGGGTGTGAGTTCTGGCAAATGTTATCGTTGTGGAAAGACAACGCATGATCAGAACCAGTGTTGGTTTAAAAACCAAGAATGTAGAACTTGTGGTAGGCTTGGACATATAGCTAGAGTATGCAGGTCAGGGAAGAAGACCAGCAACAAGAAGTCACCACAAGGAAAATACGCAAAGGTACACAAGGTGACCGAACAGGAGTCCGATTCAGACGCTAGCAGTAATGAACTGGCTAGCTTAAGCTGTAATGAACTGGCTAGCTTAAGAGTACTCAACGCTGGTAAGGGTGCAGACCTCCAGACAATTTGGGTCACTCTTCAGATAGAAGGAGTCCAAGTAAAACTGGAATTGGACACTGGATCGGCATTGACGGTCATAAATAAGAAAGATTACGGAAAGTTATTCCAACATATTCCCCTACAGGATACGGGGATTATATTGAAAACATACACGGGGCAAAGAGTGTACCCCATCGGGAAAATAGAGGTTGCAGTGGTCCACAAGGGCGAAGACAGTCAAATAATGGACTTATATGTGATATCTGAAGGAGGTTCTCCACTGCTGGGACGGGAGTGGATTGGGAAAATGAATATGGACTGGCATTTCCTACAAACAATAACGAGTGAGAACTCGGTGAAGATAGTCGGCCCAGACTCTGGAACGGATGATGGTAAGCCCAACTCAGGTGCAAAAGACAAAGTTTCAGCACAGAATTCCACTGAGCAACAACAACATAGTTTAACTGTGGATTCTGAGTCTGGCAAGTCTACTGATGTGCCCATTTCTGAGGGACACCGGGCTCGAACTCAACTCCATTTCAAACTACAACAGCAATTAGAACAAATGCTTCGCCGTTGTGAGCAAGAGTTGAATGCAACGAAAGAGTTCTTTGATATAGAGTTGGAGAATCTGGAAAGACAACAGAAGCAGCTGATGGAGAAAATGGAGCAGGAGCACACAAAACGTCTGATGTCAGAGGAGTTAACGGTCAGCCAACTCCTGCATATGCTGAAGGACAGGACTCTGAAATGGGAAAAACTTGAACACGAACTTCAATATTCAAACGAAAGGGGTTCGGAGCTCTCAAAGGTTATTGGAAGAGCTGAGGTGGCAACACAGACTGAGATGACTGCAACAGAGCAGCCCTTGGATGCCAAAAGTACGCTGACTCACGTCAACGTAGAACAACAGACCGCTGAAACAGCTGCTCCGGTAGAGGGATTGAATAGTCCGATCAATCAATCTCCAAAAGAAGTTGAAGTAGTAAAATCTCAAATGAGGTCATTAGTAAACGACTTGCTGAAAGCCCAGAAAAAGCTGGATGAAGAGGTACGCATGAAGAAGTCTCTTCAGGAAAGATGTCTGGACTTGGAACAAAAGCTGGCTAACGCCCAGCTGGGTATGGAGGAAATAGAAGACCCTCTCGCTGGCCTAGATCAGGACGACACCGAATATTACTATGTCCTGTCCTGCCCAACTTGTAACTTTGACTCCCACCATACAGAAATCATGGAGGAGCACCGAAAGTCTACGGAACATCGGGAGAAGGTGGCTCTACTACGGAAAAAGGAGGGAGAGAAGGAGGAACTGCGCATGCAGCTGGCAGCTGACAGTGGAGCCCAGAGAGTCTCCAAGAAGCAGAAAAGGAAAAGTCGAAACTGAAGATGACCCATCTGAACCATTATTACCTCTACCAGATCACACACGTGGTCCCTCCGAACAGAGCCAATTCAGTTCGGAAGTTCAAACTGTTAAATCCATGGAAGGACTATTGAATGAGTCACTCCAGCAACGTGAACCGACTCCACCACAGAGATTGAATCTGTGAACTGTTTTCCGCAGAGACTGAATCTGTGATCTGTTTTGACATGAAGTTATCTATGTATCTATGTTATTCTGTTATGTAAACCTGAAGTTATATATGTATATATGTTATTACGTTATGTTAAATGGGGAGATGACTGTAAAGCTAGGAAGGGAGGAATGTTGTGTATGTAATATGTGTGCTACTTTGAACCTATGGACAGGACTGCACTACTTGTTGGGCGTAGTGATACGCAGTGCCACTCCTGGCCATAGGGGTATAAATAGTACTGTGGGTACTGATCTCCCCTCAGTTCCCGCCTGTGGGCATGAAGTAAAGACCTACGTATAGTCCCTACCTCCAACCAGTAAAGACCTGTTTTATTGTTACTGATTAAGTCTGAGTATTAATTACTTGAACAACTCACAGATTTAACAAGAGGCATTTGAGAAGGATGGTGTGGTCAACCATGCTAAAAGCTACTGAAATAAATTTGAGGAGGGATCGTGCACCACAGCCACGGAGGATGCTACTTTTAACTTTGATTATGCCCGAAACCTGATCGGAGAGGTTCAAACATAGAGTTGCGGGGAAGGTGACAGACAGGCATGGGGCCAACAGACAGCAGCATTGCCTTCTACACCACAGCTGCAGATAACGCACTGTGCCTTTTGGAATACAGGCAATAGCTGTTGGGAATTGCAGGCAAAGGGTCCTACACAAGGCCAGATAAAGCATATTTATATTTCAGTACTGTGGCAGGGGCGGAAACCTGATTGGTGGGATCACTCCAAGTCTATGCTTCTCTAAAGTGTAGAGTCCCAAACAATGTTCCCTCTAAAATCTTTTTGGGGCCGCGCGGGCCATTCAAAATACTGCGCATGCGCGGTTTTTGCATTGAAAAGCCGGAAAGCCTGCTGCGCGGGATGCCTGGAGCGCTGTGCAGTTGTGCAGCTTAAAGAGAACATTGGTCTCAACTCTGTTAGCCTATCTTGATAACTAAGATGCTTTATACTGGGAATTAGTCTAGTGGTCCAAAGCCTCAATATCGCCCACCATGTGAGGAGACCAAAACTGGGCACAGTATTCCAAGTGAGGCCTGACCAAGGTCTTGCACAAGGACAGAATAGTATACCTCGTCTTATGAAGTGTCCTATGAATGCACCCCAACACCCTATTCATTTTAGCTATCGCTTCACGACATTGCTCATGTGCCATTAGAGATGTATGCACGAGAATGCCCAGATTTCTTTCTTTCTCTACCTTCGTTAATGCATTGCCCTGAAGTGTGTATGCACGTTGAGCATTTGGCTGCCCACATGCATAACACTGCACTTATCAGAGTTAAACATCATTTGCCAGTCATGGGCCCAATCCCCCAACACTTCAAGGTCCGCCTGAAGCAGTCGAGCGTCATCAACAGTCCTAACACTCGCACAGATCTTAGCATCATTTGCAAATTGTGCTCCCAAAACCTACATCTAGATCATTAATAAAAGTAGTAAAGAGCAGCGGTCCCAACACCGATCCCTGCAGGATACCACTAGTGACTGATCTCCAAACAGATCTAAATCCATCTACAACTACTTTCTGCCCACGTCCTTCCAGACAGTTCTCAATCCAACTCAATATATCACCATTAATACCAGAGGCTTTGATAGTGTAGAGAAGCCTCTTGTGCGGTAACTTGTCAAAAGCTTTTTGGAAATCTAAGTAGACAATGTTTTCCAGGCTTCCTTCATTCGCCATCTTGATAACTTCTTCAAAAAATATAATCAAATTTGTAAGACATGACCTTTTTTTTTTTTAAAAAAAAAGGCATGCTGGGTGTCCTTAACTCTCTGTTGAGTTAGCTGGCCCTAGCAGAGGAACAGCAGTTGAGGCACTGACCTCACTACTCCTGGGTTAGGGAGGGGGAAAATCAGCCAGACACCCTATCCTTAATGACTATCTCGTGACCCATATTGCAAAGTGTGGATATTGGCAGAGGATTGGGCTCCACTGTGATGCCCTCCACGTTAAAATAGCCTGTCAAGACGCACACGTGAAGAATATCCAAGGTACTGGAAGGCGGGCAGTGGGCATGGACCATACAAGCACACCTTCTGCAGAAGAGGGAAAAATATAAAAAGAGCTAGGAGTTGCTGAGAGGCAAAGATGTGATGATTCAGGTTAATGACTACATGTTGATAAAATAGAAAATATGGCAAGTCCAAGGTCAGGAACAGATCAACTTGGAGCGGCTAAACTCTCAACACGTGCGGAGATCCTACTTTCAGAAAACTACATAATTAGCAAAAAGGACTGGTATCTGAAGACATCCTGTAGATAGGAGAAGGCTGAGGGGGGACCTGATTGAGGTGTACAAAATTATGAGGGGCATAGATAGGGTAGATAGAAAGGAACTTTTCCCCTTAGTAGAGGGGTCAATAACAAGGGGCCATAGTTTCAAGGTAAGGGGCAGGAGGTTTAGAAGGGATTTGAGGAAAAACTTTTTCACCCAGGGGGTAGTTGGAATCTGGAACTCACTGCCTGAAAGGGTAGTAGAGGCAGGAACCCTCACAACATTCAAGAAGCATTTAGATGAGCACTTGAAACGCCATAGCATACAAGGCTATGGACCATGTGCTGGAAAATGGGATTAGAATAGACAGAGCTTGATGGCCGGCGCAGACACGATGGGCCGAAGGGCCTCTTTCTGTGCTGTATAACTCTATGACTATGAGATAAATTGAAACTTTAAAAAAAGCATCGCCCACCTCTTGCATTGCCACAAAGGTTCCATCCTCAGCTTCATCCTCCTCGTTGTCCAAACTGCCATAGTACTCGCCCTTCAACTCATTGGGTGCAATGAGGTTCACGGCATCATTATCCTTGGTGCCTTTCCATTTCATCATGGTGTTGCAGGATTGGGTTATGTTTTGGAAATTGGTGCCAAGTAATGTCCCTATTTGGGGGAAAAAAAACAATTGAGCTTTTGAAGAAAATTCTCCATGGACATTGTTGACCCCTTTCCCTCTCCTCCCTGGCCTTGTCTTTACTATGAACAACAGCATTCATATAGCACCTTCAGGCATTTCACAGAGGATCAGAACTCTGAACCGGGGCAGAGAATTTAGGAGGGGTGCCCAAAGGCTTGGGTGAAAAGGTGGGTTTTAAGAAGCTGAGAGGAAGAGGAACTGGGAGAGGAAGTTGATTAGAAAATCTGGGGCTCTTTTCATTCGAATAAGCGGAGATCTGCTCCAGGTGTTCAAAACGATGAGCGATTTTGATAAGATAAATCAGGGAAAACTATTTCTACTGATCGGTGAGCCAGTAACTAGAGGGCATAAATTTAAGATGGTCACCAAAAGATCAAAAGGGAGAAGTTAGGAGGTTTTTTTTTTTGTTTTTTTTTTTATACAGAGGGTTGGTAGAACATGGAAAGTCCTACCAGAAACAGTGGGGGAAGCAGAATTCATAATAGCTTTTAATAGGGAAATGGATAAGTGCTTTGAAAAGAAAAAACTATTAAAGGACATGGAGAAAGGGCAAAGAAAATGGGGCTAAGTGGACAGCTCTTAGAGAGCTCACCCAGCCAGATGGGCTAAATGGCCCCCTTCTCTGTGCTGTAAAGAAGCTATTCAAATGATACAGAAGATAGCAACCAGAATGATTGAGGGGATGGAGGGATTGGATTATGAGGAGTGATTATGTAAATTGGCTATGTTCTCACTGGGAAAGAGAAGGTTGATGGGTGATATGATTGCTGTTTTTAGGATTCTAAAGAGATTAGATATTGTCGACCATGACCAGCTGTTTCACCTTGTCCAGAACTGCAGAACCAGAGGACACGGCCTGCGTTTGAAGGGGGGTAAATTCAGAATGAATCTGGGGAAACACTATTTAACTGCACATTTAACTCCATGGCAGTGCCTTTGTCTTCTCAGGAATCAATGACATCGAATTTTACAGTACAGAAACAGGCCATTTGACCCAACAGGTCTGTGCCGGTGTTTATGCTCCACTCGAGCCTCTTTCCACCTTACTTCATCTCACCCTATCAACATATCCTTCTCCCTCATGTACTTAAATGCATCGATGCTATTCACATCAACTACTCAATGCAGCAGCAAGTTCCACATTCTCACTACTCGGAGTAAAGAAGTTTCTCCTGAATTCCTTATTGGATTTATTAGTGACTACCTTATAATTATGGCCCCTAGTTTTGGACTCCCCCATAAGCGGAAATATTGGGCTGGATTTAAATATACAGCCGCGCTGGGAGCGGGGGATCCGATAGCACGAGAAACCCGGAAATATGTCAAGTTCGCCTGTCAGTGGCTTTTTAACTCAGCCACCTCATTATAATTTTCCTTCTGGGTTTCCTGTCCAGTCAATGGCAGCGGGCGTGATGTGGACCCGCATGATGCGATCTCAGCTCCACTATTTAAAGGGACAACCCAAACATGCAAGTTGAAGGGGTTGGAGTTGGCTGTCAGAGATCTGGAAGTGTCGCAGTGGAGTCGAGACGGGCAAAGGCTGTGCCCCGCTTCACGGACGCCTCCCTGGATGTGTTGCTGGAGGCTGTGAGGAGCCGGAGGGAGATACTCTTCCCTAGCAATGGGAGGAAGAAACCTGCTGCTGACACAAAGAAGGCGCAGTTGGAGGTTGCCCGTGGTTGGAGGTTGCCATGCTCCTGGATTCAATACAGAAACTAGTTTAATGACCTTAGCAGGGCAGCAAAGGTGAGTACAGTGCCACATTCACCTACATCTTGCTGTGTGAATCACCACATCCCCTCACTATGCCTTCTCAAGCCTACTCCATCACATCACATCACTCCTCACACCCACTTACCTTGCAGGTGTACCCATCCTTCTCTTTGTATCCTGTATGGCTGGGGGCGGGGGGGTCTAGAACGAGGGATCAAAGTCTCAGGATACAGGGTAGGACATTTAGGACTGAGATGAGGAAAAATTTCTTCACTCAGAGGGTGGTGAACCTGTGGAATTCTCTTACCACAGAAGGCTGTGGAGGTGTAAGGTTCGAAAATTTCTGCAGAACCCCAGAACAGAAGGATAAACCCTATTTAAAATGATTTTGGACCATCACAGAAGAAATCTGTAAAAAGAATAAAATGTATGGTTGGGCCTAACAGAAGATTTCAAAGAGTTAATTACACATTTTCCCTAAGTGTATGAAAAGGAAGACATTTTGGACTGTTTTAAGGAATTATTGAGCCGAAGGGATTTAAAATAAAAATCCCAGGAAGATTTGGCTGGTTTAAAAGACATGCTCAGGCTTGCAAAAGGCTGTGACACAGGGGAGGTGGGGTGGCCCCCGAGTTTGGATATTGGACAGTCTGGGAATGTCCTGGGCCACCCCAGCTTTACATAAAGACAATGAAACCTGTTCCCGCCAAAAATTCACAGAGCCAAGGTACATGAATAAAAACAGGACATGTCCCTAGCAACACAAAGGAAAGAACATGGCCTTACAGGATACAACAATTAAAGCAGCAGTCCAAAACCAAATTAAAGAGCTTGACAAGCGTTTTGCATTTTCAAACTAGCTTCAAGGCAATCCCGAAACCAGTTAAAGGCCGATTAAGAGTTAGATGGACCATCCCCTAAACTCATTATGTTTAGATGGACCATCCCCGAAGCTCGTTAAAGTTTTAAAACCTATTAAAAATAACGAGCCCGCCAAATTTAACAAAGGAACCTGAGATTTGGCGGTCAGATAAGCCAGGCCCCAAATTAGTATAATTGAGGCCTGCCTTTTCAGTTACACAGTCAGTTCAGCTCGGAGAAGAAGCTCAAGTTCAGCCAGCCAGTTCGAGAGAGAGATATCATCATTGGAGACTTGAAGGAAGGAAGAAGAAACAGAGATCGGGGCAACCAAAGGCCTACAGAAACCAACAACCACCAATATTACCACCAACCAGGTAATATTGGGCCACCGCGACCAACAAGAAACGAACCGCCGAAAACTCACGAACCAAAGACTTGTTTCCACTCTACAGGCTAGTCTGACTTACCCCTGGGTAAGATTTGGACACAAAAGACCCTAAAACCAGCCCTAACCAAAGAAAATTGGGTACTCACCTGATACATCCAACAGCGCGACTAACCGCATCAGCAGACCAACCCAAACTGAAGACCCAACGCAGGTGCAGTCTTCTACCACATCCGGGGTACGGCAGGCCCCAACCACCACAACTAAGGAGAACCCCGAAATCGCGAACCTCTGCAGTCTGTCAAGAAAGTCATTTTGGTGAGCATTTCCTGGTCCTCTGGATTTCAGCCTAGCTAGTGTAGTGGGGTTGGGAGGGTAAGGGATTTTGTGTATTGTAATTCTCCCTCGCTTATTCCGAGTGTTCCCCCCCTTTTAAAGTATAAGTATTATTGTATTGTATACTTTCCTGTCTCAAAATAAAGATCTGAATTCTTTTGACTAACCCAGGTGTCTGTTGCAAGTTTATTACAACCCCCAAATAAGTCCAAAGTCCAGAACAAAAAGGGAGTGGGAGCGATTCGAACCGCTCAAAGGAGTCAGAAGTGAAGCTGACAAACAACCCACACACCACCCCTTAGAGGAGGCCAAGTCACTGAATATATTTAAGAAGGAGACAGATAGATTTCTAGACACAAAAGGCATCAAGGGGTATGAGAAGAGAGTGGGAATATGGTATTGAGATAGAGGATCAGCCATGATCATAATACTGGCCCAGAAATTTGGGTTGGGAGCTTCCCGCGGGTGCAAGCCCCCGACCTGCACTTACCTTGCGCGCCAGCAGTTGAGCTCTGGGCTCCCGTGGAATTCCGCTCCGGGGCCTGCTCCAACTCCCGGCGCGCTGTGCTTACGTGTCCCAGGGGCGTAGTTAGTGTGATGCGTCCCCTGGGATCACGTGAGCCATGGGCAGCCAATCAGGGTAGGGAAAAGCCCATTCATAAGATTGACAGGAAGACCTGTCTAAACTTATGAATATACGGGCCCCAAAATAACAGTAAACCTTCAAATAAAATATTTTTTTTAATCACACTTTTTAAATAAACTATAAATTATATTAAATAACTATTTTAAACAATAATTTAAATTTTTGAAAAAAATAATTTGAAAAAAAGGGGCTAAAAATAAACTTACCTTGCTTTAAAGTATTTAAAAATAATAAACCTGTGGAAAAAATGTTTTAATTTTAATTAATTGACCTTTTACCTTTTAAAATGCAGGCCTTATGCCTGGTTTTTACATTTCTAAAATCTAAAGACTTACCCTCACGGAAAAACCTGTAAAAAAAAACGTAAGTTCAAAGTGCACACACAGACTTCCGCGCGCACGCGTTCTACCTCTGAACCCCTTCGTTCAGAGGAACGGAAGTGCCGGTTTCCCGCGCATGCGCAGTGCATGCAAGAAACCGGCACTTCCATCAGGTCCACGCGTGAGTACCCCGTGCGTACTCACGCGTTGGGACCCGAATTTCTGGGCCATTGAATGGTGGAGCAGGCTCGAAGTGCCAACTCCTGCTCCTATTTTTCTATGTTTCTATCCACTTCCTCACATCCCCATCTATCCAGTCACCACTCCAACTCACCCTCATCCTTATGCAATGTCACGCCTCTCCCTCAGTCACCTTCACAAAATGCACTCCATCCATCGGGTGAACACATACCATTACACTCACTCATGGGTCTCTTCTTTCCCACCTTGCAGAAGAGAGCACAGAACACCAGGGAGAGGGAGAGAACTGGAGGGGGCCCTCTACAGATCACACAGCTGACAACTGCAGAGAAGACAGCATTGGAGATCAGTGGAGTTTTGGAGTCCCTGACTGTCAAAGATTGGGAGATAGGGAGTTCCCAGCTATATGGTGACAATTAAATAAAAGCCACCCACATGTCATGTGGCACTCAGTCACGTTGACTTGGTTTCAATAGCGAATTAAGTATGATCATCTTCATCATGAGACCTTGCAACATTCTTATCTTGCCATGACTAATTCATGTCTTTTATTGCCCACAGTGTCAGCTGTAGCTCAGTGGGTAGCACACTCGCCTCTGCATCAGAAAGTTGTGGTTCAAGTTCCACTCCCGAGACTTGAGTACATAAATCTAGGCTGACACTCCAGTGCAGTGCTGAGGGAATGCTGCATGGCCGGAGGTGCCAACTTTCAGATGAGACGTTAAACCGAGTCCCCGTCTGTAATGATCAATAACATGTCATTCTAGAGTGGTACACTAGATGGAGCCATAGAGCTGTATATTTAGTTGTATGTGTTTAAGACTACACTACCCATGATGCACTAGGCTACCCACAAGGCAGTAGTCAAGATGGCTGCCTGCACACAGAAGTACACATGCTGAATCTCTACAGATGCTGTACCTAGAGAACGTGTACTGAATAAATGACTAGCTAGAAGCTAGCTGTTCATAATAAGAATGTCTAGTTATTAATGAACATAACATGGTACCAGGAGTTGTGAAAATCTGCTAAACATTGTGAAACGCGACATGGAGTCTTTGAAGCCACCAGGAGGTTTGAATCTCATGGGAAATGTCGACTACAATTGGCGGGCTTTCAAACAACAATTCGAACTCTACATTGCTGCCATCGGGTTCGGTACGAAGCCAGACGCAAGGAAGGTAGCATTGCTGCTCACGGTTGCAGGCCCACAGGCGATAGAGGTATTTAATACATTTGTATTCAATCCAGAGGAGAACAGAGAAAAATTAGACGATGTGCTAAAGAAATTTGATACACATTATTCTCCCAAAAAGAATGAAACCTATGGAAGATACGTGTTCCGTTCAAGGACACAGCAGCAAAATGAGACTTTTGATAGCTTTGTGACCGATCTGAAACTGAAAGCACAGACATGTAATTTCTCTGAACTGAAAGCATCCATGATTCGTGACCAGATTGTGTTTGGTATTCAGGATAAAAAGGTCAGGGAACGTCTGTTGAGAGAAACCGAACTGACATTGGAAAATGCTGTGAAAAATATGCCAAGCCAGTGAGCTAGCTCGACAGCACGCGAAGACTTTCAGTGAAATCAATAATGATGCGATTGTAGTAAGTGCTGCTGTCGGTGCTGTGTCCTACAAAGGGAAGAAACGTGGGCAGAACAGAAATGAAAAGCAATCGGAGGAAGGAATTTTTAAATTGTAAACGCTGTGGTTACAAACACCAGTTAAAACAATGCCCAGCGTTTGGAAAAATATGCATAAAATGTCATGGAAAGAATCACTTTGCCAAACAATGCTTTTCAAAAGTAAAAACAAAGAAAGGGCAACGAGTTAATGTGATTGAGGACACTGATTTAAGTGAGACATTTTTTGTACGAATGGTGTCATGTGACAATTTCAAAAAGGATACAGAAAATGTGCAGCCCTCAGATATGGACAATGCTGAACATAACATCAATGCAGTAAAAGAGGACAAATGGATGATCCCACTGCAGATAAATGGAGCATTAGTTACATTGAAACTAGATACTGGGGCAAAAGCAAACTTAATCAGTATGAGTGACATTAAAAACATGAAAGAAAAGCCCAAAATACAGAAAAAGTCAGTATTACTGAAGAACTATAATGGTCAGAAAATAGATAGCTTAGGTGTATGCAGACTTAAAGTGACAGTCAAAGACAAAGTGCATCATCTCATGTTTTCTGTTGTGGCTGAAAGACTTGATTCACTACTAGGTGACAAAGCTTGTGAAGACTTAGAACTGGCCAAGAGAGTCTACCGTATAAACTGTGCCATAAGCAGACCAGATGACTCGGTGGATTCTGTAGTGAGTAATTTCCAGGATGTGCTCAAAGGATTTGGAGTTCTACCATTCGCTTACAAGATCCAGCTAAAGGAGGATGCTCAGCCAGTGGTACATGCTCCATGAAGAGTTCCAGCACCCCTGCGTGACCGGCTCAAGAAAGAACTGGACAGAATGACCACACTAGGAGTCATCAGGAAAGTCAAAGAGCCAACAGACTGGGTTAACACCATGGTATGTGTAAAGAAAAAGAACAATGATCTAAGAATATGCATGGATCCAAAGGACTTAAATGCAAACATAAAACGTGAACACTACCAGATTCCCAAGCGAGAAGAAATCACCAGTGAAATGTCAGGTGCCAGATACTTTACAAAGCTCGATGCCTCACAAGGATTTTGGCAACTAAAACTGGATGAAGAGAGCACCAAGTACTGTACCTTCAACACACCATTTGGCAGGTATTGTTTCCTCAGAATGCCTTTCGGGATAATATCTGCATCTGAAATCTTTCACAGAGCGATGGAACACATAATTTAAGGTCTGGAAGGAGTTCGGGTCTATGTTGATGACATCATCATCTGGGGCTCCACACTGAAAGAACACAATGAGAGACTGACTAAAGTGCTACAGAGCATACGCTGGAATGGACTGAAGCTCAACAAAGCCAAGTGTCAGTTTGGCGTCCAGGAAGTCACTTTCCTAGGAGATATTCTATCTGGTAAAGGAATAGAGCCAAATATGGAAAAAGTAAACGCCATACTCAAAATGCCCCGACCCACAGACAAAAAAAGGAGTGCTACGCATCATGGGGATGATAAACTTCATTGGAAAGTTCATTCCTAACTTGTCAGCCAAGACAACCTGTCTGCGAGACCTGCTACATAAAACAAATGAGTTCGCATGGACAGAAAGACATGAACAAGAGTGGATGAACCTCAAAACAGTGCTGACAACCACACCTGTACTCACTTTCTTTGACCCAACAAAGAGAATCAAAGTGTCAACGGATCCATCAAAAGATGGCCTAGGTGCGGTCTTGCTACAAGCAGAGGGTGAAGATTGGAAGCCTGTTGCCTATGCCTCCAGGTCTGTGACTGATTCTGAGTGTCGATATGCCCAGATTGAAAAGGAATGTCTAGGCTTGGTAGTTGGACTAGAAAAGTTTCATGGCTACATATATGGACTTCCCACCTTCACAGTTGAGACAGACCACAGCCCGCTGGTTGCCATCATAAAAAAAAATCTGAATGAGATGTCTCCAAGGATTCAACGACTCATGATGAAGCTGCAAAGATATGACTTTGAACTGATCTACACACCAGGCAAATACATAGTGTTAGCAGATGCACTATCCCGAGCACCCACAATGAGTCATGTGAGCTCTACTGAAGAAGACGTGGATGTTCATGTGAGTATGGTCACTGCTGCGCTGCCCGTGTCAGACACAAAAACAAAGCAAATAGCAGAAGAAACAGTAAAAGATACAGTGTTACAAACAGTAATAGAGAACATTCATCATGGTTGGCCAAAAGGTTCCTGTCCAAAATACTTTCACATCAGGTCAGAATTGAGTGTCGCAAGTGGACTATTACTAAAACAGAACAGAATAGTCATTCCACAGGCTCTGCGTCAAGACATGCTCAAAATGATTCATGAGGGACACCTCGGAATTGAAAAATGCAAAAGGAGAGCAAGAGACACTGTTTATTGGCCTGGCATAAATAAGGACATTGAGAACATGATAGGCAAATGTGAGACATGTCAGAAACACCAAAACAAACAAAGGAACCAATGATAGTAGCTGACTAACCAACAGCACCATGGCAAAAGGTTGGTATGGACCTCTTTCATTTGAATGGTAAAGAATATCTAATAGTGATTGACTACTATTCTAACTATCCTGAGATGGCGCTGCTCTCAAGCACCACAGCAAGCAGTGTCATAATGCATGTGAAATCCATCTTCGCCAGACATGGCATTCCCAGGATTGCCGTTAGCGACAATGGTCCGTGCTTCAACTGTAAGGAGTGGCAACAGTTTGCAGCACATTATGACTTTCAGCACATCACATCCAGTCCTTTGTATGCTCAGTCGAATGGTAAGGCAGAGAAAGGTGTTCAAGTTCTCAAGCAGCTACTGAAGAAAGCGACAGAAAGCAAGTCTCATCCTTATCTCGCCCTGCTGAGCTACCGAGCCTCACCTTTAGACTCTGGTTCTTCACCTGCTGAACTACTAATGGGTCGCAAGTTGTGCACCACGCTACCCTACTGTGCAAAAGAAAAGCAGAGTAAGGAACTGAGACAGAGACTTCAACTGTTAAAGCTGAAACAGAAATCATACTATGACAAGTCATCCAAAACTCTAAAACCATCGACAAGGGATGATGTTGTCAGGATTGAGGATCCAGATGCATGGAACAGGAAAGCTACAGTTCTTGAGGAAGTACGACCAAGGTCATACACTGTTAGAACTGAGGAAGGACAGATTCTCAGGAGGAACCGCCGTTCCCTCCTGAAAACACAAGAAACTATCCAAGAGCAGATTGATGACAATGCCGCAACTGAATCTTGTCATTCACCACCAGGACAATCTTATGAAAACACATCAGACTTACCCGTGCTGAGAAGAGCCACACGTGTAGTAAAAAAGCCTGATAGACTTAATCTTTGAGTACAAAGAAAAACTATATTGAAAATGTATTGACTGTTGTGAAAATGTTTATGTTTATAGAGCACTAACAAAAGTGTTACTGATATCATCTTTATCGTTTTTCTTGAAAGTTGATTGATATTGATTTTGTTAACCTCAAAGAAAGGGGGATGTAATGATCAATAACATGTCATTCTAGAGTGATACACTAGATAGAGCCGTAGAGCTGTATATTTAGTTGTATGTGTTTAAGACTACACTACCCATGATGCACTAGGCTACCCACAAGGCAGTAGTCAAGATGGCTGCCTGCACACAGAAGTATACATGCTGAATCTCTACAGATGCTATACCTAGAGAACGTGTACTGAATAAATGACTAGCTAGAAGCTAGCTGTTCATAATAAGAATGTCTAGTTATTAATGAACATAACACCATCTGCTCTCTCAGGTGGACGTAGAAGATCCCATGGCACTATTGCAAAGAGCAGCAAGGAAGTTATCCCCGGTGTCCAGGACAATAATTATCCCTCAATCAAACATCACAAAAGCAGATTATCTGGTTGTTATCACATTGCTGTTTGTAGGACCTTGCGGTGTGCAAATTGGCTGCCACGTTTCCTACATTACAACAGTGACCACGCTTCAAAATGACTTCATTGGCTATAAAGCGCTTTGGGATGGCGGTCGTGAAAGGCTTATATAAATGCAAGTCTTTTTCTTTCTTTACTTATGTTAACCTATTTATGCACACTTATGTATTATCATATTTGCACACACACAAACACATTAAAACAATTACAAGATGTAACATTTGCATATTGAACCATCATTGGCCCGCAGGCATCTGTAAGGAATACCTATTATATTCACATGTGATCACATGCTGAGTTGTGATTGGCCTGTAGGCATCTGTAAGGGGTCCTAACTCCATCTTGTCTACACTGTGCTGTATGATTGAAATCACAGACCTGATGCTTCATTAAAGAGTTTAAACTGTAATACTCCGTTGTCCTGCAAATTATTATTTTTGTACAAAGTGTGCAAAACAAGACACAAGACATTAACACACACACACACATTAAAGACCCACATATTTACCTAATCTGTGATGAGTGAAAACATGAGCAAGGAACTAGTTCTGGATCTCTTTTTGTAAAGTCTGTGGTTTGTACAGTTAATAACGACACAGACTTCAGGAATAACAAACAAACAGGTCTTTACTATTCGAAGGTCAGGGCGAATCTGCCCAAGGAGTCATGCCACAACACTTATATACCGGTGTGGTCACCGTCGGTATTACAGTATACAGAAGCCAAACAAGTAGTGCCACACCTAAAATAGTTCTCTTAAAGGTGAACGGTTACATACAATAGTTCTCTTAAAGGTAGACGGGTACATACACTACAATCCTCCCTTTTTAGCTTATTACATACAGAGTCCCCATTAAACATAACATATCTTCAACTTCATATAAAACAATTTACAGACATAGTCTCGGTGGGAAACAGTTCCAGGTTCAGTCTCTGCGGGAACAGTTCACAGATTCAGTCTCTGATCTTGACTCGGTCCGAACAACATCTCTTTGGTGTAGATGGTTCACATTGCTAGCGTGACTCCTCCATATCCTTTTTTTGACGTAACAGCTTGAACTTTCATCCTGCTGAACCAGCAGTGCTGACTTTTACAACAACTGGGTTGCCTTGATATTTTCCTACTTCCCAACTGATTTAACTCCTTTCGTAGGGTCCACGCATGATCTGGTAGAAGTGATAATATTTGCGATAGTTATCACCTTCTGCTTCTTCTTTTTCTTTTCTGCTTTTTGGAGACTCTCGGGGCTCCCTTATCAGCTGCCAGCTGTAGCGCCACCAACTCTCTATGTTCCTTCGACTTTAAGTGCTTCATCCTGATTTCGGCACTTTGGGAGTTTTCAATCACAAACTGGGCAGACCACATCCTCGTAATATTCAGTGTCACTCAACAGGTCATGGTAATATTCGGGTTCGTCCTGAGTTAGGCCAGCGAGAGGGCCTTCTACTTCCTCCTTACCCATCTGGACGTTAGCTGACTGTGGTTCCTTCCCTAGACATCTTTCTTGAAAAGACTTCTTCATGCATTCATCTTCATCCCGCTCTTCCTGGGTTTCCTGCAAATCCTTCACTAATGACCTCATTTGTGATTTCAATACTTCCCCTTCCCTCGGGGATTGATTGATCGGGCTATTCAATCCTTCTACTGGAGCAGCTGTTTCAACATTCTGTTGTTCACATAGACGCGATTCAGCGTACTTTTGGCATCCCAGTAAAGTCTGTTTTGCAACATCAGCTATTTCCCAAACTTTTGAGAGCTCCGAACTCCTTCCCGTTGAAGATTGAAGCTCATGTTCAGATTGTTCCCATTGCAGAGTCTTTTCCCTCAGCATATGAAGAAGTTGGCTGACCGTTAACTCTTCCACAGGAACACTGTGGATCAGAGTCTTCTCCATTTCATCCACCTTTTCCTCCAATGCTTCCACCTTCTGTTCCTCTTGTACTTTGGCTTTCAGCGCTCGGAAAAGTTGCGCCCTGATGCTCTCTAGCTCATGTTCAGGGACCATTCTTACAGTCTCTGTGTTTCTTACAGTTTCCTTTTCTTCCACTGAAAGGATTCCCAGTTGAATCTGTTCTTCAAGTTGTTGAACCTCGGACATTGCCACCTCATATTTGTCTTGGGTTTCCTTCAATATTTTCATGAGTTCTTGGACATCTTGTCTTTCATGTTCTGCCATGTCTTTCACCTCTAATTTCTCATCTATGGATGGAACTTCTACCAATGAGTCTGTCTTGGCCTTGAGCTCATCAAGAATTTCCTGCAGCCTTTGGACTTCTTGCTCATGTTCAACCTTTAGTTGTTCATATGCTTCTACTGAAACTAGCTTTTCGGAGGTTGCCGAGTTAACCCCCTCCAGAATTGTAGCCTGGGCCTGTTCATACTGTTCTTTCAACTTCTCACACTCTGCTTGTAAGGAGTCGTAGAGAAGAACTGGAATAACATCCTGGCTTCCTGAAGATTCCTCTTCATTTGCTTCTTTCGCAATTTCCTGTTGGAGTTCAGCCAAGGCTGCTATGCTATCTGCCTCTCGAAGTCTCACTGCCATCAAATCTTCTTTATTCTTGCAGTCTATCTCAGCCATTTTCCGATTACTTTCATTTAACTGAGTGAGTAGTCCCTTATTCTGGGCTGAGAGATATTGCACCTTCTCATGTAGACCATAGCACTCCTTCTCTGCTCGACATAGCTGGTTACTGCTGATTTGGTTCTGTGTTTCAAGTTCCAACATCCTTTGCTTAGCTTCTTTCAGTTTCGCCCCTATAAGCTCCTCTTGCAACATGGCCACATTATTCACATCAGGTAAAGAAGCGTTTCTCTTTTCCATGTCCAAGATTTTTTTCTGCATATCTTTAAGTGCACACTGCGATTCAGCTTCTCTTAACCTTGCCTGCACTAGCTCAGTCTCCAATTGCAGAACAAAATCCTCAGTGTAGCGTGGTTTGCCTTTATGCTGTATCTCTAGATCATGCAAATATTCTAACTCCTGAACATCATAAGGGATATGATCGGTAATTTGTCACGATGGCTCTATGGTCGCTCTTTGCTTGAGCTAGCTGCCCTGCTGTCTTTCCAGGTTCTCCCATTCGGCGTCCCAGAACTTTTCCATTGTTTTCATCTCTTGTACGAGACAGTAACTCAACTGTTCTAATTGTTGTCGTACTTTGAAATAAGTTTGAGTCCGAGTTCGATGTTCTTCCGTCGTGGATAAGTCCTTAACTTGAACAGGCTCAGAATTCTCTGTCAAACTGGAGTTCTGCTCTGAAGCTTTATTCTTCTCGGTAGCATAAGCCTTTATGCATGTCTTCATTTTCTCCACCATAGTCGGCAAGTTCATTTTAGCCTTGTCTTCCATATTTGAGTTGGTCTTATCGTCAGCCGTTTCAGAATCTGAGCTGATAGCTTGCACCGAGTCCTCACTCATTATGGCTTTTAGATAGTGCCATTCCATGTCTATTTTCTTGATCCACTCTCGTCCTAGAAGTGGTGGTCCTCCCTCAGATAATACGTACAAGTTCATTCTTGGGTGTTCTTTACCCCTATCTCTCACCTTGACTCTTATCTTCCCCATGGGGTATACCTTATGCCCCGTGTATGTCTGCAATACGAACTTGGTATTTCTTAAGGGTATGTGAGAGAATAGCCGGTGGTAGTCCCTTCGATTTATGACTGATAGAGCTGATCCAGTGTCCAACTCCATTCTTACTTGGACTCCAGCTATTTTTAGTATGACCCAGATAGTTTGTAGGTCAGCTTCCTTACTCACATTGTGAATTCTCAGACTACCCAGCTCCTGGCTGTTTGGGTCTGAGTCTGAATTCTGTTCGTCTGAACTCTTCTCAGCCACCTTGTGTACCTTGTTGTACTTTTCTTGTGGTGGCTTCCTTTGGTTGTTGGTCTTCTTCCCTGACCGACATACCTTAGCGATGTGACCCAGTTTGCCACATTTCCTACATTCTTCGTTCTTAAACCAGCATTGATTCTGGTCGTGTGTTGTCTTCCCACAACGATAGCATTTTGTTGTACTTGAGGTAATTTGGTCCACCCCGAGTGCCGCCGCCTTTAGCTGCATTTCCGCCGTTCCTTTCGCTGCGGCTTCGTGCGATGCGGCTATAAGGACAGCCCTGTCAAGTATGAGGTCGTTCTCTTCGAGTAGTCGCTTTTGTGTCCCTTCCTTGGACAATCCGCATACGAACTTGTCTCGCAGTGCCTCTGTCAGATTCCCTCCGAACTGGCAGCATTTCGCTAGCCTACACAGTTCGACCAAATATTCCGCGTTGCTTTCGTCTTTCCGTTGCGTTCTTGCATAGAATTTGAATCGTTCAGCCAACATCAACGGTGTGGGGTTCAAGTGGTCCTTCAGAACAGCCACAATCCCTTCGAAAGTCTGATCCGCTGGTTTAGCTGGTGCTAGTAGATGCTTCAAGAGCCCGTATGTCTTTGCGCCCATCGAGTTTAGCAATGTTATCGCTTTGTCGTCTTCCTCTATTTTGTTGGCTTCACAATAGATCTCGATGCGTTCCACGTACGTGGCCCAGTCTTCTATCTCAGAATTAAAATCGTTAATATTCCGTCGCTTAGGCATCTTCCTTTCCTTGGGAGCAGCACAAGTATTTCTTTAAATTCTTATTTATTATTTATTTATTTCTAAGATGGCGGTTTTTCCCGTGAAAATGGCGGTTTCCCGCTCTTTCCTCCTCTCCCCGCCCCTTCAATGGCGGTTTCCCGCGTCTGTCGTCTTCTCCGCCTAATGGCGGCTTCCCGCGTTTCTTCCCTGGTGGGAGGGGTACGCTTTCCCCACAGCGGACAGGTTCAGCCGCTGGGCTGGCTTCCGCACAGCTCCCCTTACTCGGCTCTGTCTTTCTCTCCCGCTCGCACGGCTCTACCAGCGCTGGGTACCCCATTCACGGAGAACAGTTCAGCCGCTGGACTGGCTCTCGCGCAGTCTCTCTCCCCTTGCTCGGCTCTGTCTCTCTCTCCCCCACGTTCGGTTCTACCGGCGCTGGGTACCCCGTTGGTGGAGAACAGTTCAGCCGCTGGACTGGCTCTCGCGCAGCCTCCTTTGGTCGGCTCTGCCTCTCCCACACGCCCGGCTGCCGTTCGCCTCCCAGCCCTCACGCAGTCCGGTACTTCCCTTCCCGGCTGCGGCTGAGTTTCTCTCTTCCCGCGCCTGCTCCCGGTCTCAGCGCTTCATGGCTTCGGTCGCTGCCCGGCTTTTCCCGCCGATCGCGGTCCGGCTATCTCACGACGCCGTTGGACCCGACTTTCTGACTGGCTCCGCTCCCCCTCGACCGTGGTCGAGTGCACAGCCCTTATTCTCCGGATATTCTTTACACTTTCCCCTACTCACAGTCTCCACGGCCGCCTTGTTTCCTGCTGATTGGCTCACTCCACACCGTGGTAGAAGGGTAGTCAGTGCCTGTTGCTGCTGGAAGCTTTTGTTGCTAAAGTCTTCCTCCTTTCTATTGCTGCAGCCTCGTGTTTTCTTCCAGCAGAACGACGAGGGCGGTTGCCTCTCTTCGACGCTCTTTAGTTGCTTTGGTAGTCTTGCCGTAGGGTACGATCGGACTCGTCGCCACTATAAAGTCTGTGGTTTGTACAGTTAATAACGACACAGACTTCAGGAATAACAAACAAACAGGTCTTTACTATTCGATGGTCAGGACGAATCTGCCCAAGGAGTCATGCCACAACACTTATATACCGGTGTGGTCACCGTCGGTATTACAGTATACAGAAGCCAAACAAGTAGTGCCACACCTAAAGTAGTTCTCTTAAAGGTGAATGGTTACATACAATAGTTCTCTTAAAGGTAGACGGGTACATACACTACACTTTTGTTTGAATAATGCAGCCTTATCTTTATCCTGGCTGTCTTCTGACATTTTTCCAATAAGCAAATTTAATCCATCAATTTTCCATTAAAACTAATCCAGCTTCAAACACAACCGAACTAGTTCCTGAAAATGCAATCAGCTTCTGTTCAGGATAAGCTATGAGTCACAATACTGTAGTCATTCATAGATCAGTCATCAAGAAACCCATTAATTGCAGCACAAGTGAGAGCTTTAGTTACTGATAACAGTCCGACAGGCAGCATCGTGTACACCAGACAATGTTTCCCAAATCTGCACCGTCAACGATGAAACCTCACCAAATACCAACCAAGGAACCTTGCCAACCGGCAATGGATCTATTCTGAATCTATCCTATTTAGCACGGTGGTAGTGTCACACAACACGATGGAGGGTGTCTTCAGTGTGAAGACGGGACTTCGTCTCCACAAGGACTGTGTGGTGGTCACTCCTACCAGTGTGGTCATGGACAGATGCACCTGCGACAGGAAGATTGGTGAGGACGAGGTTGTGGTAAACCACTGTTGTTAGTATTGTTGTTCACCACTGTTGTTAGTACTGTTGTTCACTCTTGCATATTGTTGTACTTGTCTGTGCATGCCTCAGCTGACTCCGCCCCTGGCTCCACCCTCATGGCTGGGTATAAAGGTCGCTGCTCAGAAGCCTCCGGCCCTTTTGGATACCAGGCAACCACAAGAGGCATGCTCTGTTCTTTGGTAATAAAAGCCTGTTTATTACTTTCTCAATCTCCAGTCTTTTGTAGCAATTGATAGTGCATCAATTTTATTACCAAAGTTAAATGTTGGCTGCGGATGCTGATCAACCGATGGCACAAAACGCTGAGCAGCAGGCGCTGCTGCGAGCCCTCAGACCAACATGCCTGGACCTAGACCCCCAAGAAGCGGGTTCGTCGACTAAATTCGCACAATGGCTGCGTTGCTTTGAGGCGTATCTGGAAGCCTCGACCGTGACTCTTGATGAAAATAAACTGAAAATCCTGGCCTCGAAGGTGAGCCACCAACTCTATACTTTAATCCAAGATGCGACGACCTACGCGGCGGCTATCGACCTACTGAAAGGGCAGTATGCACGCCCGGTTAACACGGTCTATGCCAGGCACCTTTTAAGATCTCGCAGACAGCAGCCCGGGGAATCGGTGGAAGCCTTCCTACGGGCACTGCGGGTACTCGGACACGGCTGCGACTGCAAGGAAGTATCGGCCGCGGCACATGCGGAGGGACTGATACGAGACGCTTTCATTGCGGGTCGAAGGTCCGACTACTCCCGGCAGAGGCTGCTGGAGAAGGGTGAAATAGACCTGACAAAGGCAGTGTCCCTCGCGCTCTCGCTCGACGCGGCCCACAGAAATATGGATGCTTTCTCCCCTCATCGCCCCGCGCCGTGGACGCCGCAATCTTGGGCCATGGGACCGCTACCTCCGACTGCTGCAGCGATGTCCAAGGCACAAAAATGCTATTTTTGTGGCCAAGCTAAACACCCTAGAGCACGCTGCCCCGCGAAGAATGCTACCTGCTCCGGCTGCGGGAAGAAAGGTCACTACGTTAGCGCCTGCAAAGGGAAGACCGCTAACGCCAGCAGCGCTGCGTGCGAACCGTGGGCGCAGCCATCTTGTCCGCCATCTTGGGCTCCCCCAGCCGCGTGGGGATCGGGACCGTGGGCGCCGCCATTTTGTCCGCCATCTTGGACGCCTCCGACTTCGGTTACGGGGGACCCGGACTCCACCACCGCCTCATCGGACGACCGCATCGACACGCTTGAACATACGCTGGCTTCCGTGACGCTGGATCAATCTCTCCCGCATCAACTGTCCAGGTCCATGATGGACATTACGGTAAACGGCCGCGCCACTACCTGCCTTTTTGACAGCGGGAGCACGGAGAGTTTTATACACCCCGACACGGTGCGCAGTTACTCTCTCCCGGTCCTGCCGACGCGTCATCGCATCTCTATGGCTTCCAAAGCCCAGTCAGCGGACGTCGGTGGCTACTGTATGGTGACTCTTTCAGTGCGGGGTACTGAATACAAAAATTTTAAACTTCTGGTCCTGCCCCATCTCTGCGCTGCCGTCCTACTGGGGTTGGATTTTCAGTGCCACCTTAAGAGTGTCACTTTAGCGTATGGTGGACCCCTCCCCCCTCTCACAGTCTGCAGCCAGCAGCTTTTAAATCGCCCGCCGCGCGCCATTTGCAGCCTCTCCACCCTTAAAGTCTCCCCCCCCTCCTTGTTCGCTAACCTCACCCGCGACTGTAAGCCCATCGCTACCAAAAGTAGGTGTTACAGTGCCGGGGATAGGGGTTTCATTAAATCCGAGGTAGCGAGACTCCTGAAGGAAGGGATTATCGAGAGCAGCAATAGCCCATGGCGAGCACAAGTGGTGGTGGTGAAGGCTGGCGGCAAACAGCGCCTAGTTATTGACTACAGCCAGACGATCAACCGCTACACCCAGCTAGATGCATATCCAATCCCCCGCATATCTGACATGGTCAATCAGATAGCACAATACCGGGTGTTCTCGACGATTGATCTGAAGTCGGCATACCACCAGCTCCCCATCAGGGCTGAGGACCGCCAGTACACAGCTTTTGAAGCTGACGGTCGGCTCTATCACTTTCTCAGAGTTCCCTTCGGCGTCACCAACGGAGTTTCTGTCTTCCAACGGGAGATGGACCGGATGGTTGACCAGAACGCGCTCCAGGCCACTTTCCCATATCTAGACAACGTCACCATCTGCAGCCACGACCAGCAGGACCACGACGTTAATCTAGAGAAATTCCTCCGGACGGCCCAGCGGCTGAATCTCACATACAACAAAGACAAATGTATGTTTCGTACTACGCGCCTTGCTATTCTTGGCTGCGTAGTGGAGAACGGAGTCATCGGCCCAGACCCCGATAGAATGCGCCCCCTTATGGAGCTCCCCCTCCCCCACTGCCAGAAAGCACTGAAGAGATGCCTGGGGTTTTTCTCTTACTATGCTCAGTGGGTGCCCAACTATGCGGATAAAGCCCGACCCCTCATCAAGTCCGCCTCCTTCCCCCTGACAGCAGAGGCCTGTGCAGCCTTCACTCTCATAAAAGGAGACATTGCGAAGGCCACAATGCACGCTGTGGATGAGTCCCTCCCTTTTCAAGTGGAGAGCGACGCATCTGACTTTGCCCTAGCTGCAACCCTTAACCAGGCGGGGAGACCCGTGGCCTTTTTCTCAAGGACCCTCCAGGGCCCCGAGATTCGACACTCCTCTGTCGAAAAGGAGGCCCAGGCCATTGTGGAAGCCGTGCGACATTGGCGGCATTACCTGGCCGGAAAACGATTTACCCTGCTCACTGACCAGCGTTCAGTGGCTTTTATGTTTCATAATAAGCAGCGGGGCAAAATCAAGAATGACAAGTCCGCCACCTGCTACACCTCCTCTGAACGAGACACCGGGTTCACCGTTGGATGCTGCACCATCACCGCCGCTGCTGCGACGCTCAGGACGGCTTACAAGGCATCCTGATAGACTTCAGTACACAAATTTTTAGTGCACTTCACCCCGCCGGACTCAATTCTAAACAAGGGGTGAATGTGGTAAACCACTGTTGTTAGTATTGTTGTTCACCACTGTTGTTAGTACTGTTATTCACTGTTGCATATTGTTGTACTTGTCTGTGCCTGCCTCAGCTGACTCCGCCCCTGGCTCCACCCTCATGGCTGGGTATAAAGGTCGCTGCTCAGAAGCCTCCGGCCCTTTTGGATACCAGGCAACCACAAGAGGCATGCTCTGTTCTTTGGTAATAAAAGCCTGTTTATTACTTTCTCAATCTCCAGTCTTTTGTAGCAATTGATAGTGCATCAGAGGTCAAGTAGGTTTTTACCTCATGTTGGTTCCCTCACCACCTGTTGCAGGCCCAGACTGGCAGCTATGTCCTTCAGGACTTGGCCAGCTTGGTCAGTAGTGGTGGTACCGAGCTACTCTTGGTGATGGATATTGAAGTCCCCCACCCAGAGTACATTCTGTGTCCTTGCTACCCTCAGTGCTTCCTCGAAATGATGTTCAACATGGAGAAGTACTGATTCATCCGGTTTTATTCTTAGTATATTTCTTTGTAGCGGTTTGGTGCAATTGAGTGGCTTGCTAGGCCATTTCAGAAGGCAGTTAAGAGTTAACCACATTGCTGTGGGTCTGGAGTCACATATAGGCCAGACCGGGTAAGGACGGCAGATTTCCTTCCCTAAAGGACATTAGTGAACCAGATGGGTTTTTATGACAATCCGGTGGTTTCATGCTCACCATTACTGAGACTAGCTTTTTATTCCAGATTTATTTAATTAACTGAAGTTATATTTCACAGCTGCCGTGATGGGATATAAACTCAACATTGCTGTTTGTGGGAGCTTGCTGTGCACAAATTGGCTGCATTACAACAGTGACTACACTTCAAAAGTACTTCATTGGCTGTAAAGCACTTTGGGACGTCCTGAGGTCATGAAAAGTGCAATATTAAAGCAGAGTCTTTTTGTTCTTTCACAGGGCCTTCCACGCGTGCAGCGGGAGTTGGTGGACATGGTGGGCAACGAGTCCTCAGAGGAGCTGAATCCTTCTGAGGGTGCACCATCACAGGACTTGTGCAACCATGCACCAGCTCAGATATTCACACTTCAGTGGGACCAGTAAGGCAGGTTCTTACCTGGTAACTTACATTTCACAAGTGAGCAAGTGCAGATGGTGGAGACAGGGACAGCAATGGAGAGTCCGCATCGTAGGGTGCAGCCCTCTCCAAGCTCTGCTCAGCTGGACACAAATGCTGTATCGCGGAGGTCATCCCTGAAGAGGAGAGTCATTGAGCAGCAGCAGACACTGACAGGCCTTCAAAGCAACTCACCACAACAGCAGAGAGATTGGAGGAGTCCGCCTCAGGCACAGGGTGGGGAGGGGGTGGTGATGCCATTGAGATGATGTCTTCGTCCAAGAATAGAGTGGGCAGCGCCATGGACCATCAAACGTTCCAATCACATAAGTTCATGCACGCCTTCAACACTATCGTGCAGGCTCTGGACGTCACCATGTCTGCCACCTTAAATAGGTTGACAGATACTTTAGCCTTGGTCTTACGGGGCTGCACTGATCTCCAGCAGAGTGGTAGCAGGGAAGTGTGGCTGGGCCAGGAGAGGGGTGATGGCGAAAGGGGACACGGAAGTGGGGACTCCACTCAAAGCGCTTCCACTTCTCACCCATTGTCCACCTCTCAGTCAGTAGTCCATGTGGTCACCTGATGGCCGAGTCTGCCCCTGCACAGGTGCGGGTGGAGCAGTCTTCGGTAGGGCCCTCACGGGCTCCAACACCCAGTGGACGTCAACCAAGAGCATCTCAGTAGTCAGAGCAGGGACCCGAGCAACCTGCCTCGACCTCTCCGAAGCCACACAGGTTGCACCACGTAGAAGTAGCAGAAAGGGAAGCATTAGGCTCTGTTGCTGCACAAGGGTACGCACATGTGTGTCAGTGAAAATGTTGTTTCGATAAGTTTCTGTTCTTTATTTGCATCACGTCAATGTTATTCTTATTGAGTAGACTAGGCTTACATTCCATAGAGTTTAGAAGAATGAGAGGTGTTCTAATTGAAACATATAAAACTCTTAAGGGGTTTGACAGGGTTAATGCTGGGAAAATGTTTCCCCTGGCTGGGGAATCTAGAACAGGAAGTCACAGTCACAGAATAAGGGGTAGGCCATTTGGGACTGAGAGGAGGTGAAATTTCTTCACTCAGAGGGTGGTGAATCATTGGAATTCTCTACCCCAGGGAGCTGTGTATGCTCAGTCGTTGAGTAAATTCAAGATAGAGGTCGATAAATTTTTGGGAACAAAGGGAATTAAGGGATATGGGGATAGTGTGGGAAGGTGGAGTTGAGGTAGAAGATCAGCCATGATCTTGATGAATGGCGGAGCAGGCTCGAAGGGCCAAATGGCCTATTCCTGCTCCTATTTATGTTCTTATGCATTTATTCACCAGTTTCCGCTTTGTCCACTCTTGGGTGCTGGTGGCCTTCTAAGTTGTTTGATGATGAATGCGAGGACATGAATTGATGGGGACCAATGAGGAATTGTTGAAGGGGTGGCTGGTTGGTTGCAGGACTACTTTGTGTCAGTGGCATTAGTGTGGGGTGGGGTGGGGTGGGGGGAAAGCAAGAAGAATGGCATTTGCATTTCCTTGTGACATGGGCCCACTGGTGCAGCCTAAGTGAATCTTGCGATAATAAGGGCATGCCAGTCAGCACTCTGAGCAGCTGGGGTGCATTGCCCTCATTACCCTCCTCCCCCTCCGAATCATCCAAGGAGGATCTGAGCTCTTTACCTTATTCCTCCTGTAGGTAAAAGCCTCGCTGCTGCACAATGTTGTGCAGAGCACAGCAAGCCACAACCATTCTGAAGACCTTGGCTGGTGCGCACTGAGGGGTGCTTCCAGACCTGTTCAGGCACCTGAAGCACATCTTCAGCATGCCGATAGTCTGTTCAATCACACATCTGCTGGGGATATGGCATTCATTGTAGTGCTATTGACCTTCAGTGGTTTCTGAAGGGTGTCATGAGCCAAGTTTGCAGTAAGTATATACTTGTTGCCTAGCAGCCACCCTTTAAGTCTGCTTCCAAGTCCGAAGAGATCAGGGAGCTTGGACTGCCGCAGGATGAAAGCATCATGACAGCTGCCTGGGAATCTTGCACACGCCAGCATAAACATTTTCTGTGGTTGCACACCAGTTGCACATTGTTGGTGTGGAAGCCTTTGCAGTTGATGAGTACTCCTGGGTGATCTGGGGGTGTCTAGATTGCCACGCATGTGCAGTCGATGACGCCCTACACCTGTGATAAACCAGCCAGAGCCGCAAACCCGAGTGCTTGCTCATTCTGACTAGCATCATCGCTGGCAAAGTTGACATAATTGCCGGCCCTGGCAAACAATCCATCAGTGATCTGTCTTGTGCATTTGTGGGCCGCTGTCTGGGAGATCCTGGATATGTCCGCAGCAGAGCCCTGCAAGGATCCCGAGACAAAAAGCTGAGGGCGGTGGCGACTTTGAGAACCACTGGTAACGCGTGGCCACCAGGTCCCACAGGCAGCAGGTCTTCTTCTAGGAGGCTGCAGATGTCTGCCACCACCTGACGTGACATCCTGAGCCTCCCAAGACACTGCTGTTCTGACAAGTCAAGGAAACTTAGCCTTTGCCAGTAGACCCTGTTTTGTGGGTCGTGCCTCCTGCGAGCTGTGCCTCTCTGCTGTGGAGCTACAGGTCTGTGAGCAGCGGCTGTTGCTGGTCATCTTGGTCCTCATCTAAGGCCCAATCTAAGGCCGCATAAACGCCACCTATCCTGCAGCGATTGAGAAAACCTCCAAAGTGTAGAAAGTAACCTCTCAGCAAAAGTACTGTGAAAAAACTTTTTCCCATGAGCAGGTAAGAAAGCAGTTGTGAGTACTTGTTATTTTATTGCAGTGTTTCCATGATTTAATTCAGCCCCGAGTGGGTTGTACGCCTGCAGCCTAACACGCTGGAGTGGCACCCTGAAGTCAGCTTCCTGACACGTTGACATTTTTCCCGGTTTTAACCCGCCACCTGCACCCAAATGCACACGCTCTTCCAAGTTAAAATTCAGCTCATCTTCTCTACGTCTAGCCTATCAAGCCCCTTCATCATTTTAAAGCCCTCTATCAGGTCACCCCTCATCCTTCTCTTTTCTACAGAAAAAAGAGCCCCAGCCTGTTCAGTCTTTCTTGTTGGTTATAAGGACATTGTTTTTCTCACTGGCTGTTGGTGTTTCCTGGAGTCGATCAGAATCGGTTCTATATATTGATAGAGCATCAGTGTTCTCGCTCAGGCCAACATCCCCAGCATCGAAGCTTTGACCATGCTCAATCAGCTCCGATGGACGGGTCACATTGTCCGCATGCCCGATAAAAGACTCCCAAAACAAGCGCTCTACTCGGAGCTCCGGAACGGCAAGAGAGCACCAGATGGGCAGAGGAAACGCTTCAAGGACACCCTCAAAGCCTCCTTGAAAAAGTGTAACATCCCCACCGACACCTGGGAATCCCTGGCCCAAGACCGCACAAAGTGGAGGAGAAGCATCTGGGAAGGCGCCGAACACCTCGAGTCTCTTCGCCGGGAGCAAGCGGAAGCCAAGCGCAGGCAGCGCACATCAACCCAAGCACCCCACCCGCCCGCCCTTTCAACCACCGTCTGCCCCACCTGTGACAGAGACTGTACGTCCCGCATTGGACTCATCAGTCACCTGAGAACTCATTTTTAATGTGGAAGCAAGTCATCCTTGGTTCCGAGGGACTGCCTAAGAGAGAAGAGAGATAGAGCCCATATGGCTGGGTGTATGGGGACCTCAGCAATCCAGTCTTAACACGCGAGGGGCTGCACCCTGCATATAGCTCAATGTGCTGGGAATGCACCCAGATTTTGGGGTGGGGGGGTGGGGGGCGTGGTGATGGATTTCCTGCATTGCCATTTTGGGGTGGAGGAGGAGGGATAGAGGCTATTACCTGAGCAGAATCAGGTGCAATCGATGGCCCTGGTACAAAGCCTGACCACCCTGGAAATGTCCACTCACTTTGCCCTGAGCAGGGAAGGGTTAGTATATTATATACATATATTAGCCCTATCCTCCTGCGCAGGGTGGTGAGTGGAGAGCTTGCTGTAGCAATAATTAAACATTTTCAGGCCTTTAATGAGCCTTACACACATTCGGTGTTCAGGGTCAGAGTGCTGACACTGCTTTGGGCCCACACTGGGGGCTCAGACTGCTTTGGGCACGTGCTGAGCCTTGGGCTTCTGCGCAGGTGGCGGGCATTGCGTTATCCATTCTTAGCGGGTGTTTCATTAGTTTACCCTGACTATGAAAGCTAAAGCTGCTTTCAGTGAACAGGAAAATCTTGATTTGCTCATGCAGTGTTACTAAGAGCTGAGAGCGAGAAAGAGAGAGAGTGGAGAGACAGACATTAACACATTTACATACACAGATATTAACACTTGTACACACCCACTTATTAAGACCCACCTAATCTGCAGCGAGTGATAACATGAGCAAGGAAATAGTTCTGGATCTCTTTTGTTTGAATAATGCAGCTTTATCTTTATCCTGGCTGACTTCTGGCATTTTTCCAATAAGCAAATTAATCCATCATCTTGTCATTAAAACTAATCTAGCTTCAAACACAACTGAACTAGTTCCTGAAAATGCAGCCAGGTTCTGTTCAGGATAAGCTACGAGTCACAATACTGTAGTCATTCAATAGGTCGGACATCAAGAAACCCATTAGTGTAGCACAAGTGAGACCTTTAGTTACCGACAACATAGGCCGACAGGCAGCATCGTGTACACCAGACATTGTTTCCCAAATCTGCACCGTCAACGATGGAACCTTGACAACCGGCAACGGAGGAACCTCGCCACCCGGCAATGAACGATCCTCAGTAACAGAGGAACCTCGCCCACCAATTATACAGTGGTGTTCCCTAGGGACCGGTATTAGGACCGCTGCTCTTTTTGATATATATTAATGACCTGGACTTGGGTATACAGGGCATAATTTCAAAATTTGGAGATGACACGAAACTCGGAAATGTAGTAAACAGTGAGGAGGATAGCAAGAGACTTCAGGAGGAATTAGACATACTGGTGAAATGGGCAGACACATGGCAGATTAAATTTAACGCAAAGAAATGTGAAGTGATTCATTTCAGTAGGAAGAATGAGGAGAGGCAATATAAACTAAAGGGTACAATTTTAAAGGGGATGCGGGAAGAGAGAGACCTGGGGGTGTATGTACACAAATCTTTGAAGGTGGCAGGACAAGTTGAGAAGGCTGTTAAAAAGCATATGGGATCCTTAGCTTTATTAATAAAGGAACAGAGCACAAAAGCAATTAAGCCATGCTAAACTTCTATAAAACACTGGTTAGGCCTCAGCTGGAGTATTGTGTCCAGTTCTGGGCACCACACTTTCGGAAGGATGTCAAGGCCTTGGAGAGGGTGAAGAGATTTACTAGAATGGTATCAGGGATGAGGGACTTCAGTTATCATAGAATAGTACAGCACAGAAGGAGGCCATTTGGCCCATCGAGTCTGCGCTGGCTCTTTCGAAGAGCAATCCAGTTAGTCCCACTCCCCGCTCTTTCCCCATATCCCTGCAATTTTTTCTCCTTCAAGTATTTATCCAATTCCCTTTTCAAGGCGTCTGTTGAGTCTGCCTCCACCGCCCCTATCAGGCAGTGCATTCCAGATCCTAACCACTCTTTGTGTAAAAAGGTTTTTCCTCATGTCGCCTCTGGTTCTTTTGCCAATCACCTTAAATCTGTGCCATAGAAACATAGAAGATCGGAGCAGGAGTAGGCCATTCAATGAGATCATGGCTGATCATCCAAATTCAGTACCCTGTCCCTGCCTTCTCCCCATATCCCTTGATCCCTTTAGCCTTAAGAAATAAGGCTTTGGTTATCTGAGTATCCAAAGCTAATGTACCCTGTGTGGCAAACCACTGTTTGTATTCCACTGTGTACATGCCTGGACATGCCTCGGCTGACTCCTCCCACAAGTCCTAGTATAAAGGTGACTGCTCCCCAACCCCCTTTGTATTCTGGACCGGTCGACCACTCGAGGCAGACCTTCATTCTTTTGTTAATAAAA
The DNA here is from genome assembly GCF_052327205.1 of Somniosus microcephalus. NCBI lineage: Eukaryota > Metazoa > Chordata > Chondrichthyes > Squaliformes > Somniosidae > Somniosus > Somniosus microcephalus. The sequence continues at coordinate 134,936,110 of NC_140992.1, read as the reverse complement.
GCCTTTAGTTACTCTCTTAACTCTCAGTCTTTTATGAGTAATTGATAGCGCATCAATTTTATTAACAAAATTTTATAATGGAGAAGATCCTCACACCAGCATGCCTGGACTTAGATCATCGGGAGGCGGACTCATCCACCAAGTTTACTCACTGGCTTAAGTGTTTCGAAAAATTCCTGACCGCCTCCGCAGCAATCAAATCGGACGAGGACAAACTGGATGTCCTGACCTCCAAAGAGAACCACCGAGTGTACTCGGTCATCCAAGATGCGACCTCGTACGCGGACGCTATCAAGCTCCTCAAGGACCAGTACACGCGCCCAGTGAACGAAGTGTACGCCAGGCACCTTCTGGGGAGTCGTAAACAACAACCTGGGGAATCGACCGTGGAATACCTTCAGGCACTGTCTGTGCTTGGCCGGGCCTGTGGTTGTAAGGATGTAAAGGCCGCCGTGTACACAGAGGAACTTATCCGGGACGCTTTTGTAGCGGGCCACAGATCCAATTACACCCGACAGCAACTGTTGGAGCAGAGTGACCTCGACCTCAACAAGGCCTCTGAACTCGCACTATCACTGGATGCAGCCTACCGGGGCATGGATGCCTACTCCTCTGCACCGTGGACGCCGCGGGGAATGACAGCCTGGGACACGGTAGGACCGCCTCATAGCGCCGTGCCACCCTAGCCACACCCCAGCAACGGCCCAACTACCGCAGCAGTGTCCCAAGGCCAGACAGCAGTGCCCCAAGGCCAGAAATGCTACTTCTGTGGCCAGGCAAAACACCCCAGAGCGCGCTGCCCGGCGAAAAACGCGATCTGCTCGGGCTGCGGGAAGAAGGGACTCTACGCTAACGTCTGCAGGGCCAAAGCCACCCCGAACCCCAGCAGCGTCGCGTGTGGGCCATGTGGGCCGCCATCTTGGGCCTCCCCGGCCATGTGCGAACCACCGGTACAGCAGCCATTTTGGACGCCTCCAGCCACATGGGGATCATGGACGCCGCCATCTTGGACGACAGCCGGAACGCAGCAGGCCCCCAACACCGCCTCATCTGATACCCGCAGCGACACACCAACCCCTACGCTGGCATCCGTTACACTGGACCAAGCGAGACCGCACCAGCTGGCCAGCTCCACAATGGACATTAAGGTAAATGGCCACGATACAATCTGCCTTTTTGACTCTGGGAGCACGGAGAGCTTCATCCACCCCGACACGGTGCGGCGTTGCTCTCTCCCAGTCCTGCCTGTGCACCAGCGGATTTCTATGGCCTCCGAGTCCCAGTCGGCGGACATCGGCGGCTACTGCGTAGTGACACTCGTAGTAGACGGGACCGTGTACGATCATTTTAAACTTCTGGTCCTGCCCGACCTCTGCGCTGCCGTCCTGCTGGGGTTAGATTTTCAGTGCCACCTTAAAAGTGTTACAATGGCGTACGGTGGACCCCTACCCCCACTCACAGTCCGCAGCCAGCAGCTCCCAAATTGCCCGCCGCACACCAGGTGCAACCTCTCCACACTCAGAGTCACCCCCCCCCCCCACTGTTTGCTAACCTCACCCCTGACTGTAAGCCCATCGCCACAAAGAGCAGGCGATACAGTGCCGGGGACAGGGTTTTCATTAAAACCGAAGTGGAGCGGCTCCTGAAGGAAGGGATTATTGAGGGCAGCACCAGCCCCTGGCGAGCCCAGGTTGTGGTCGTTAAGACTGGCGAGAAGCAGCGCCTGGTCATCGACTACAGCCAGACAATAAATCGCTACACCCTGCTGGACGCCTACCCACTCCCCCGCATAGTTGATATGGTCAACCAGATCGCGCAGTACCGCGTCTTCTCGACCATTGACCTGAAATCAGCGTACCACCAGCTCCCTATCCGCCCTGAGGACCGCCAGTATACTGCCTTTGAGGCAAACGGCCGCCTCTATCACTTCCTTAGGGTTCCCTTTGGCGTCACCAACGGGGTCTCCGTCTTCCAAAGGGAGATGGACCGGATGGTAGATCAAAATGTGTTGCAGGCCACTTTCCCATATCTGGACAATGTGACCATCTGCGGCCGTGATTTGCAGGACCATGACGCAAACCTCGAAAAATTCCTCCGCACCGCCCAACTCCTGAACCTGACATATAACAAGGAGAAGTGCATATTCCGCACAAACCGCCTCGCCATCCTTGGCTGTGTTGTGGAACACGGAGTCATCGGCCCCGACCCCGACCGGATGCGTCCCCTTATGGAACTCCCACTGCCCCACTGCCTCAAGGCCCTGAAGGGGTGCCTAGGGTTTTTCTCCTATTATGCCCAGTGGGTCCCCTACTATGCGGACAAGGCCCATCCGCTGATCAAGTCCACCTCTTTTCCCTTGACGGCAGAGGCCCGCTTAGCCTTCCACCGTATCAAGGAAGACATTGCCAAAGCCACCATGCACGCAGTGGACGAATCCATCCCCTTCCAGGTGGAAAGCGACGCGTCCGACTTTGCCCTGGCCGCTACCCTCAATCAGGCGGGGAGACCCGTGGCCTTCTTTTCACGAACCCTCCAAGGCCCGGAGACCAGACACTCCGCTGTTGAGAAGGGGGCCCAGGCGATTGTGGAGGCTGTGCGTCATTGGAGGCACTACCTGGCCGGAAAACGATTTACCCTGCTCACTGACCAACGTTCAGTTGCTTTCATGTTTAACAACAAGCAGAGGGGCAAAATCAAAAATGACAAGATCTTGAGGTGGAGAATCGAACTTTCCACCTACAATTACGAGATCTTGTACCGGCCCGGGAAGCTCAATGAACCCCCGGATGCGCTATCGCGTGGCACCTGCGCCAGCGCGCAGATCGATAGACTGCGGGCCCTCCACAATGACCTCTGCCACCCGGGGGTCACCAGGTTCTTCCACTTCATCAAGGCCCGCAACCTGCCTTACTCTATTGAGGAGGTCAGGACCATGACCAGGAACTGCCAAGTCTGCGCTGAGTGCAAACCGCACTTTTATAGACCAGACAGGGCCCACCTGATAAAAGCCACTCGCCCCTTCGAGCGCCTGAGCGTTGATTTTAAAGGGCCTCTCCCCTCCTCCGACCGCAATGTGTACTTCCTCAATATTATTGATGAGTACTCCCGTTTCCCGTTCGCCATCCCCTGCCCGGACATGACCAGTGCCACGGTCATTAAATGTCTGAACGACCTCTTCACCCTGTTCGGTTTCCCCAGCTATATCCATAGCGACCGGGGCTCATCGTTTATGAGCGACGAACTCCGTCAGTACCTGCTAACTAGGGGTATTGCCACAAGCAGGACCACCAGTTACAACCCCCGGGGGAACGGACAGGTGGAAAGAGAAAATGCGACAGTTTGGAAGGCCACCCTGCTAGCCTTAAAGTCTAGGGGCCTTCCAACCTCCCGCTGGCAGGATGTGCTCCCCGATGCGCTCCACTCTATTCGGTCACTGCTCTGCACTGCCACCCCTCATGAGAAAATGTTTGTCTTCCCAAGGAAGTCCACATCGGGGACATCGCTACCGCCATGGCTGACGTCCCCAGGGCCGGTCCTACTGAGAAGGCACGCGAGGACCCATAAAATGGACCCCCTGGTCGAGAGGGTCGACCTCCTCCACGCCAACCCCCAGTATGCTTACATTGCATACCCGGACGGGCGGGAGGACACAGTCTCCATGAGAGACCTTGCACCCTCGGGGGCCGCAGTAACCCACTACTCACTACCACCCCCCCCCCACGATCCGATATCCAGCCCCAGCAGACGGCAGGCCTGGGCCCAGCGACCCGCTCGACACCTACGAGGACGACACGCCTGTGCCACAGCCTACGCGGGACTCGACGCCGGAAGCTCCACTACCCCTGCCGTCGCCACGCCGATCACAGCGGCAGACAAGACCTCCGGAGAGACTCCAATACACTAACTTTTAATACACTTCACCCCGCCGGACTCAATTTTAAACAAGGGGTGAATGTGGTAAACTACTGTTTGTATTCCACTGTGTACATGCCTGGACATGCCTCGGCTGACTCCTCCCACAAGTCCTAGTATAAAGGTGACTGCTCCCCAGCCCCCTTTGTATTCTGGACCGGTCGACCACTCGAGGCAGACCTTCATTCTTTTGTTAATAAAAGCCTTTAGTTACTCTCTTAACTCTCAGTCTTTTATGAGTAATTGATAGCGCATCACCCTGGATGACAAAAGAAATAAGGCTCTGGTTATCAACCCTCCTGCCATTGGAAACAGTTTCTCTTTATTTATTCTATCTAAACCCTTCATGATTTTAAACACCTCTATCAAATCTCCTCTTAGCCTTCTTTGCTCCAAGGAAAACAACCCCAGCTCCTCCAGTTAACTGCAATCCCGCATTCCTGGAACCAATCTTTTCTGCACCCTCTCCAAAGCCTTCAGGTCCTTCCTAAAGTGCGGTGCCCAGAATTGGACACAATACTCCAGCTGGGGCTGAACTAGTGTTTTATATCGGTTCAGCATAACTTCCTGTCTTTTGTACTCTATGCCTCTATTTATAAAGCCCAGGATCCCGTATGCTTTATTAACTGCTTTGTCACCTTCAAAGATTTGTGCACAAACACCCCCAGGTCTCTCTCTTCTTGCACCCATTTAGCTCGTTTTGTCTCTCCTCATTCTTCCTACTAAAATGTTTCACCTCAACTCACACTTTTCTGCATTGAATTTCATCTGCCATGTGTCCGCCCATTCCACCAGCCTGTCTATGTCCTCTTGAAGTCTATCGCCATCTTCCTCACTGTTTACTACACTTCCAAGTTTTGTGTCATCTGCAAATTTTGAAATTGTGCCCTGTACCCCCAAGTCCAAGTCATTAATGTATATCAAAAACCACAATGGTCCTAGTACTGAACCTTGGGGAACGCCACTGTATACCTCCCTCCAGTCCGAAAAACAGCCATTCACCACAACTCTCTGTTTTCTATCCCTCAACCAATTTTGTATTCATGCTGCTACTGCCCCTTTTATCTCATGGGCTTTCATTTTGCTAACAAGCCTAGTATGTGGTACTTTATCAAACGCCTTTTGAAAGTCCATATATACATCAACTGCACTGCCCTCATCTACCCTCTCTGTTACCTCATCAAAAAACTCAATCAAGTTAGTCAAACAGTGATTTAAGAAGGGACCTAGCACAGGTAGATTGGAAAAGGTGATCGCAGGGTAAAGCAATAACGGAGCACTGGAGGGCTTTCAGGGAAGAGATAGTTCAGGTACAAACTAGGCATATTCCTTTGAAGGGAAAGGGTAGAGTATCCAAAGCTAATGTACCCTGGATGACAAAAGAAATAAAAGTTAAAATAAAACAGAATAAGGAGGCATATGACAAATGTCAGGAGCAAGATTCAGTTAATAACCAGGAAGATTATTGAAAATACAGGAGGGAATTGAAAAGTTAATACAGGAGGCAAAGAGAGGTTACAAGAAAAAATTAGCAGGTAACATTAAACTGAACCCTAAAACATTTTATAAACATATATATGGCCCAGAAATTCGGGTCGGGGGCTTCCTGCGCGCCGGCCGTTGAGCTGTGAGCCCCCCGTGGAATTCTGATCCTGGGCTTGCTCCAACTGCCGGCGCGCAGTGCTTGCGTATCCCAGGGGCGCAGTTAGTTCGATGTGTCCCCTGGGATCACGTGGGCCATGGGGAGCAGGGAATGCTTCATTCATAAGTTTGACAGGAAGAGCTGTCAAACTTAGAAATACTACGAGCCCCAAAACATCATTAAATCTTCAAATAAATTTTTAAAAAACATCACATTTTTTAAATAAACTATAAATTACATGAAATAACTATTTTAAACAATAATTTAAATTTTTGAAAAAAATAATTTTATTTTCTAACTGGGCTAAAAATAAACTTACCTTTCTTTAAAGTATTTAAAAATAATAAACCAGTGGAAAAAATGTTTTAATTTTAATTAATTCACCACTTACCTTGTAAAAAACAGGCCTTGCGACTGCTTTTTACATGTCTAACTGCTGGAGACTTACCTTCCCGGGAAAACCTGCAAAAAAATGTAAGTTCGATGGGCACGCGTTCGACCTCTTAACCCCTGCTTTCAGGGAAACGGAAGTGCCGGTTTCCCACGCATGCAGGAAACCGGCACTTCCATTGGGCTTACGGGTGAGTACCCCGTGCGTACTCACCCGTGGAGACCCAAAGTTCTGGGCCAAGTATAAGCAGTTAGTTCAGGAAGAAGTTGGGCCTATTAAAGGACCCAAAGGGAAATTGTCATGTAGAGGCAGAGGACATGGCAAAAGTACTTTGCATCTGTCTTCACAAAGGAAGCGATGATGTGAAGGTTAAACTAAAAGAGGAGAGGGAAGTTATGGGCAGGATAGTAGTAGATTGAGAAGACGTACTAAAAAGATTATTACTGAAAGTTGGTAAACGACCTAAAATCGGCTGTATTATAAAGTTTGATAATACGAAACTTGGCAAAGTAGTAGCTAGTGATGAGGATAGTAATAGACTTCAGGATGACAGACAGGATGGTGAAATGGACAGAAGCATGGCAGATGGAGTTCAATGTGGAGAAGTGTGAAGTTGTGGCAGAACCACTGAATGACTCTGGATAACTTTATATAATTCCCTTTAACGATGTTCTAACACCAGCCTAAACCTGTACCATTGTGTTAGGCATTACTGTGTTTTGTATATAGAGTTTGCATGTACGGGAAAACGTGGGCAAACGCGATGACGTCACGTCGCAAACCACGGGGCTGCCCAGGCAGTCCCTGTGGCATCTCCTTTGAGTAAAGACCTGTTTAATTGCTCTCCTGTGTCGATCTCAGTTATTCGTAGGAATTCGTTAATTCCTACATTGGTGACCCCGTTTTTGTGAACGTTTTCACAGAAGAGCACAGCATGGAAGCAAACGCCGTTTCACTAAAGCTACCGCAGTTCTGGGAGCAGCAAGCACCCTCGTGGTTTATTCAGGTCGAGGCCCAGTTCGCCCTGAGGAACATCGATGCGGATCAGACCAAATATCTTTGTGTGGTCTCCACACTCGACAGCTCTACCGCCTCTCGGATCGTCAGCCTCCTCGAAAGCCCCCAACGGAGCGCAAGTATGAAACCCTCAAAGCACGGTTACTGCAGGTTTTCGGGCTCACAAAATCGGAGCGCGCCCGTTGATTACTCACTATGCCCGGACTCAGGGACTCCAAGCCTTCAGAGTTGATGAGCCAAATGCTCACACTCCTGGGCTCAGAACGGGAATGTTTCCTCTTCCACGAGATTTTCCTCAGCCAACTGCCTGAACAGGTGCAAGCTGCCCATGCCTGTTCTGAAATTGAAGACTGCGCAACACTCGCTGCGGAGGCTGACAAAATTTTAGCTGTAACTCGGCAGTACTGCGCCGCCCCAGCTCGTCAGCCTGCTGGGCTGTGTTTCTACCACGCGCAGTTCAGCGCGAAGGCGAAGCGTTGCCGCCCTCCCTGTAGTTTTCCCCCAAAAAACCAACAACTTACACTGCGACCACCGAGGAACGGGTCTAACGGGCACCCCACGGCCGCGATGGCGGTCGGCAACGCGGGAAAATTGCTGTTCATCACTGATACTCTCTCCGTTCGTCGTTTTCTGTGCGACACCGGAGCGCAGTGCAGCATTTTACCCACGTCCGCCCTCGATGTGCAGATGGGGAATCACGGCCCTGCCCTTGAAGTGGCCAATGGCGGAACTATTCGGACCTTCGGCAGACGGCGAGTGGAGTTGTGCCTCGGGGGGAAACGTTTTCACTGGGAGTTTGTTACGGCCAAAGTTTCCCAGCCCCTCCTCGGCACGGATTTCCTGTGCGCCAACAGCCTCCTGATCAACATTAGGAACCAGCGGCTGATCACGCAGCAACTTTTAATTCTCTTCCGTGTTACCGCAGTAACACTACGTCACGCACCGTTTCCTGTGCGTTCCCGACTCCTGATGAGTTCGCTCGCCTGCTCAGCGAATTCCCCGACCTGACAAGACCCACGTTCTCCTCCACAACCACAAAACATGGTGTGGAGCACATCATCACCACCAACGGCCCCACCCGGTCTACGCGCGGGCCCGGCGCCTGGAACCTGGCGGTCGCAAAGGCGGAGATCGCAACCATGGAAAGGTTAGGGATTATTCGCCGGTCGAATAGTCCCTGGTTTTCGCCCCTCCATATCGTCCCGAAGCCTGGCGGCGGATGGCGGCCATGTGGCGACTTTCGACGGCTAAACGACGCCACCACTCCTGATCGGTACCTGATCCCCCATATCCAGGATTTCTCTGCCCATTTGGCAGGGAGCACCGTGTTCTCAAAAGTCGACTTCATCCGGGGCTACCACCAGGTCCCAGTTCATCCACAAGACGTCCAGAAGACCGCAGTCATCACCCCATTCGGCCTCTTCGAGTTTTTACGGATGCTGTTTGGGTTAAAGAACGCAGCCCAGGCTTTCCAAAGCCTGATGGACTCTGTGCTGCGGGACCTCAAGTTCCTCTTCGTCTACCTGGACAATATTCTAATTGCCAGTCCTACCAAAGAAGAACATACCTGTCATCTACGCACCCTTTTTCGACGCCTCAGCCAACACGGCCTGATTATCAACCCGGCCAAGTGTCAGTTTGGCCTGCACCAAATTGATTTCCTGGGACATCGCATCACCTCAGAGGGAGCGGTTCCTTTACCTTCGAAGGTAGAGGCGGTGACATCTTTTCCATGCCCGCAGAACATAAAGGCCCTGCAGGAATTCCTAGGCATGGTAAATTTTTACCACCGTTTCGTGCCTAAGGCGGCACTACTCATGCGGCCCCTGTACGAGGCCCTCAAGGGCAAGACTGGCAAGAACCCGGTAGACTGGACGGAGGACATGGCCCAAGCGTTCGCCGACATCAAAAGCCCCTTAGCCAACGCCACCATGCTGGCGCACCCGCTGCCAGGAGCCACCATCGCCCTCACCACCGACGCATCGGACTACTCAGTCGGTGCCGTGCAACAGCAGTGGATGAACGGGACGTGGCAGCCGTTGGCATTCTTCAGCCGTCAACTACGGCAGAACGAGAGAGCATACAGAATGTTCGACCGGGAGTTGCTCACCCTTTTTCTGGCCACCCGCCATTTTCGGTTCCTTCTGGAAGGACGTCCTTTCACCGCCTTTGCGGGCCATAAGCCGCTGACCTTTGCCATGTGCAAGGCCGCCGAACCGTAGTCAGCTCGACAGCAGCGTCAACTGACCTACATATCCGAATTCACCACGGATATACAGCACGTGGCCGGTAAGGACAACCTGGTGGCAGACTGCCTCTCCCGCGCGATCGTCAATACGGTTCATTTGGGCATCGACTACACCCTCATGGCAGTGGACCAAGCCTCAGACCCGGAGGTCCAGGCTTACAGAACGGCCATCACTGGCCTCCAGTTGGCCGACGTCAAGTTCCATTCGGCAGGTACCACGCTGTTGTGTGACGTCTCCGTACAGGATCCTCGCCCTGTCGTGCCGGTCGTCTGGCGCCGCAAAGTGTTCGACGCCATACATGAGTTGTTACACCCTGGAATGAAGGCCTCTCAGAAACTGATGTCAGCGAAATTCGTATAGCATGGCATGCACAAAGATGTCCGCGACTGGGCCGACACCTGCGTGGTCTGCCAAAGGCTAAGGTACAGCGCCACATCAAAGCTCCGTTGGCTGCCTTCACAGTTCCGGAGCGACGTTTTGACCATGTCAACGTGGACCTGGTAGGACCACTCCCACCCTCCCATGGTTTTTCACACATCCTGACCACGGTTGACCGCACCACCAGATGGCCAGAGGCGGTCCCCGTCATCCACTACTTCGGCGGACGTGGCCAGGGCGTTCATTTCCTCCTGGATCGCCCGTTTCGGAGTGCCCGCAGATATTTCGTCAGACAGGGGGCCGCAGTTCTCCTCCGAACTCTGGAATGCAGTGGCCCAGGGACTCAGTGTCAAATTACACCGCACCACAGCCTACCACCCACAGGTGAATGGCCTCTGCGAACGCTTCCACCGTTCAATGAAAGCCGCCCTGAGGGCCAGCCTCCAGGACGCTGGATGGGCAGACAAGCTACCGTGGGTCCTGTTGGTCCTTCGCACGGCCCCCAAAGACGACCTTCACTCTTCAGCGGAGCTTGTCTATGGTCAGCTGCTGCGAGTCCCAGGGGACTTCCTACCAACATCGACAGAGCCATGGTCTGCGTCTGCCCAGCTTGCTAGTCACCAAGAGGCAGCTAGATGTTTCGCACCGGTGCCCACTTCGCACCACGGGCCGCAGAGGTCACACGTTCCCATGGAGCTTCACAAGGCGGAATACGATTTTATTCACCATGATGCACATAGAGATCCGCTCAAGGCCCCATATACCAGTCCCTTCCGCATGTTGGAAGCAGGGGACAAAACCTTCACGGTAGATGTCGGTGGTAAACCAGACCACATTTCGGTCGACCGCTTAAAGCCAGCGCATTTAGACCTCAACCGCCCCATCGAGACAGCACAACCGCCGAGACAGGGTCGACCACCCATCATCGTTACGGCAGATCAAGTGCGACCGCCCGCCAAACCGTCAGCCGCCCAGCAGCCTCTGCCTCGAGAGTACAGGAGTCGTTCTGACAGGCTTGTCAGACCCCCTCACCGTTTGACTGTCTGTTAAAGCGAATTCTGGGGGGGCACATGTGGCAGGACCACTGAATGACTCTGGATAACTGTATATAATTCCCTTTAATGATGTTCTAAAACCAGCCTAAACCTGTATCATTGCGTTAGGCATTACTGTGTTTCGTATATAGAGTTTGCATGTACGGGGCGTGGCCCCTTTAAGAGCGCGGGAAAACACGGGCAAACGCGATGACGTTACGTCGCAAACCACGGGGCTGCCCAGGCAGTCCCTGTGGCATCTCCTTTGAGTAAAGACCTGTTTAATTGCTCTCCTGTGTCGATCTCAGTTATTCGTAGGAATTTGTCAATTCCTACAAAGTGATGCACTTTGGGAGGACTAATATGGAAAGACAGTGAACTCTAAATGGTACGATTTTGAAAAGTGTAGATGAGCAGAGGCACCTTGGTGTCAATATACACAAATCCTTAAAGGTTGCAGGGCAAGTTGATAGGGGTTTAAAAGCATATGGGTTACTTGTGTTTATAAATAGAAGAAAAGAATATAAAAGGAAAGAGATCATGCTAGAACTTTATAAATCACTGGTTAGGCCACAGCTGGAGTATTGTGGACAATTCTGGGCCCCACACTTCAGGAAAGATGCAAAGGCCTTTGAAAGGGTACAGGAGGTTTACCAGGATGTCACCAGGGATGAGGGACTTCAGTTATGAGGTCATGGATTTAAAATCATTGGCAAAAGATCGAGAGGGGAGATGAGGAGAATTTTTTTCACTCAGAGTTGTCGGGATCAGGAACGCTCCACCTGAAAAGGTGGTGGAAGCTGATTCCATCAATAATTTTAAAAGGGAGCTGGACAGGTACTAGAGGGTGAGGAACTGTCGGGGTTACGGTCCCTTAGATGAGACTGGGAAATTAATGGTGGGAAATATGGAGATGGCAAAAACACTGAATGAATATTTTGTATCAGTCTTTACAGTAGAAGACACTAAGAATATCCCAACACTGGACAAACAGGGGGCTATAGGGGGGGAGGAGCGAAACACGATCAAAATCACTAAGGAAGTGGTACTCGGTAAAATAATGGGACTCAAGGCGGATAAATCACCTGGACCTGATGGATTACATCCGAGGGTCTTGAGGGAAGTGGCGGTCGGGATTGTGGATGCATTGGTAATAATTTTCCAAAACTCCCTGGACTCAGCAAAGGTCCCGGCAGACTGGAAAACTGCTAATGTAACGCCCTTATTTAAAAAGGGCAGTAGGCAGAAGGCTGGAAACTATAGACCGGTTAGCCTAACATCTGTGGTAGGTAAAATATTGGAGTCCATTATTAAGGAGACAGTAACAGGACATTTGGATAATCATAATTTAATAGGACAAAGTCAGCATGGTTTTATGAAGGGGAAGTCATGTTTGACAAATTTGCTGGAGTTCTTTGAGGAAGTAACATATAGGGTGGATAAAGGGGAACCAGTGGACGTAGTGTATTTAGACTTCCAAAAGGCATTTGACAAGGTGCCACACAAAAGATTATTGCTTAAGATAAAAAATCACAGGATTGGGGGTAATATTCTGGCATGGATAGAGGATTGGCTATCTAACAGAAGGCAGAGAGTTGGGATAAATGGTTCATTCTCGGACTGGCAATCAGTAACTAGTGGTGTTCCACAGGGGTCAGTGCTGGGTCCCCAACTCTTTACAATCTATATTAACGATTTGGAGGAGGGGACCGAGTGTAACATATCAAAGTTTGCAGATGATACTAAGATGGGAGGGAAAGTAGTGAGTGAGGACATAAAAAACCTGCAAGGGGACATAGACAGGCTAAGTAAGTGGGCAGAGATTTGGCAGATGGAATACAATACTGGAAAGTGTGAGGTTATGCACTTTGGCAGGAAAAATCGTAGAGCAAGTTATTATCTTAATGGCAAGAAACTGGAAAGTACTGAAGTACAAAGGGATCTGGGGGTCCTGGTGCACGAAACTCAAAAGGTTAGTATGCAGGTGCAGCAAGTGATTAAGAAGGCCAATGGAATGTTGGCTTTCATTGCTAGGGGGATAGAATATAAAAATAGGGAGGTATTGCTTCAGTTGTACAAGGTATTGGTGAGACCGCTCCTGGAATACTGCATATAGTTTTGGTGTCCATACTTAAGAAAAGACATACTTGCTCTCGAGTCAGTACAAAGAAGGTTCACTCGGTTAATCCCAGGGATGAGGGGATGGACATATGAGGAGAGGTTGAGTAGATTGGGACTCTACTCATTGGAGTTCAGAAGAATGAGAGGCGATCTTATTGAAACATATAAGATTGTGAAGGGGTTGGATCGGGTGGATGCGGGGAGGATGTTCCCGATGATGGGTGAAACTAGAACTAGGGGGCATAGTCTTAGAATAAGGGGCTGCTCTTTCAAAACTGAGATGAGGAGGAACTACTTCACTCAGAGGGTGGTAGGTCCATGGAATATGCTGCCCCAAAATGCTGTAGAAGCTACATCATCACATAAATTTAAAACAGAAATAGACAGTTTCCTAGAAATAAAGGGAATAAAGGGTTATGGGGAGCGGGCAGGAATTTGGACATGAGTCTAGGTTCGGATCGGTCATGGCCCTGTGGGTAGCGGAGCGGGCCCAGGGGCCGTGTAGCCTGATCCTGCTCCTATTTCGTGTGTCTAATTCTGTTAGATTCAGGAGATGGTTCTGTGATAGTGGATTGGCGGTTAGGATCAGATCAGCCGTGATCTTATTGAATGGCGGAGCAGGCTCGAGGGGCCGATTGGCCTACTCCTGCTCCTATTTCTTATATGTTCTAACAAGCGGGGATGTGGGACTGAGCACGGCTGTTCTTTCTAAAAGCCAGCACAGGCACGACGGGCCAAATGGCCTCTTTCTGTGCTGTAAGTTTCTATGATTCTATGGAACACGATCTTCCCTCAACAAATCCATGCTGGCTCTCCATGATTAGTCCATGCTTGTCCAAGTGGCAGTTAATTTTCTGCATGATTATTGTTTCTAAAAGCTTCCCCATCACTGATGTTAAACTGACCGGCCTGTAATTGTCAGGTTTATCCTGCTCCCCTTTTTTGAACAAGGGTGTAACATCTGCAATCCTCCAGTCCTCTGGCACCACCCCTGTATCTAAGGAGGATTGGAAGATTGTGGCCAACACCTCCGCAATTTCTACCCTTACTTCCCTCAGCAACCTAGGATGCATCCCATCCGGCCCGGGTGACTTACCCACTTTAAGTACCACCAGTCTTTCTAGTACCTCCTCTTTATCTATTTTTATCTCATCCAGTATCCCAGCAACCCCCTCGTTTACCGTAGCTTTGGCAAAGTCCTCTTCCTTGGTAAACACTGATGCAAAGTACTCATTTAGTACTTCAGCCATGCCTTCTGCTCCACCAATAGATCTTCATTTTGGCCCCTAATCGACCCAATCACTCCTCTGACAACTCTTTTACTGCTAATATGCATATAGAAGACCATCGGATTCCCTTTTATGTTAGCGGCCAATCTATTCTCATACTATCTGTTTGCCCCTCTTATTTTCTTTTTCATTTCTCCTCTGTACTTTTTATATTCAGCCTGATTCTCCCTTGGATTATCAAGCTGACATCTGTCATACGCCCCCTTTTTTGGCTTCATCCTGCTCTTCAACTCCTTTGTCACCCAGGAAGCTATGTCCAATGTACCTGGACTTTACCCAAACCATCTCCTCTTTAAAGGCCGCCCATTGCTCCATTACATTTCTGCCTGCCAGTCTTCGACTCCAGTTTACCCGGGACAGATCCCTCCTCAATTTGCTGAAATTAGCCCTCCTCCAGTTAAGTATTTTTATTCTAGATTGCACCTTGTCCTTCTCCATAACTAAGCTAAACATTACAATGCTATGACCACTATTCATGAGACGCTCCCCAACTATGACATTCTCCACTTGACCCACTTCATTCCCCAGGCCTAGATCCAGCAATGCCTCCTTCCTCATTGGACAGGAAACATACTGATCAAGAAAATTCTCCTGAAAACACTTCAGAAATTCTTCCCCTTCTCTACCCTTAACACAATCACAGCCCCATTCAATATCTGGGTAGTTAAAGTCTCCCATTATCACTACTCTATAGTTCTTGCACCTCTCTGTAATTTCCCTGCAAATCTGTTCCTCTCTCTCCTTCCCACTATTTGGTGGCCTATAAAATACACCAAGTAGCGTGATAGCTCCTCTATTGTTTCTCAACTCCAACCAAACAGATTCGGTCTTTCACTCCTCGAGGACATTCTATCTTTCTAGCACTGTAATATTTTCCTTAATCAAAACTGCTACCCCTCCTTTTTTTACCTTCCCTATATTCCTGAATACCTTGTACCCAGGAACATTGAGCATCCAATCCTCCCCTTTTTCACACCAGGTCTCAGTTATCACCACTATATCATATTCCCATGTGGCGACTTGAGTCTGCAGCTCACCAACCTTATTAACCACACACACTTTGTGCATTTCCACACATGCACTCCAAACCTAACTTAAATCTCTCTGTATTTTCTATGACCCCACCTAATTCTGTAGTATTTCTAACCCAAACTGTCTCTCCCAGTCCTCTTTGCACCTTGTTTCTACTTTTTAATACATCTTGGTGCCCAACCCCCTGCCGAATTAGTTTAAAACCTCCTTCACAGCTCTAGATAACCTGCCCGCGAGGATATTGGTCCCAGCTCTGTTCAGGTGTAACCCGTCCATCTTGAACAGGTCCCTCCTGCCACAGAACTGGTCGCAATGTTCCAGGAATCTGAAGCCCTCCCTCCTGCACCATGTCTCTAGCCACACATTAACCTGCCATATCCTCCTATTTCTACTCAGTAGCGCATGACACTGGGAGTAATCCTCCCAGAGATTACTACCTTTGAGATCCTGCTTTTTAACTTCCTCCCTAGCTCCTTAAACTCTGACTGCAGGACCTCAATCCTCTTCCTCCTCATGTCGTTGGTTCAGACATGGACCACGACTTCTGGCTCTTCCCCTTACCCACACCGCCCCCCCCACCCATCCTGAAGAGTGTTCTGCACCTTCTCCGTGATGTCCCTTACCCTGGCACCAGGGAGGCAACATACCATACGGGTCTCACGTAGACGGTGGCAGAACTGCCTGTTTGTTCCCCCATCAACTCTCCAATTACTACTGCATTCCTACACTAAGTCCTTTACTTCAAAGTGCCTGGCTGCGGGGTGGCCACCTCCTGGAACCTGCGATCCAGGAAACATTCTTTTACCCGTATGCCCTGCAGTGAATCCAGCTGCCCCTCAAGCTCAGAAGCCCTCAGCGTGAGTTCGAGCAGCTGGAGGCACTTCCTGCAAACATGGGCCTCCGGGATACATGAAGCGTCCTGATGTTCCCACATGGCGCAGGAATTGCAGGCTACGGGTCAAAGCTGTCCCTCCATTTTAATTAGAAACTTAAAATAAACTCCTTAAATATAAAGTGATTATTTATATAATTGCTGTTAACTAGAGCTAAACTACACTGCTATTTTTCTATTCGTTCCTCAAAGCGAACTAACCAAAGACTAAATTATTTACTCTAGTTTAACAAGAACCACTGAGCTACTAAACACACAGAAACTAAATATTAGATAGAGATACTTACCTTAGAATCCTCGGGTTCTGAGGTCCACCCTTTTTGAGTTGGGCGTGAGAAACCATCTTCCTCCTTTCCACAGAATTCCTACTATCATCAAGTTCTCATCTTCCACTCTGCTTGCGATCCACCCAGTTCTGTGCCCAAGTTCTGGGGAGTTATGTGGAGAGACTGGATAAGCTGGGGCTGTTTGCCTTAGAGTAGAGACGGTTAAGAGGAGAGTTGATAGAGCTGTTGAAAAGCACGATGGGCCGAATGGCCTCCTTCTGTGCTGCATCATTCTATGATTCTATCCCTGCGATTTCCCAGGATAACCCTGCGCTTTCCTACTGTTAGAAAAAAGTTATTTGATTTCTTCAAATGGCCCCGATTAGTTATGGCGACTCTCACTCAGATGCACGAACATAGAAACATAGAAGATAGGAGCAGGAGTAGGAGTAGGCCATTCATGGCTGATCATCCAAACTCAGTACCCTGTCCCTGCTCTCTCCCCATATCCCTTGATCCCTTTAGCCTTAAGAAATATATCTAACTCCTTCTTGAATATATTTAATGAATTGGCCTCTACTGCCTTCTGTGGTAGAGAATTCCACAGGTTCAACACTCTCTGGCTGAAGAAATTCCTCCTCATCTCTGTCCTAAATGGCTTATCCCTTATCCTTAGACTGTGACCCCTGGTTCTGGACTCCCCTGCCATCGGGAACATCCTTCCTGCATCTAGTCTGTCTAGTCCTGTTAGATTTTTCTAAGTTTCAATGAGATCCCCTCTCATTCTTCTAAACTCCACCGAGTATAAGCCCAATCGACCCAATCTCTCTTCATACGTCATCCCTGCCATCCCAGGTATCAGTCTGGTGAATCTTCGCTGCACTCCCTCCATGGCAAGAACATCCTTCCTCAGATAAGGTGACCAAAACTGCACACAATACTCAAGGTGTGGTCTCACCAAGGCCCTGTACAACTGCAGCAAGACATCCTTGCTCCTGTACTCGAATCCTCTCGCTATGAAGGCCAACATACCGTTTGCCTTCTTAACCGCCTGCTGCACCTGCATGCTTACCTTCAGTGACTGGTGCACAAGGACACCCAGGTCGCGTTGCACTTCCCCTTTTCCCAATCTATTGCTGTTCAGATAATAATCTGTCTTCCTGTTTGTTGGATCCGTGATTCTGAGGATATGCTGTTATTCAATAATCACACGGATGCTGTAACTTAACAATAAACAGGTCTTTACTGGAGGAGGGTAGTCTCAAGACTGGGGGTACAGAGGCATGCGCAAAGCTTATATACAGGTGTGGTCACTGCCGGTACTACAGTATACAGGAGCTGTAAAAGTAGTTCTGACTTAAAGGCACATACACTACAATTCCTCCCCTTTTAGATTAGTAGTACCCCGAATATTCAAATAACAATTAACACTTTAACATGTACATTAAACAACAATAGTCCATTTATAGATTCACTCTTTGGGGCGGCTTCCTGACCCTTTCGGGATAGTGCCTTTCCGGAAGTTCTTGTTCTTGGTGCAGAGGCGATTCTGACCCCTTTTCATCGGGTAGTTCATCGGGTTCCACTGCTACTGGTTCTGAGGTAGATGCTACCGGTATGTCGGGTTCATCCCCAGGTACTCGAGACATGGGGTTGACGCGTTCCTGTGATGCTAAGATCTGATCGACGTGGCGTCTCACAATGTTCTCCCCGACATCCACTGTGTACATCAATGGCCCCTGCCTTGTGCATATCGTTCCAGGTTGCCATTTCTCTGTTCGATAGTCACGGGCCAAGACTGGTTGCCCTACATTGAAGCTCCTTGTCGGCTTCTCATTGATGTGCTGGAATTGTTTGTCCTCAACATTTCTTCACACATTTGGTCTGAGCAAGTCCAGACGAGATCGCAACCTTCGGTTAAAGAACATCATGGCCGGGGTCTGGTTGGTAACTGCATGTGTCGCGTTTCGGTAGGCTAATAAGAAATTGTCCATCTTATGCTGTAGTGGAATTTCATCGTCGCACATGGCCTTTATCGCCTTCTTAAAGGTTTGTACGAACCTCTCAGCCAATCCATTTGTGGCTGGATGATACGGGGCGGATGTGTAATGCCTTACCCCATTCCTTCTCATAAATTTTTGAAACTCGTCGGACACAAACTGTGGTCCATTATCAGAGCAAATCTGCTCTGGCAAACCGTTTCTGGCAAATATGGTCCGTAGGACTGCAATCGTTTTCTCTGTAGTGGTTGAAGACATTTTTATCACCTCAGGCCACTTTGAATGAGCATCCACTGCTATTAAGAACATTGAGTCCATGAATGGACCAGCGAAATCAATATGCACCCGTTGCCATGGAGAGGAGGGCCACTCCCATGGGTGTAGAGGGGCATGTGGTGGTGCATTTTGGACCTTCTGGCATCCTAAGCAGCTCTTAGTTAGGTCTTCGATTTGTTGATCGATTCCCGGCCACCACACAAGCCCTAGCAAGGCTTTTCATTTTCACTCCCCCCAAATGACCTTCATGTAGCTCATTTAGCACTCTCTCCCTTAACTTGGGTGGAATCACCACTCTAGATCCATACATCACTGTCCCCTGGCATACTGACAGCTGTTCTCTTCTGGATGAGAATGCTGGCAACAGTGAGTCGCCATGTGTTGGCCATCCCCTCACCGTCAAATCATATATCCGAGACAGCGTCGGATCATTGCGGGTCTCCTTCTCTATATCCGCGTTCGTTACTGGCAATCGTTCAATTATTGACGAATAAAATATCTCGATAGGGTCCACTGCTGGTGCTTCCTCCACAGTAGGCAGTGGCAGGCGCGATAGCCCATCAGCGTTCCCATGCTGTTTCGTGCCTTTATATTCTATTTCATATTGATTCACCCCTAGAAACAGGGACCATCTTTGTAACCGCTGTGCCGTCATCACTGGAACGCCCTTCTCAGGATTAAAGATGGAGGCAAGTGGTTGGTGGTCAGTCAGCAAGGTGAACTTTTGCCCATGCAGATAGTGGTTGAATTTTTTTACTCCCCATACTAGGCTGAGGGCCTCCCTGTCAATCTGGGCGTAGTTGCGCTCGGCTGAGGTTAGTGACCGAGACGCAAAGGCTACTGGCCTCTCCAACCCGTCTGGGAATTTGTGCGACAGCACCGCTCCAATACCATAGGGTGATGCACACATGCCAAATGAATTGGTAGTGCTGGGTTGAAATGGGCCAACACCTCTTTTGATGTGATCAATTCTTTACACTTCTGGAAAGCTTGTCTACGTTCGTCATCCCACTTCCATGGTACCCGTTTGCAGTAGGGTGTTCAGTGGGTGTAATACCGTGGACAAATTTGGTGAGAACTTGTGGTAGTAGTTTACCAGCCCGAGGAACGACCTCAGTTGTGACACATTTTCCGGTGCTGGAGCCTTGACTACTGCCTCAATCTTGTCAGGGGACTTATGTAACCCCTCTTCATCGATGACGTGGTCACAATACGAGATCTGTTTCTGGAAAAACTCGCACTTGTGGCGATTAGCTCGTAGCCCATACTCCTTTAATCTGGTGAGCACCTTCTCCAAGTTGGCGAGGTGATCACTGTCATTTTCGCCTGTGACCAAGATGTCGTCCAAATAACACTGGGTCCATGGAATCCCTTGCAGGACCTGATCCATCGCCCTTTGCCAGATAGCCGGAGCCGAGGCTACTCCGAACACCAGCCGGTTGTATTGATAGGGACCTTTATGAGTGTTAATCGTAAGGTATTGTTTCGAAGCTTCTTCTACCTCCATTTGCAAGTACGCCTGGGCTAGATCAATTTTGGTAAAGCGTTTACCTCCAGATAGCGAGGCGAAAATATCCTCAATTCGTGGAAGCGGATATTGTACCGTGTGAAGGACTGGGTTCACTGTCACCTTAAAATCCCCACAGATGCGGACCTTCTTTGGTTCCCCAGGCGTATTACTCAACGACCTCTTCATTACAGGAACGATGGGTGTAGCCCACTCGCTCCAGTCCACTTTGGACAGTACTCCTGAACGTTCCAACCCTTCCAGCTCTGCTTCAACAGCTGGTCTGATCGCATAAGGCACTGGTCTGGCCTTAAGAAACTTTGGGCTTGCATTTTCCTCTATTTTAATCGTTGCTGTTATGCCTTTTAGTGTTCCTAGTCCCTCCTGGAACACTTCTTTTGCGTCAGTTAGCATTTTTGACAGTCGTCCAGGTGTGACGTCGTCATCCTTTTTGGCCTCAACCTTCAGTGCCTGTATGGAATGCCAATCTAATTGTATCTTCCGGATCCATTCACGTCCTAGCAGTGGTGGTCCTCCATCTGGCAATACATATATATCCATTTTAGGTATTTCCTGGCCTTTATATATCACTTTCACCCTTATTTTTCCTTTGGGGTAGACTTTTTGCCCCGTATACGTCTTCAAGACAATCTCTGTAGCTTTCAAGGGTATATGTGAAAATAGCCACTTGTAGTCCCTTTGATTTATGACTGTTAGGGCTGATCCTGTGTCCAATTCCATTTCCACTTGGACTCCGTCTATCTTGAGTGTAACCCAGATAGTCTGGTGATCCTCCATTTCGGTTACCTTATGTAGTTTCAGACAACCCAGCTCCTTGCTTCCGGAGTCTGTGTCACTTTTCTGTTCGTCTGAACCACTGTCCATCACCTGGTGTACCTTTCTGTACTTCTCCTGTGGAGATTTCTTACTGTTGGTTTTCTTCTCAGACCTGCAGACTCTTGCTATGTGTCCTGCTTTCCCACACTGTCTGCACACTTGGTCCTTGAACCAACAATCTTTCTGGTCATGTGTTGTTCTGCCGCAGCGATAGCACTTCCCTGTTCCACAGGACATTTCATTGGTGCCATATTCTTGCGGTCTCCGTTGTATCTCTGCAGCGCCCCTTGCGGCTGCTTCGTGTGATACTGCCATACTGAAAGCTTTGTCCAGCGTAAGATCCTTTTCTGATAGAAGCCGTTTCTGGGTTCCTTCACTTTGTAGCCCACACACAAACTTGTCCCTTAACGTATCTGCTAGTCCCGCTCCAAACTGGCAGTGTTTCGATAGCTTGCGCAGTTCCGTTAGGTACTCAGCATTGCTTTCGTCTTTGTGTTGGTTCCTTTTATGGAACTTAAATCGTTCTGCTATCAGCAGCAGTGTGGGGTTTAAGTGGTCCTGTAGGATTTCTACTATGCTTTCGAAATTCTTGTTCACTGGCTTCTCTGGGGTTATTAGATTTCGCAGTAACCCATAAGTTTTTGCACCCATGGAATTTAACAAAACCAGTGCTTTATTAGCATCTGGCACTTCATTCGCCCTGCAGTACACCTCAATACGTTCCACATATGTCGCCCAATCTTCGACTTCATTGTCAAATGTAGAGATACTGCCACTCTTCGGCATCCCTGGGTGTGAGTTAACTGTCAAAAATGGCGTCTCCCGCGCTTCCCCTTCTTCTCCGCTGGCACAAAATGGCGTCTCCCGCGCTCTCCCTTCTTCTCCCCGCGGACCCTGTTCAGCCCGTGAGTCCTGGCTGTGCTCTGCGCGTTCTTTTTTTAAAAAAAATTATTCGACGCCGCTCAGTCTTGAACCCGGCTGTTTCTTTACCCTCTCTCTCTCCGGTTTGTTTTCTTTTTCTCGACGCCGCTCGGTGTTCAACCCCCGGCTGCGCCCTGCGCGTTTCAACCTCTGTCTTACCCCGTCGATGCTGCTCGGCTTTCTCTCCGTCGTCGGTCGGCTCCAGCCGCCGCTGCTCGGGAAGGGTCTGCGCTGGACCTGTCGTCAGTCTCTTGCTGATCGTCGTGGCTGGGGAACCAAGCCCGGCTCTCCACAGCCTCCCCTGCGATGTTCACTCTCTGCCTGACGACTGGGCGGTTGCTCGTGGTCGACGCCCGTGTTCCTGGCCTCGACTTTTTTTTTGTTGCAGGTAGATTCGAATCGACACTCATCGCCACTGTTGGATCCGTGATTCTGAGGATATGCTGTTATTCAATAATCACACGGATGCTGTAACTTAACAATAAACAGGTCTTTACTGGAGGAGGGTAGTCTCAAGACTGGGGGTACAGAGGCATGCGCAAAGCTTATATACAGGTGTGGTCACTGCCAGTACTACAGTATACAGGAGCTGTAAAAGTAGTTCTGACTTAAAGGCACATACACTACACTGTTTTTGCCACCAAAGTGGATAACCTCGCATTTATCCACATTATTATACTGCATCAGCTATGCATCTGCCTAATCACCCAACCTGTCCAAATCATACTGGAGTTTCTCTGCATCCTCCTCACAGCATACAGGCCCACCCAGCTTTGTGTCAGAGACTTACAGTTTACAAGCCCTGCACTCTTAACATGGAATGAATGAAGTATTAATTTTGTTCATATCTTTAAAAACTAGTAAGATACTTACACACTGAAATGAGTGAACTTGTGGCTAACTTGTCATCTGCCCATAGATCTTTGCTGCTTCAAACCAAATCCTGCACATTGCAATCCATCCACAAAATGCTGGTTTTCAGCTCCTCGTTTTCTAGATGCAAATTCTTCTAAATGTGGCTGGGGAACTGTGCTATTCCAAAGTCAGGGGAGGTCAAGAGATGGCTGTAGAAGAGAGATCCAGGCCATTCTGGGAGACAGTCAGTGAACCTCTCCGATCAATGTCCTCCTGGACAGTAATCTTGAATACGTATAGCAGCGCAATGTCAGTGCTTAATGCCTTAGCTCGAACCATTTGAATGTACAGCAAGAAGAAAACAGTCGCCTGGGAATAAATGATGCAAATACTGACAGACCATCATACACGCCAACAAGCAATGCGAATGACTGAGTTTTGCAATTGAGATTACTTTGCAAACCAGAGTCACAGCACCATGTGTGTCTGCACAGCCTGCCACCAGAAGATGGTCTCGAGTCACTTTAGTAACAATATGCTGAGTTTTCGCTAATGCTTTAATCCAGGTGATTCACTGAGGTAGTGAATTTCACTTCCCTCTTCTCCAATCTATCCCTGGGAATCGCTGTGACAAACATTGGAAATCTTTCGGGTCAGCCGTGGCTCAGTGGGCAGCACTCTTGCCTCCGAGTCAGAAGGTTGTGGGTTCAAGTCCCACACCAGAGACTTGAGCACAAAAATCTAGGCTGACACTCCAGTGCAGTGCTGAGGGAGTGCTGCTCTGTCGGAGGTGCCCTCTTTTGGATGATACGTCAAACCAAGTTCCCCTCATCCCTCTCAGGTGGATGTAAAAGATTCCGTGGCACTACTTCGAAAAAGAGCAGGGGAATTCTCTGCAGGGCTGTCCTGGCCAATGTTTGTCCCTCAACCAACATCACTGAATCAGATTATCCGGTCATTATCACGTTTGTGGGATCTTGCTGTACGCAAATTGGCTGCCACGTTTCCTGCATTACAACAGTGACTACACTTCACAAAATTACTACATTGGCTGTAAAGCACTTTGGGACGTTCTGAGGTTGTAAAAGGCGCTGTATAAATGCAAGTCTTTCTTTTGGTTTTATAAGGGCAACTCGCTGTTAGAAATTACATCTGCCAGCTGTCTCTCTGGGATGCGAGACAGGAAGAGGCGGACTGTAGGAATACAAGACTGTTTATTAAGAACCATAGAAGTTTACCACATAGAAAGAGGCCTTCCACCCATCAATTGGTGTAAGCTCTTCACTGGAGCAATCCAAAACTAATCCCACAGCCCTGCGCTCTCCCCACAACTCTATGTTTCTCTGCTTCAAACATTTCTCTAGTTTATCCTTAAAAGGTGCAATGATCTCTGTGGCAAAACATTTCAGGCTCCAACAACCCTCAGTGTAAAGATATTTCCCCTCATTGCTCTCCTCACTCAATGACAACTTTAAATTGAAGCCACCTCGTCACTGACTCCCCAACCAGTAGAAATAGTCCATCCAGCTTCAGCCTATCAAAACCCTTCATTATATTAAAACCCTCTATTCAACCTTCTCTTAGCCTTCTTGCTGGAGTGGAAATAGGCCCAGTATCTCAAGTCTGTTATAACTATAGTCTCATCCCTGAGATCATTCAAGTGAACCGATGCTGTGTGCTCTCTCTGACGTAAACTTGAGCTCATCCAAAACTCTGCTGCCTGTATCCTAACTCGCACCAAGTCCCGTTCACCCATCACCCCTGTGCTCGCTGACCCGTGTCCTAACTCGCACCAAGTCCCGTTCACCCATCACCCCTGTGCTCGCTGACCCGTGTCCTAACTCGCACCAAGTCCCGTTCACCCATCACCCCTGTGCTCGCTGACCCGTGTCCTAACTCACACCAAGTCCCGTTCACCCATCACTCCTGTGCTCGCTGACCCGTGTCCTAACTCACACCAAGTCCCGTTCACCCATCACCCCTGTGCTTGCTGACTGCATTGGCTCTTGTTCCACCAACACCTTGATTTTAAATTCTCATCCTTGCATTCAAATTCCTCCACAGCCTCGCCCCTCCCCATCTCTGTAACCTCCTCTAGCCCTACAACTCTCCGAGATCTCTGCGCTCTTCCAATTCTGGATCTTGTACATCCCTGATTTCCTTCGTTCCACCATTGGTGGCCGTGCCTTCAGCTGCCTAGGCCCCAAGCTCTGGAATTCCCTCCCTAAACCTCTCTGCCTCTCTATCCTCCTTTAAGACGCTCTTTAAAACCTACCTCTGACCGAGCTTTTGTCACCTGTCCCAATATCTCATGTGGCTCGGTGTCGAATTTTGTTTGATAACGCTCCTGTGAAGTGCCTTGGGACGTTTTACTACGTTGAAGGCACTATATTAATGCAAGTTGTTGTTGATGTTGCACTGAAAGGTCTAACAGGACTATGTAACTATGAGGGCCGCTTCCAGTATTGCTTCCTTTCCAAACAGTCAGGACTGGTGTTGTCACAATGCGACAACTGATGCTCGATGCAATCAAGCTTGAAGGGCAATACCACCTTCGAAGAAACTGCTCCCACTTCAAAAGGGAAAATACCTTGAATAACCCACAAATTTTCTAGTGCTTGTCTATTGTGTGTACCACATGGGTGGGGAATAACAGGATTCCACACATGCGCCAGAGACTGGGGCCTGAATTCTGTTCTTTTGGGAGGGGAAACCAGAATGGGTCTTCTCCTTGCCCACTGCTGACATCTCTGACCATGTTGGAGATCCCAGGTCACACTAAATATTTTGGGTGGATGATTGTGCTATTCAGTTTCAACGTCTGGAGGGAGAGAGAGATAGGAAAGTAGCAGTTGTTTTTAATGTTCCTGGTTTCCTATTTCTTGGTGAACCCTACCTAGTTTCGCCAATGCTTGGCGATCAATTGCAGGTCTGAACGAACTTGAGGAAAACAGTGGTATTATTGCAGAGAATGTTTATTAGTGTGTAGCAACAGATTGAATGTGCTAGTAAATCAAGAAATACAAAATCAAATTAAGAATTCTTGAGAGCTTGTGCTCATGGTGAGTGGTATACCTGAGTGGACAGTCAACAATCGGATTACCTCACAGACCCACTGCAGACTCAGAAGGGCAGGTTTTCAATCCCTGACCCATTTCCCAAATTCAGACAGCCCAAGAACAGCTCCTCATTTAAAAAGATGTGCCCGTAGAAAGGCAGAAACAGCTGATTCCACACTCCACTACCCCCAGCAAGGAGTCAGACTGCGCTGCTGGCTCGCAGCAGCGGGCGCTGTATAGTCACGTTCACCTTCCACCTCTGCACTCTGCTCTGTGACCTTGCTGCACTCCCACTGAGAATGGCCACGAGCATTATCTGTCTGCTAGTGGAGCCAAGCACACTTCGTGTATAGTGCTCCCGTCTCAAAGTGAGGCTCTCTGCCGAAAGGCGGGGAAGGGGGTTAGAGTTTAGGTTTGGAGCAACATGAAAGTTCACACAGGGCTGCTGAGCCCAAGTATGGGGTTCCCAACTCTGGCTGGCTGTATTCCTGGAGATTTCATCCCATGACCTCCTCCCTCCAACAGCCCACCCCTATGTTACTCCCACTGGTCGGCCAACACGTCCATTCTTGCAGCTCAAAGCCTTCCCAGCCAATTGGAATGCGAATAGACTCTTCATTACCCAATTGGATGATTCTTGACTGTTAATCAAAACAGCCTTTTCTATCTCATCTCCAACATTTTTATAATAACTAATAACCAAAATATATTTTTTTAAATGCCCCTGTGATTTTTTCCTGGGTGTTGCTCCCAGCAGTGACTCCAGGCCAATCCTGGAGGGTTGGCAACCCCTGTCAACAACCATGTCCCCAGCAGACAACAGAAAATCTGCAACCAGGAGATGTCAGACTCCAGCCCATGTTCCCCATCCCCCTCCCCCCCGAGCTGATACTTCCAGCCTTACTCACCAAGCCCCGGACACAGTGGCCGTCGGTGTTGCCTGACTGCCCACCTGAGCTGCTGCGGCTAATTTGTACGCTCCTCTGAATCCTGATGCTGGAGTCCCTCTCCTCGAATGATTGCGGTAAAACAAGATTAAGAGAGGGGAAGAGAACAGGAAACGGGGGAAAGGAGCAAAAGAGCAGAGAGATAGGAAGACAGAATGGAGGAGAGAAATGGAGAGAGTAAAGTGAAGGAAAGAGTAAAACAGGTGAGGAAAGAGAGATAGAAGTGAAGGAGGAGAGAAAGAAGTAAAGGAAGAGAGAGACAGGTGATAACCTGATTATATACTTTACACAACACTGCAGCGAATCCCATATTAAACAGCACAAGCACAAAGAGATCTCAGTTGACACAGTGGGAGGGAGATTCCAGAGCATGGCTGAGAAAGATCACACAGCACATGCAAGCATCCCATGCATCATGGAACACAGCTCTTAAAACTGGGAGCCAGCTAAGACCAGGGGTCCACAAGGGAGTCCTGGGGGATCCTGACTGCCCTTCCTGTCCTACTGCTCACCACAAGCCTCTGGAGAACTCTGCATTCTGTATTTCTTTTGATTTGGTTGATGCATCTAATGTTTGTTGCTGCAGTTAGAGATATGCCAACAGATTGCAGCATTTACAAAGCTTCCAATCTGCTGGTTACTGTAAGTGAGGAGGAAGGGAATCAGTCTTTGTTCTATGTTTATTTAGCCAGCTCTCTCTGGAATGAAAGCCCTGACCTTTGAGCTCAGGGCCGCGTGCGACTCCAAACCTGGGAAACCCAACAAGATCCTGCTCTTTTATCCGGCGCTCAGCCGTCACATCAGGAGAATGCGTTTTATTTTCCTTAATCAAGAGAAATGGCCCGCCGGGCTTGGAGCTCAGGCAGTGAAGTGCCACATCCTGGAGCAGGAACCGACAAAAAGAGGGAGCATTGTTTTACACACAGGCACTAACAGATCCGCATCACTGGGGCAGGAACTGAACACTCTTTGCAGCTCTTTCCGTCACCAGATGCGTTCTTCACACGCTGCCCCAAGCCGGAGCATAAGTCATGCTTTACACAGAAACATAGAAGATAGGAGCAGGAGTAGGCCATTCGGCCCCTTGAGCCTGCTCCGCCATTCAATGAGATCATGGCTGATCATCCAAATTCAGTACCCCGTCCCTGCCTTCTCCCCATATCCCTTGATCCCTTTAGCCTCAAGAATATACTCCTTCTTGAATATATTTAATGAATTGGCCTCAACTGCCTTTTGTGGTAGAGAATTCCACAGGTTCACCACTCTGAGTGAAGAAATTCCTCATCTCTGTCCTAAATGGCTTTCCCCTTATCCTTAGACTGTGACCCCTGGTTCTGGACTCCCCAGCCTTCGGGAACATCCTTCCTGCATTTAGTCTATCCAGTCCTGTCAGAATTTTAGAAGTTTCAATGAGATCCCCTCTCATTCTTCTAAACTCCAGCGAGTATAAGCCCAATCAACCCAACCTCTCCTCATACATCATTCCTGCCATCCCAGGTATCAGCCTGGTGAATCTTCGCTGCACTCCCTCCATGGCAAGAACATCCTTCCTCAGATAAGGCGACCAAAACTGCACACAATACTCAAGGTGTGGTCTCACCAAGGCCCTGTACAACTGCAGCAAGACATCCTTGCTCCTGTACTCGAATCCTCTCGCTATGAAGGCCAGCATACCATTTGCCTTCTTAACCGCCTGCTGCACCTGCATGCTTACCTTCAGCGACTGGTGCACAAGGACACCCAGGTCTCGTTGCACTTCCCCTTCTCCCAATCTATTGCCATTCAGATAATAATCTGCCTTCCTGTTTTTGTCACCAAAGTGGATAACTTCGCATTTATCCACATTATACTGCATCTGCCCAATCACCCAACCTGTCCAAATCATACTGGAGTTTCTCGGCATCCTCCTCACAGCACACACGCCCACCTAGTTTTGTGTCGTCTACAAACTTTGTCCGGTTGCCTCTGTTTATCTGGGGTAATTCCATAATCCCTATCCGAGCAAGGGGCCACCCTCCCAAGGGTGGGTCGGTTACCGTGCTGCAACATCCCTGCAAGCGCGACTCCCCACTTGCTGCAATTCAACTTAGTTTTTGCAACTTCGTTGGTTTTTAGGAACCTTCATTACAGGAGACACCATCCCTCTGCTCCGAGGACCAGTCGATGGCCACTCTCAGCATCCTGTCAGGGAGATGCACAGTGTGGCGACGAGAGGCATTAAATGGATGCCTACATTCAAATTATTCTTCTCTCTGCCCTGGCCCACGTCTTAGTGCCGAGGACTCCACGGACAGAGTTACTGGAGTAACCCTGTCCTACATTCCACGGGACAGCTTGTTACTGGAGTAACCCTGTCCTACACTCCACGGACAGAGTTACTGGAGTAACCCTGTCCTACACTCTACGGCACAGCTTGTTACTGGAGTAACCCTGTCCTACACTCCACAGGACAGGTTGTTACTGGAGTAACCCTGTCCTACACTCCATGGGACAGGTTGTTACTGGAGTAACCCTGTCCTACACTCCATGGGACAGCTTGTTACTGGAGTAACCCTGTCCTACACTCCATGGGACAGCTTGTTACTGGAGTAACCCTGTCCTACATTCCAAGGGACAGCTTGTTACTGGAGTAACCCTGTCCTACACTCCATGGGACAGGTTGTTACTGGAGTAACCCTGTCCTACACTCCATGGGACAGATTGTTACTGGAGTAACCCTGTCCTACACTCCATAGGACAGCTTGTTACTGGAGTAACCCTGTCCTACACTCCATGGGACAGCTTGTTACTGGAGTAACCCTGTCCTACACTCCATGGGACAGATTGTTACTGGAGTAACCCTGTCCTACACTCCATGGGACAGATTGTTACTGGAGTAACCCTGTCCTACACTCCATAGGACAGATTGTTACTGGAGTAACCCTGTCCTACACTCCATAGGACAGATTGTTACTGGAGTAACCCTGTCCTACACTCCATAGGACAGCTTGTTACTGGAGTAACCCTGTCCTACACTCCATGGGACAGCTTGTTACTGGAGTAACCCTGTCCTACACTCCATGGGACAGCGTGTTACTGGAGTAACCCTGTCCTACACTCCATGGGACAGATTGTTACAGGAGTAACCCTGTCCTACACTCCATGGGACAGCTTGTTACTGGAGTAACCCTGTCCTACACTCCATGGGACAGCTTGTTACTGGAGTAACCCTGTCCTACACTCCACGGGACAGCGTGTTACTGGAGTAACCCTGTCCTACACTCCATGGGACAGATTGTTACAGGAGTAACCCTGTCCTACACTCCATAGGACAGCTTGTTACTGGAGTAACCCTGTCCTACACTCCATGGGACAGCTTGTTACTGGAGTAACCCTGTCCTACACTCCATAGGACAGCGTGTTACTGGAGTAACCCTGTCCTACACTCCATAGGACAGCTTGTTACTGGAGTAACCCTGTCCTACACTCCATAGGACAGCTTGTTACTGGAGTAACCCTGTCCTACACTCCACGGCACAGCTTGTTACTGGAGTAACCCTGTCCTACACTCCACGGGACAGATTGTTACTGGAGTAACCCTGTCCTACACTCCACGGGACAGCTTGTTACTGGAGTAACCCTGTCCTACACTCCACGGGACAGCTTGTTACTGGAGTAACCCTGTCCTACACTCCACAGGACAGGTTGTTACTGGAGTAACCCTGTCCTACACTCCATAGGACAGCTTGTTACTGGAGTAACCTTGTCCCACACTCCATGGGACAGCTTGTTACTGGAGTAACCCTGTCCTACACTCCATGGGACAGATTGTTACTGGAGTAACCCTGTCCTACACTCCATGGGACAGCTTGTTACTGGAGTAACCCTGTCCTACACTCCATGGGACAGATTGTTACTGGAGTAACCCTGTCCTACACTCCATGGGACAGCTTGTTACTGGAGTAACCCTGTCCTACACTCCACAGGACAGGTTGTTACTGGAGTAACCCTGTAGTACACTCCATGGGACAGCGTGTTACTGGAGTAACCCTGTCCTACACTCCATGGGACAGCTTGTTACTGGAGTAACCCTGTCCTACACTCCATGGGACAGCTTGTTACTGGAGTAACCCTGTCCTACACTCCATGGGACAGCTTGTTACTGGAGTAACCCTGTCCTACACTCCATGGGACAGATTGTTACTGGAGTAACCGTGTCCTACACTCCATGGGACAGATTGTTACTGGAGTAACCCTGTCCTACACTCCACGGGACAGCTTGTTACTGGAGTAACCCTGTCCTACACTCCACGGGACAGATTGTTACTGGAGTAACCCTGTCCTACACTCCACGGGACAGCTTGTTACTGGAGTAACCCTGTCCTGCACTCCACGGGACAGCTTGTTACTGGAGTAACCCTGTCCTGCACTCCATGGGACAGCTTGTTACTGGAGTAACCCTGTCCTACACTCCATGGGACAGATTGTTACTGGAGTAACCCTGTCCTACACTCCACGGGACAGATTGTTACTGGAGTAACCCTGTCCTACACTCCATGGGACAGCTTGTTACTGGAGTAACCCTGTCCTACACTCCATGGGACAGATTGTTACTGGAGTAACCCTGTCCTACACTCCACGGGACAGCTTGTTACTGGAGTAACCCTGTCCTACACTCCATGGGACAGATTGTTACTGGAGTAACCCTGTCCTACACTCCATGGGACAGCTTGTTACTGGAGTAACCCTGTCCTACACTCCATGGGACAGATTGTTACTGGAGTAACCCTGTCCTACACTCCACGGGACAGCGTGTTACTGGAGTAACCCTGTCCTACACTCCATGGGACAGCTTGTTACTGGAGTAACCCTGTCCTACACTCCACGGGACAGCTTGTTACTGGAGTAACCCTGTCCTACACTCCATGGGACAGATTGTTACTGGAGTAACCCTGTCCTACACTCCATGGGACAGATTGTTACTGGAGTAACCCTGTCCTACACTCCACGGGACAGCGTGTTACTGGAGTAACCCTGTCCTACACTCCATGGGACAGATTGTTACTGGAGTAACCCTGTCCTACACTCCATAGGACAGCTTGTTACTGGAGTAACCCTGTCCTACACTCCACGGGACAGCGTGTTACTGGAGTAACCCTGTCCTACACTCCACGGGACAGCTTGTTACTGGAGTAACCCTGTCCGACACTCCACGGGACAGCGTGTTACTGGAGTAACCCTGTCCTACACTCCATGGGACAGATTGTTACTGGAGTAACCCTGTCCTACACTCCACGGGACAGCGTGTTACTGGAGTAACCCTGTCCTACACTCCATGGGACAGATTGTTACTGGAGTAACCCTGTCCTACACTCCATAGGACAGCTTGTTACTGGAGTAACCCTGTCCTACACTCCACGGGACAGCGTGTTACTGGAGTAACCCTGTCCTACACTCCACGGGACAGCTTGTTACTGGAGTAACCCTGTCCGACACTCCACGGGACAGCGTGTTACTGGAGTAACCCTGTCCTACACTCCATGGGACAGATTGTTACTGGAGTAACCCTGTCCTACACTCCATGGGACAGTGTACTGGAGTAACCCTGTTTAATACCCCATGGGGCATTATTTTCAAAACCTCTACTGTAGCTCTCTTTAATCGTATCTGTTCCAATAAAATGTGCTACTTTTCAAGTTTTTCTTCATAACTATAGTCTCTCATTTCTGACATTATTCAGTGAAACATGCTGTACCCTTTCCACGGCTCTAATATCCTTATCTTTACATAGAATTTATACAGCACGAAACATGCCATTTGGCCCAACTTATTTGTCGATGTTCATGCTCCACATGAGCCTCCTCCCAACCTACTTCATCTAACCCTATCAGCATACCCTTCCATTCCTATCTCCCTCATGTACTTACCTAGCTTCCCCTAGGATCTATGCTATTTGCTTCAACTACTCCTTGTGATAGCAAGTTCCACATTTTAACCACTCTTTGGGTAAAGAAATTTCTCTTGAATTCCCTGTTGGATTTATTAGTGACTATCTTATATTTATATCCCCTAGTTCTGGTCTCACCCAACCTTATCAAATCCCTTCATAATTTTAAAAGACCTCTATCAGGTCACCCCTCAGCCTTCCCTTTTCTAAAGAGCCCCAGCCTATTCAGACTTTCCTTATAGTTGTAACCTCTCAGTTCTGGTATCATCCTTGTAAATCCTTTTCGCACATTCGAGTGCCTCTGTATCCTTTTGGTAATTATGGAGACCAGAACTGTACACAGTATTCCATTGGAGTCTAACCAAGAGTCTATATAATAGGGTGCCAAGAACTGCAGGCAATGGGAACATGAGGAGGCCATTCAGCCCTTCGAGCCTGTTCCGTCATTCAATTAGATCATGACTGATCTGTATCTTAACTCCATCTACCCGCCTTAGTCCCGTAACCCTTAATACCTTTGCCTAACAAAAATCTATCAATCTCAGTTTTGAGATTTTCAACTGACCCAGCCTCAACAGCTTTTTGGGGGAAGAGTTCCAGATTTCCACTACCCTTCGTGGAAAGAAGTGCTTCCTGACATCACCCCAGAACAGCCCAGCTCTAATTTTAAAGTTACGCCCCCTAGTCCTGGACTCCGCAACCAGAGGAAATAGTTTCTCTCTCTTTACTCTATCAATTCTTTTAATCATCTTAAATACCTCAATAAGATCACTCCTTAATCTTCTATATTCTATGCAACCTGTCCTCATAATTTAACCCTTTTGGCCCCAGTATCATCCTGGTGAATCTGCGCTGCACCCACTCCAAGGCCAATATATCCTTCCTGAGGTGTGCTGCCCAGAACGCCAAGTCAGTGTCTCCCTCTCCACAGGCTGCCCACCAGACCTATTTAGATGGTGATGTACGAGACAGAATCTCTGCTTTCCTCCTGCCACAACAAGGGTATTCCTAAACCTGTACACCAAGCCAAAGGAGGAACCTGATGCTGCAATTGGTACATATTGAAGCCCAGTGTTTCTGGTAGGAACACACACTGATCCAGAGTCCTGTACAAGTAACATTTTAAATACCAATATTCTCCACCGCCCCCCCCCCCGCCTTTCTCCCGCACTCTCTTCTTCCCTTCTTCGCCCCCCCCCCCCCGCCACGGGCCAGATAACAGCCACCGGACTAAATATTTACTCAGCAAATAAAATAATCCATATTCTGACCCACCTTGTAAAAACAGTCCAGCCCACATCCTGTTCCAGCCTCAGTTTGCTGGTGATACTCGGCACTAAAGGAGTTTTGTCAAATTTCAACTAGAAGTTCAATTTCTGGGAAAAGGGAAAACCTGAAATTTTCATTCTATGAACATTAGGGCCAGAGGCAGGATTTCAACTTGGTGCAAGTACCCAGTCAGTTTAGTACATTAGAAATTGAGCTTTGCATTGTTACCGGTTTTCAATATTTAAACTAATTCTTGGTGTATTTAAACTAATTCTTGGCGTTTTCTTCAGCTCCAGAAACTCCTGGTTACTAAAAGCGGCACAAAGCTCGTACCCTCAGGATCGCAGGTGGGCTGTTTACTAATAACAAACGTTAGCAGTGATCCCTACCTTGACAAATTCTCCCCATCAACCGATGCTGCTGTCTCCTCCTCTTGTCTGCTGGGCTTGTGTCAGCAAGGTGCTCAGAATCTGCCTCCCAGTGAGCACATCATTGCATGGCCAACAACACGAGCCAAGCTCTGGACTGATGCCGTGCCACACGCACACTGTGAGGAAATGTCTGTCTGCAATGACTTATCAGCAGTGTTGGACCAATTCTTTTTGTTCAACAACAGTGCACCCTCCTGGTGCGCAATCACTAAAAGCAAACTGTCCCACTGCTTGTATAGAGCAGGAGGAAGCAGAGAGACCAATAACACTTCAGTATGAAGGAACGTCTCTAAAGGGAGCTGTACTATCACCTTTGCATCTCCACAATGCAGTTACTGTGGAGTTCAGGAGTCAGATCCCAATCTGTTAGACTAGGCCTTGGGTGTAGGAGATTAAGGGATGATCTAATTGAGGTGTTTAAGATGATTAAAGGATTTGATAGGGTAGATAGAAACTATTTCCTCTAATGGGGGGAGAGGGGGTGGAGTCCAGAACAAGGGGGCATAACCTTAAAATTAGAGCTGGGCCGTTCAGGGGTGATGTCAGAAAGCACTTCTTCACACAAAGGTAGTGGAAATCTGGAATTCTCTCCCCCCAAAAAAAGCTTTTGAGGCTGGGGGGTCAATTGAAAATTTTAAAACGGAGATTGATAAATTTTTGTTTGACAAGGATATTAAGGGTTATGGAACCAAGGCATGTAGATGGAGTAAAGATACAGATCAGTCATGATCTAAGAATGGCCCGCACAACAACTTTCATTTATATATAGCACCTTTTACACCGAGACATCCCATGGCGCTTCACAGGAGCTATTATCAAACAAATTTTGACACCCAGATTAGGACAGGTGACCAAAAGCTTGGTCAAAGAGGTAGGTTTTAAGGAGCTCCTTAAAGAAGGAGCGAGCTAGAGAGGCAGAGAGGTTTAGGGAGGGAGTTCCAGAGCTTTGGGCCTGGGCAGCTGAAGACATGCCCGCCAATAGTGGAGCAAAGAAAATCGGAGATGTGCAAGAAGCCAGAATTGGAGGAACGCAGAGATATTGGAGAGTTGTAAGGCTGGAGGCAGTTACAGAGATAGGGAGAGGTGAGGCCATGGAAGGATTTGAAAACAAGGATGAGAATTTTAAATTTGAGGCATTTCCAGACCAAGCCATTGTAGGTCAGCGAGCACAGGGGTGATGCGTGAACGAGACTTGGTGCAAGTTAGGCTACGGGCAGCAGAGTTTTGAATGAGCTCAAGTTTAGAGGGTGGAAAGTGGAAGGCCAGCCAGGAGAGCAGTGGAATAGTCGAGTCCAGGGGTAACAATGGCATGGAGGGGGGTTTCAGCAGATGAGCTGAGGCAGGGGCGGAGACGGGCGATGTTACGGAGGTGGAAGTAGGCAGTCTTGGTGATGCAGAGGATATGGGGTCGATATCTCTCATGGGTACTCTTGTTCCTATATTCCAATAGAATCATAGAATGATACAACACAGGCAAAGGCTGTTCAACCCATCGTCCCTCTGCCAGCTCTTTGAAAGAGCTATCCAATTAGTCCTACTCCCCTGCTCTTCCCCATAGCCCTGTAAATTTTTTCCTTTCAAGTATTTATCCAATTCCCTTCTGAAACTGAATCTGCTTCCACCGCCCTTTCAGGCAGTGCATTCCAGAGCACAACTAGCTGCATTAAAAAATGTTTCCTCATGTCGCCTCTGGTTCTTTTGCCAATCACCTTAAGTCTGTGTCCTTTGGTTACTGACACTTCTGCCACTGGAAACAGTTTCTCCTTATTTATTCTATCAAAACCATTCATGATTTTGAACACCTCTATCAAATCTCTTCTTAACCTTCTCTGCTCTAAGGAGAACAACCCCAGCTTCTCCAGTCTCGCCACATAACTGAAGTCCCTCATCCCTGGTACCATTCTGGCAAGTCTCCTCTGCAACCTCTCTAAAGCCTTGACATCCTTCCTAAAGTGTGGTGCCCAGAATTGAACACAATACTCCAGCTGGAGCCGAACCAGTGCTTTATAAAAAGTTTTTGTATAACTTCTTGCTTATGTGCTCTATGCCTCTTAATAAATCCAAGGGTCCCATATGCCTTTTTAACAGCCTGCTTAACTTGTCTTAAAAGATTTCTGTACATAAATCTCCAGGTTTCTCTGTTCCTGCACCCCCTTTAAAATTGTATCATTTAGTTAATCTGCTTGATCCATTGCATTTCCCGAGACTTTATAATCTTAAGCACAGTCTTCAATATTTTCAGAAATTGGGCACTCCCACTCACTCTCAAAGCACACCAGCAAGGAGCGGAGCTCTGCATTCACATGTAAGCGCATATACATATTGCCACCTCCGGCCATTCGTTCGATTCATAGCCTGTAGCATAGCAAGGGTACTGCAGCTGCCAATCACACACCGCACTAGAACAGTAGCAAAACGCACAGAAAACCAACAATTCACAGCACTTTACCCACAAATACTGACAGCACACAAGTACTACAGCCCTCGAGCCACATGCGGCCTACCGCCTAGGCTCTCCAGCACAAGGCCCTTCTGAATTTCTCCTGTAATCTGACCTGCAATAAAGCAGCAAATTCAAAGAGTTAATTTGTAACCCAGCTTGTGGGTGGGTTGGGAAGGGCGCTTTAATGTGTATTTTTACTATTTTGTTCACTTGGCCTGTTCCACCTCCACTTGCTGTCCTTTTCTTGTCTGCCGTGGCCTAGTCCACTGATGCTCAACATCCTCCAGTGTGGTTGTGGCCCACTTTGATCTCCTCCCCTGCCTTTTCTTTCACTGCTAGCTCATTGCCTGATGCCACTCAGTTTGAAAACTGGAAATTAGTCAAGAACACTGGAAGCTTACTAAGGATGGCCCAGGGTTTATTCCTATCGGCTAATCTGGAGTTTACGACGGCCTATTCTAACAGGTATGCATGGATTGCAGTGCCACTGGGTCAGTTGACCCCTTGTGGCAGAATCCTGTTTGTGGTTGAATGTTCCTAACATCTGCCACCTACTGCAGGCCAAGAGACAGTGCAACAAATGGACCGGAGGTGGGTTCTGCAGTATCACTTCTAATCTCCGGAGTCTTCTGCTGTTGTTCAGGCACCATGTACAAGAGTAATGATGAGTTTGTGTGAAAAATTGGTTAGGTCACATTTCAAGTAGTGCATGCAGTTATGGGTGCCCCATTTTAGAAAAGGCGTTAAAAGCCAAAGTTAGTGTAAAAAAGATTCAGCCTCAACTCTTTAAACTTCCTGGAACTCTGAATGAGATTGTCAAATTAGTCCTAGTGCTGTGGAACCCACATCCACTAAGGACTGGGCTGAGACAGGCTAAACTCATTCTACATAGCACATTCACAGCCAATAGGAACCGTTATCACATTGGTCTGGGCTGGATTTGAACTCTGATCCCAGAGGTTAAAGGTCAGAGTACAATACTGTACCAGCCCCTCCCCAGAATATTTTTCTTTATATTTAAAAATATATAAAGGGGTTACTTGCTCCCATTCCCTCCTGAAGGTTTGTAATAAAACATTTTATACATTTCACCAAAGCCAAGAAGTCTCCAGCATCAGAGCCCTTCAGGCCTTCAACATTAAAAATTATGTTTTTTTTTTAATCAATTTGTTGCTGTCATCATTGTAACAAGTGCGTTGGGAATAGAACAGACCAAGTAATTGATAGAAAGGGAAATAGGAGAGTAAATTAGCGAGAGACATAAAAACAGACTGTAAAAGCTTCTATAGGTATGTAAAACGGAAAAGATTAGCCAAAGTAAATGTGGGTCCCTTACAGGCTGAGACAGGAGAAATTATAATGGAGAATAAGGAAATGGCAGAGAAATTAAACAAATACTGTGTGTCTGTCTACACGGAAGACGCAAAAAACCTCCCGGAAATAGTGGACAACCAAAGGTTTAGCGAGAATGAGGAACTGAAAGATATTAGTATTAGTAAAAAAGTAGTACTGGAGAAATTAATGGGACTGAAAGCCGATAAATCCCCTGGTCCTGATGGCCTACATTCCCGGGTTTTGAAAGAGTTGTCTATAGAGATAGTGGCTGCATCGGTTGTCATTTTCCAAAATTCCATAGATTTGAGAACAGTTTCCGCGGATTGGAAGGTAGCTAGAATCTATTATTAAGGACGTGGTAACAGGGCACTTAGAAAATAATAATAGTATTGGGCAGAGTCACGTGGATTTATGAAACTGAAATCGTGTTTGACAAATCTGTTGGAGTTTTTTGAATTTGTAACTAGCAGAATAAATAAGGGAAAACCAGTGGATGTGGTGTATTTGGATTTTCAGAAGGCATTCAATAAAGGTGCCACACAAGAGGTTATTAAACAAAATTAGGGCTCATGGGATTGGGGGTAATATACTAGCATGGATTGAGGATTGGTTAACAGACAGAAGAGAGTAGGAATAAATGGGTCATTTTCAGGTTGGCAGGCTGTAACTAGTGGGGTACCACAAGGATCAGTGCTTAGGCCTCAGCTAGTCACAATCTACACCAATGATTTGGATGAGGGGACCAAATGTAATATAGCCAAGTTTGCTGATGATACAAAGTTCGGTGGGAATGTAAGTTGTGAGGAAGATGCAAGGAGATATAGACAGGCTAAGTGAGTGGGAAAGAACATGGCAAATGGAATATAATGTGGAGAAATGTGAAGTTATCCACATTGGTAGGGAAAATAGAAAAGCAAAGTATTTTTTAAATGGTGAGAGATTGAGAAATGTTGGTGTTCAGAGGGACCTGGGTGTCCTTGTACACGGATCACTAAAAGTTAACATGCAGGTACAGCAAGCAATTAGGAAAGCAAATGGTATGTTGGCCTTTATTACAAGAGGATTTGAGTATATGAGTAAAGATGTCTTACTGCAATTATATAGGGCCCTGGTTAGACCACATCTGGAGTATTGTGTACAGTTTTGGTCTCCTTACCTAAGGAAGGATATACTTGTCATAGTGCAGTGCAACGAAGGTTCACCAAACTGGTTCCTGAGATTTTGGGGGGGGGGGGGAATTGTCCTATGAGGAGAGATTGAGCAGACTAGGCCTATATTCTCTAGAGTTTAGAAGAATGAGGTGAGATCTCATTGAAACATACAAAATTCTTACAGGGTAGATACAAGGAGGATGTGTCCCCTGACTGGGGAGTCTAGAACCAAGGGTCTCAGAATAAGGGGTCGGCCATTTAGGACTGAGATGAGGAGAAATTTCTTCACTCAGAGGGTGGTGAATCTTTGGAATTCTCTACCCCAGAGGACAGCAGAGGCTCAGTTGTTGAGTCAAGACGGAGATCGATAGATTTTTCAATATTAAGGGAATCAAGGGATATGGGGATAGTGCAGGAAAGTGGAGATGAGTTAGATCAGCCATGATCTTATTGAATGGCCGAGTAGATCCGAGGGGCCAAATGGCCTACTCCTGCTCCTATTATGTTCTTATGTCTCAACCCATTGCCACCCCCGCTGAATAAATTTGCCGCCTCTCCCCCACCCTTTGTAACATGCCATAGTGGACCAGCTCCTGTGATTTCACACCTCATGTATATTGACACTTTAATACCACATACCACCATGGGGAGCCACATCATTTCTTGAATACAGGACATTCCCAATATTAGCTGGCTCAGGGGAGGTGCATGGTAGGGGATATGCATATGATGGGAGACACAAAGGAGACAGAAAACATAAGTAAAGCACACACACCAACCATTACATTTTGGGAGGAAGAGGAGAAAGGGGAGGTAAGAGAGCAAGAAGTTTAAACAATTAGCATTTCACATGTGTGGTAAACCACTAATCTGCCTGTACAAAACATGACAGGGCATGCCTCAGCTGGCTCCGCCCCTGGCTCCACCCCTAAGCCCAGGTATAAAGGTGATTGACCTCTGTGGTAAACCACTGTTTGTATTCCTGTTTGTCCTGTTTGTATTCCACTGTGTACATGCCTGGACATGCCTCGGCTGACTCCTCCCACAGGTCCTAGTATAAAGGTGACTGCTCCCCAGCCCTTGGTATCCTGGACCGGTCGACCACTCGAGGCAGACCTCCATTCTGTTGTTAATAAAAGCCTTTAGTTACTCTTCTAACTCTCAGTCTTTTATGAGTAATTGATAGCGCATCAATTTTATTAACAACATTTTTATAATGGAGAAGATCCTCACACCAGCATGCCTGGACTTAGATCATCGGGAGGCGGACTCATCCACCAAGTTTACTCACTGGCTTAAGTGTTTCGAAAAATTCCTGACCGCCTCCGAAGCAATCAAATCGGACGAGGACAAACTGGATGTCCTGACCTCCAAAGTGAACCACCGAGTGTACTCGGTCATCCAAGACGCGACCTCGTACGCGGATGCTATCAAGCTCCTCAAGGACCAGTACACGCGCCCAGTGAACGAAGTGTACGCCAGGCACCTCCTGGGGAGTCGTAAACAACAACCTGGGGAATCGACCGTGGAATACCTTCAGGCACTGTCTGTGCTTGGCCGGGCCTGTGGTTGTAAGGATGTAAAGGCCGCCGTGTACACAGAGGAACTTATCCGGGACGCTTTTGTAGCGGGCCACAGATCCAATTACACACGACAGCGACTGTTGGAGCAGAGTAACCTCGACCTCAACAAGGCCTCTGAACTCGCACTATCGTTGGATGCAGCCTACCAGGGCATGGATGCCTACTCCTCTGCACCGTGGACGCCGCGGGGAATGACAGCCTGGGACACGGTAGGACCGCCTCATAGCGCCGTGCCACCCCAGCCACACCCCAACAACGGCCCAACTACCGCAGCAGTGTCCCAAGGCCAGACAGCAGTGCCCCAAGGCCAGAAATGCTACTTCTGTGGCCAGGCAAAACACCCCAGAGCGCGCTGCCCGGCGAAAAACGCGATCTGCTCGGGCTGCGGGAAGAAGGGACACTACGCTAGCGTCTGCAGGGCCAAAGCCACCCCGAACCCCAGCAGCGCCGCGTGTGGGCCATGCGGGCCGCCATTTTGGACCTCCCCGGCCGTGTGCGAATCACCGGTACAGCAGCCATTTTGGACGCCTCCAGCCACATGGGGATCATGGACGCCGCCATCTTGGACGACAGCCGGGACGCAGCAGGCCCCCGACACCGCCTCATCTGATACCCGCAGCGACACACCGACCCCTACGCTGGCATCCGTTACACTGGACCAAGCGAGACCGCACCAACTGGCCAGTTCCACAATGGACATTAAGGTAAATGGTCACGATACAATCTGCCTTTTTGACTCTGGGAGCACGGAGAGCTTCATCCACCCCGACACGGTGCGGTGTTGCTCTCTCCCAGTCCTGCCTGCGCAACAGCGGATTTCTATGGCCTCCGAGTCCCAGTCGGCGGACATCGGCGGCTACTGC
This sequence comes from Somniosus microcephalus, assembly GCF_052327205.1. NCBI lineage: Eukaryota > Metazoa > Chordata > Chondrichthyes > Squaliformes > Somniosidae > Somniosus > Somniosus microcephalus. The sequence continues at coordinate 134,894,484 of NC_140992.1, read as the reverse complement.
GTGGTGACACTCGTAGTAGACGGGACCGTGTACGATCATTTTAAACTTCTGGTCCTGCCTGACCTCTGCGCTGCCGTCCTGCTGGGGTTAGATTTTCAGTGCCACCTTAAAAGTGTTACGATGGCGTACGGTGGACCCCTACCCCCACTCACAGTCCGCAGCCAGCAGCTTCCAAATTGCCCGCCGCGCACCAGGTGCAACCTCTCCACACTCAGAGTCACCCCCCCACCACTGTTTGCTAACCTCACCCCCGACTGTAAGCCCATCGCCACAAAGAGCAGGCGATACAGTGCCGGGGACAGGGTTTTCATTAAAACCGAAGTGGAGCGGCTCCTGAAAGAAGGGATTATTGAGGGCAGCACCAGCCCCTGGCGAGCCCAGGTTGTGGTCGTTAAGACCAGCGAGAAGCAGCGCCTGGTCATCGACTACAGCCAGACAATAAATCGCTACACCCTGCTGGACGCCTACCCACTCCCCCGTATAGCTGATATGGTCAACCAGATCGCGCAGTACCGCGTCTTCTCGACCATTGACCTGAAATCAGCGTACCACCAGCTCCCCATCCGCCCTGAGGACCGCCAGTACACTGCCTTTGAGGCAAACGGCCGCCTCTATCACTTCCTTAGGGTTCCCTTTGGCGTCACCAACGGGGTCTCCATCTTCCAAAGGGAGATGGACCGGATGGTAGATCAAAATGCGTTGCAGGCCACTTTCCCATATCTGGACAATGTGACCATCTGCGGCCGTGACTTGCAGGACCATGACGCAAACCTCGAAAAATTCCTCTGCACCGCCCAACTCCTAAACCTGACATATAACAAGGAGAAGTGCATATTCCGCACAAACCGCCTCGCCATCCTTGGCTGTGTTGTGGAACACGGAGTCATCGGCCCCGACCCCGACCGGATGCGTCCCCTTATGGAACTTCCACTGCCCCACTGCCTCAAGGCCCTGAAGAGGTGCCTAGGGTTTTTCTCCTATTACGCCCAGTGGGTCCCCTACTATGCGGACAAGGCCCATCCGCTGATCAAGTCCACCTCTTTTCCCTTGACGGCAGAGGCCCGCTTAGCCTTCCACCGTATCAAGGAGGACATTGCCAAAGCCACCATGCACGCAGTGGACGAATCCATCCCCTTCCAGGTGGAAAGCGACGCGTCCGACTTTGCCCTGGCCGCTACCCTCAATCAGGCGGGGAGACCCGTGGCCTTCTTTTCACGAACCCTCCAAGGCCCGGAGACCAGACACTCCGCTGTTGAGAAGGAGGCCCAGGCGATTGTGGAGGCTGTGCGTCATTGGAGGCACTACCTGGCCGGAAAACGATTTACCCTGCTCACTGACCAGCGTTCAGTTGCTTTTATGTTTAACAACAAGCAGAGGGGCAAAATCAAAAATGACAAGATCTTGAGGTGGAGAATCGAACTTTCCACCTACAACTACGAGATCTTGTACCGGCCCGGGAAGCTAAATGAACCCCCGGATGCGCTATCGCGTGGCACCTGCGCCAGCGCGCAGATCGATAGACTACGGGTCCTCCACAATGACCTCTGCCACCCGGGGGTCACCAGGTTCTTCCACCTCATCAAGGCCCGCAACCTGCCTTACTCTATTGAGGAGGTCAGGACCATGACCAGGAACTGCCAAGTCTGCGCTGAGTGCAAACCACACTTTTATAGACCAGACAGGGCCCACCTGATAAAAGCCACTCGCCCCTTAGCGTTGATTTTAAAGGGCCTCTCCCCTCCTCCGACCGCAATGTGTACTTCCTCAATATTATTGATGAGTACTCCCGTTTCCCGTTCGCCTTCCCCTGCCCGGACATGACCAGTGCCACGGTCATTAAATGTCTGAACAACCTCTTCACCCTGTTCGGCTTCCCCAGCTATATCCATAGCGACCGGGGCTCATCGTTTATGAGCGACGAACTCCGTCAGTACCTGCTAACTAGGGGTATTGCCACAAGCAGGACCACCAGTTACAACCCCCGGGGGAACGGACAGGTGGAAAGAGAAAATGCGACAGTTTGGAAGGCCGTCCTGCTAGCCTTAAAGTCTAGGGGCCTTCCAACCTCCCGCTGGCAGGATGTGCTCCCCGATGCGCTCCACTCTATTCGGTCACTGCTCTGCACTGCCACTAACGCCACCCCTCATGAGAAAATGTTTGTCTTCCCAAGGAAGTCCACATCAGGGACATCGCTACCGCCATGGCTGACGTCCCCAGGGCCGGTCCTACTGAGAAGACACATGAGGACCCATAAAACGGACCCCCTGGTCGAGAGGGTCGACCTCCTCCACGCCAACCCCCAGTATGCTTACATCGCATACCCGGACGGGTGGGAGGACACAGTCTCCATAAGAGACCTTGCACCCTCGGGGACCACAGTAACCCACTACCCACTACCACCCCCCCCCACGATCCGATATCCAGCCCCAGCAGACGGCAGGCCTGGGCCCCGCGACCCGCTCGACATCTACGAGGACGACACGCCTGTGCCACAGCCTACGCTGGACTCGACGCCGGAAGCTTCACTACCCCTGCCGTCGCCACGCCGATCACAGCGGCAGACAAGACCTCCGGAGAGACTCCAATACACTAACTTTTAATACACTTCACCCCGCCGGACTCAATTTTAAACAAGGGGTGAATGTGGTAAACCACTGTTTGTATTCCTGTTTGTCCTGTTTGTATTCCACTGTGTACATGCCTGGACATGCCTCGGCTGACTCCTCCCACAGGTCCTAGTATAAAGGTGACTGCTCCCCAGCCCTTGGTATCCTGGACCGGTCGACCACTCGAGGCAGACCTCCATTCTGTTGTTAATAAAAGCCTTTAGTTACTCTTCTAACTCTGTCTTTTATGAGTAATTGATAGCGCATCAACCTCCAGTCCCCCTGGCTTTAAGGATCGGTCTACCAGCAGAGGCATGCTCGTATTCTTTTGTTAATAAAAGCCTACTTGTTATAAGTTTAACTCTTAGTCTTCTGAAGTTATTGATGGCGCATCAACATGCCTTGCTGTGACTGAGTCAGGAACAGCAGAATGATCTGATGTCAATCATCGAGAATTGAAAACAAGTTATGTCCCTTTAATGGATAACATAGCCCAGCAGCATAGGTATTCTGCTAGCATGTGACTGGTGGCCTGCTTTGGTGTGCACTGCTGTCTATTGTTGTAAAGTACCTGGTTATAGCCACATTTGAAACGGCTAACACATGTTGCATCAAAATAACCAACTAGCTCTTCACGGAGGCCATCCTGTGCCACATTAGTGAAAGGGAGGGTTGGATTTCTACCTCCATTTTTCACGGACTTGCAGACTGTACAATTAGTAAAGTCCATGCATTTCAGTGCTTTTAATGTTCATTCCTTACAAAAGAAAGGTCAAACATAGACGCATTTGCTCCTCACAAGCGAAGGATGAAGTTCTGGATCAGCTGAGAAACTGTGCAAGGTTGCAGCATACAGGATGAACCAACCAAAACACAGGAACACGTTCAGACAGGAGTCAATAACAAAATCATGCATCGGGTTATTTAACTATAATTTAGTGCTTTTTATCAAATACTTTAAGAGCATCAGTCAAATAAAACAAATGGAGCTTTCTCCAAATGAGTCAGTGATAAGGAGCTGCCTCTTTCAGAATCGGATAAAGGTCGCGTCGATCTGTCGCACAGAGGGGAGGGACAAGATTACTTTCCGCCGATAATGTGGGTCCTTCTGCAGCGGGTTACCCTCAAGATACACCGTCTGTAGATCTTTGGCGTTCTTCAGCTCATCGAGGTCACTCCAGTGCTCGATTAAATTATCGTTCATCTGAAAATTCAAGGGAGGGGAACTTTTCAAACCCAAGGCAGACAGATAGATGATCTCAGGCACCATCTAATGCAGAGTTTTTTTTCATAAACAGTCTGAGAATTCATTATAAAATTATCCTTCCTTCTGCTTGAACTTAAAATGAATAATCACGAAGGAGGCCATGAGGCCCATGGTGCCTGTGTTAAATCTTCAGCTGGAGCTATCTGCTCTAATCCCATGCTGGCTGACACTGCTAATGGCTCTTCCTCAAGCACTGCCTCAATCCCTTTCAAAACCACCATCCATGATGCATCCGTCCTCTTCCAACTACTAGCCAATCTCTTTCCTGCCAGCTCCAGTCTATGCGTTCAAAAATTCACTGTTCAAAGCTTCCACCCTGCTCATCAATGGGTGCTGACCAGGTCAATGAATAATGTCCACTTTGACCCTTCCTTGGCCTTAACTTCTCGTCAGTGTTTGATACTCTCAAACATGCCATCCATCTTTCATTGCTTACCTCTGCAGAGCTGCCCTTCCACTCCTAGCCATCTGAAAGTAGCCAAACATCCCCAGCAATAGCTTCTCTTCCCACCCTCACATGGACACTTCCAGAGTTCCCCGAGGATCTCTCCTGGGCCCCGTCCTCCTCTTTATCGATATGCTGCCCCACAGTGATGGGATATCCACAGGCATGGTATCCGTTTCCATATGTATACTGACAACATTCAGCTCTACTTTCCCCACCACCTCTCTTGGCTCACAAAAACCTATGTTACAAGGCTGCCTGTCTGGATGAACATCAACTTCCTCCATTGGACCAAAGTTATTCAGCTCTTCTTATAAACTCAGCTCAGGTACCAATGACTCCATCCTTCTTTCCGGCCACTTGCCCAGGCTCAACCAGACCATGAAAGCTTGGCATCCTGTTTGACCCAGAGCCCACCTCCAGCAGCAAGACCACGGTCACATGTGCAGCACTGCCCATCTCGGCCTCAGCCCTGCGCCACCAAAATGCTTACATCACCCCTAGATTCAAATACTCCAATGCTCTCTTTGCTGGCTGTCTATCCTCCACTAACACCAGATCAAAACCACCCATATCCTGTCCTGTGCCAAATCACGCTCACCCATTACCCATGTACTCACTAGAGACTAGGGAAACAATTTTAGTCAAAGTACTACTTTTAAATTCCTCATCAAATCCCTCCATGCCCTTGCCCCACTATCTCTACAACCTCCTCCAGTCTTCCATCCCCTCCAATACAATTCTGTACTGTCCTTTCATTCCACCTTCAGTGACACAGCCTTCAGCCACCTCAGCCTCACTATAAAATTAATTTCCCAAAACCCTTGGCCTCTCCACTTCTCTCTCCTCTAAAAACCCTTATCATACAGTACAGGAGGCCATTCGGCCCATCGTCTCTTTGACAGCCCATAAATTGACCAAGTTTTCAGTCACCCCTCCTAATCTTCCTTCTATTGGCTCAGTGACCATTTTCCCCATCTCCTTTAATCAAGCAACCTGGATTTTTTTTTTTACATTAAAAGACAGAATTAAATGCAAGTTGCTGCTCTCTGTATTCTGAAAATTGCTTACACGTCACCTACACGGTGCAGGCCATTCAAAGTGTTGAAAATATAATTTAAAAAAATGTATCCCCCCTTGAATGACATTTAATTGAGATTTGCAAGATATGCTCACAATCCTACTGCCAATGAAGCCAATTACTGCAATTTCTTTTGCATAAAACACACTTCACCCTGTCTTAAAGTTTTCATATAACTTGCACCTGGGTGTTGCAGCCATTTCCTAATGTAACAGTGTCAGTTGGATGCCAAAATCAGAGTCCTACAAATAGCCTCCTATATCCTGCACACTTGAGCTTTAGGCCAATCTTCTTGACCATTGTATGCAGAACAATTTCAACGAGGAACCTGTCCCTCTAAAACAGAAGATTAATCTGGGTGGATGTCCTTAAGCATTGGATTACTCATTAGAGGCCTGTTCAAATAAACCTACCCAGAATTCCTGAAGTTCTGTCAGGTGACTGATATTTTCAATCTTCTTGATCCTATTGGTTGCTATATCCAATGTCGTTAATTTTTTCTGGAACAGAGAGACAGACATGAAAATAGATCGCGTGGGGACCAAGTGAGGTGTACACAGTCTACAGTAATGAGCTCTGCGCAGAGGACAGTGAGTAGTAGAGTTTCACAGACAGCATGACGTGTGCACGCACGGGTAAACAGCGGAACCATTTGTTTTGATCATACTCGCATGCGATCAGTGCTCACTGAAGGACCGTGAGGATTCTTTTGGCAAGCCAGATGTCTGACACTCGTAGAAATCCATCACCATGGAGAGTGTGCAAACCAAGCTGCTGAAAATCCTACTCATCTAGAATTGACTTGCTTGATATGGAGTGCTTACGCTCTCCCCATAGAATCAGACCCCACTTACCAAAGTTCAAAGTGCTTAGGCTCACGTTGCCAGAGCCAAGGCTTAGGGATGCCCAAGTGTGTGCAAGGATGCTGCTGGAGTGTAACTACCAGCTACCATCTAGGGCACCGGTCTGCAGGGTTATCTGGAGCCGAGTGGGAAGAATCCTAGCGACAGGCCTACCCCTCCCAGTCCCACTAGTGAGCCCTGCAGGTTGGTCACGCAATAGTGCTTCAGAGTACTGCGTTCAGATATCAGATTAACTAATCTACCAAGGGCTGGCTGCAAATTGCCACTACCAGATGTGTCCGCTTGGTACACTTGATCCCAGAGAAATCCAGCTTACAACCGCAAAGGATATCAGACTATTATGGCTGGTACGAATTTTGAAGAAAAAAAAGGAAACACGTTCCTCCAAAATCTAGATTTTAAACTACAATAGGGTTAGATGAAGTAGGGTGGGAGGAGGCTCATGTGGAGCATAAACACTGGTGTAGATTGGTTGGGCCGAAAGGCCTGTTTCTGTACTGTCAATACTATGTAATTCAATACAGCCTCTTTATAAAATATATATTTGTCCAGGGTTGGAAGAATTTAACACATTTTGTAGCTGGTGTCTGAAACAGGTAATCCCAGGTCAGGTATAGAACAGGTTAGATGCAGAGTAAAACTACCCCAGTAATGTGCTTGCCTAACCTCGGGAGAGCTCCCAGAACATCTGCGCACCTCTGTAAAGTGGCATTTTAGTGCTGAATTTTAACCGTTCTGTGCTACGGGATTATACCAGTTAGTAACTGAATTGAGACCACCGAGGGGAGCTTCCCGCAGAATTACAGGGGAAGAAAAGAGAAGGGAAAGATCCTGATTCACTCACTCTGGGTATGAGATTAGCCCAAGCACAGACCAAGGAATTGAACCAGTAACCTTCCAGACCCACTGTAGGCTTCATTTAGTCACTGTACCACTGGAGCAGTCTATATCTATTACACATTACATTTGGTCCCAAGGGCATGCGCGTTATTGAAAAATCAAGTACCTTCTGCTCCTGTAGGCCATACTGTGAAAAGCATTTTCAATGTTAAAGGTGTCTCAGTCTGACACACGAGCTGCTATTTTACATTAGTGTCTTTTACTGAGCTGGCCTTCAATTTCCCACTAAATTGGTCAAATGTTACTGAAATTTTTCTCAACTGACTTTTTTCCCCTTGGTAACAAATTTCTAACATTGGTGGCTGAGAGGCAAGTTTGTGAATGGTTTCTCCCAGATCAATATCGTGTTGGATCTTCACAAAGTGATTACTGCACAGGTCTGAAGCTCTTTAAATTTGTTGCTTTTATTGGCTAAACATATTGTCGCATCACTGCAGGCTAAGAGATTTATTTGCTTCATGTGTTTGAAGCACTGCGCTCGCCATCCTCATGCCTCCTGTTATCACCACTCATTCGCGGTCCTCACGGCCTCCCCAGTCAGCTGCAGGTCTGTTCTCAGCCATCACTGACTGTCCTGCCAACTGCTCAGTCATTCTCCCTGCTGCTGCTCCCTGCCCCCAACTCACCACACACATCCTTGATTGCCCAGCTAATTGTCAGCAGTGTTCTTACCTCACTGGCCAGTCGCTCCTCAGGCCAGTCAGCAGTGTTCCTACCTCACTGGCCAGTCGCTCCTCAGGCCAGTCAGCAGTGTTCCTACCTCACTGGCCAGTCGCTCCTCAGGCCAGTCAGCAGTGTTCCTACCTCACTGGCCAGTCACTCCTCAGGCCAGTCAGCAGTGTTCCTACCTCACTGGCCAGTCGCTCCTCAGGCCAGTCAGCAGTGTTCCTACCTCACTGGCCAGTCGCTCCTCAGGCCAGTCAGCAGTGTTCTTACCTCACTGGCCAGTCGCTCCTCAGGCCAGTCAGCAGTGTTCCTACCTCACTGGCCAGTCGCTCCTCAGGCCAGTCAGCAGTGTTCCTACCTCACTGGCCAGTCGCTCCTCAGGCCAGTCAGCAGTGTTCCAACCTCACTGGCCAGTCGCTCCTCAGGCCAGTCAGCAGTGTTCCTACCTCACTGGCCAGTCACTCCTCAGGCCAGTCAGCAGTGTTCCTACCTCACTGGCCAGTCACTCCTCAGGCCAGTCAGCAGTGTTCCTACCTCACTGGCCAGTCACTCCTCAGGCCAGTCAGCAGTGTTCCTACCTCACTGGCCAGTCGCTCCTCAGGCCAGTCAGCAGTGTTCCTACCTCACTGGCCAGTCGCTCCTCAGGCCAGTCAGCAGTGTTCTTACCTCACTGGCCAGTCGCTCCTCAGGCCAGTCAGCAGTGTTCCTACCTCACTGGCCAGTCGCTCCTCAGGCCAGTCAGCAGTGTTCCTACCTCACTGGCCAGTCGCTCCTCAGGCCAGTCAGCAGTGTTCTTACCTCACTGGCCAGTCGCTCCTCAGGCCAGTCAGCAGTGTTCCTACCTCACTGGCCAGTCGCTCCTCAGGCCAGTCAGCAGTGTTCCTACCTCACTGGGCAGTCGCTCCTCAGGCCAGTCAGCAGTGTTCCTACCTCACTGGCCAGTCACTCCTCAGGCCAGTCAGCAGTGTTCCTACCTCACTGGGCAGTCGCTCCTCAGGCCAGTCAGCAGTGTTCCTACCTCACTGGGCAGTCGCTCCTCAGGCCAGTCAGCAGTGTTCCTACCTCACTGGCCAGTCGCTCCTCAGGCCAGTCAGCAGTGTTCCTACCTCACTGGTCAGTCATTTCTCAGGTCAGTCAGCAGTGTTCCTACCTCACTGGTCAGTCACTGCTCAGGCCAGTCAGCAGCAATATTTCCCCTAATTTTATTTGGGTGCGCGGCCCCTTTAAGGGGCTGTACGGCCCATTCAGTTTGTGCGAAATTTAAGATGGGAAAATCCGGTCCCGGACTGCACAGCTTATAGGGAACGTTGGTCAGCTGTCCTCCTGCTCTCGCTTGTAGTATATTAAAGTTTGATTATCTGCATGCACTTCCTGTCAAATTTTTCCCGCCATTATAAATACCTATGTTGACATTTATAAAAGGAAACTGCCGGCGCAAACTTGTCGCACTAATTATTCCCTCCACGGTGACACACCATCCAGATGGGCAATAAATATTGGCCTCAACAGTAACACCCACATCCCAATGATTTTTTTTTTGATTTTTTTTTATAAATTCCCTCCCCCAGCAAGCAGGTGTTGTAGCTCTGGATCAGCAATGTCACAACCAGGGAAGGAGCTGATTGGTAAGTAGGACCTGATTGGTAAGTAGGACCTGGTGAGTATTTCTACAGTCCAGTCGTTAAAATAAAAGTAAGGTCTCTAGTTAAGAGTAAGTAGTGTTTAAAGGTAAGTAAGGTCCCTAGTGTATTTAATATTCTTTAATTTAAAGGAAGGGAGTAAATTAAGGGTAGGACATGGCAGGGCAGCTCGGCACTGTGGAGTGCTCCTCCTGTGCTATGTGGGAAGTCAGGGACACTTTCGGTGTCCAGGGCGAACACGTGCAGGAAGTGCCTCCAGCTGCAGCTACTCTAATTCCGCGTTTTGGAGATGGAGCTGCGGCTGGAGTCACTGTGGAGCAGCCACGAAGCTGAGATCTTCGTGGATAGCACGTTTAAAGAGGTGGTCACAGCGCACGTAAAGAGTGCACAGGCAGACAGGAAATGGGTGACCGCCAGACAGAGTAAAAGAACTAGGAAGGTAGTGCAGGAGTCCCCTGGGTCCATCTCCCTCTCCGACGGATTTTCCATTTTGGATGCTGCTGGGGGAGATGTTTTCTCAGGGGAATGCAGCAAGAGCCAAGTCCGTGGCACTACGAGTGGCTCAGCTGCACAGGAGGGGAGGAAAAAGAGTGGGAGAACAATAGTGATAGGGGCTTCTATCATAAGGGGAACAGATAGACGTTTCTGTGGCCGCAGACATGACTCCCTGGTGCCAGGGTCAAGGATGTCACTGAACGGCTGCAGGGCATTCTGAAGGGGGAGGGCAAACAGTCAGAGATCGTGGTTCACATTGGTACCAACAACATGGGTAAAAAGAGGGATGAGGTCCTGCAACAAGAATTTAGGGAGCTAGGTAGATTAAAAAGCAGGACCTCAAAGGTTGTAATCTTTGGATTACTCCCGGTGCCACATGCTAGTGAGTATAGGAATAGGAGGATAGAGCAGATGAATGCGTGGCTAAAGGGTTGGTGCAGGAGGGAGGGCTTTAGTTTCCTGGATCACGGAGTCTGCTTCTGGGGAAGGTGGGACCTGTACAAGTTGGACGGTTTGCACTTGAAATCGGACCAACATCCTTGCGGGGAGGTTTGCTAGTACTGTTGGGGGGGGGGGGGGGGGGGGGGTTTAAACTAACTTGGCAGGAGGATGGGATACGGAGTGGAGCTTTAGTAGGGGGTGATGCACAGCCAAATATAGAGGGAAAAACAAGTCAGCCTGGAAGGCAGAGCAAATATGTAACGGCACAAGGGAGTGTGGCAAGGCTGGATGGCATTTATTTTAATGCAAGGAGTCTTGAGTAAGGCAGATGAATTGAAGGTGTTGATGAACACATGGGAGTATATTGTTGCTATCACAGAGACATGGTTGAGGGATGGGCAGGACTGGCAGCTCAATATTCCAGGATATAGAATCTTCAGGCGAGACAGAGGGGGGTGTAAAAGAGGGGGTGTCGCAATATTAATCAAGGAGTCAATTACTGCTGTAAGGAGGGATGATATCTTAGCAGGTTCCTCTAATGAGGACATAAGGGTAGAACTTAAAAACAAAAAGGGGGCAAGCACTTTGCTGGTAGTGTACTATAGGCCCCCAAACAGTCAGGAGGAGATAGAGGAACAGATATGTAGGCAAATCTCAGAGAAGTGTATAAATAATATTAGGGTAATAATAGTAGGGGATTTCAACTTCCCCAGTATTAACTGGGATAATGAGTGTGAAAGGCTTAGAGGGTGCAGAATTCTTAAAGTGCATCCAGGAGAGCTTTTTGAGCCAGCATGTAGAAAGTCCTACAAGAGAGGGGGCGGTACTGGACCTAATTCTAGGGAATGTGGCCGGGCAAGTGGTAGAAGTGTTAGTAGGAGAGCATTTTGGTGACAGTGACCATAACTCAGTGAGGTTTAAGGAAAAGGACAAAGATGGACCGGAAATAAAGGTTCTAAATTGGGGGAAGGCCGATTTTAATGATAAGGCAGGATCTGACCAAAGTGGACTGGGATCAGATACTTGTAGGAAAATCCACATCAGAGCAGTGGGAGTCTTTCAGAAAGGAAACAGAGAGAGTACAACGCCAACATGTTCCCGTAAAAGGTCAAAGGTGGGACCAACAAGCCCAGGGAATCCTGGATGTCAAGGGATATACAAGAATGGATTAGGAAAAAAAGGGAGACTTTTGGCAGATACAAAGGACTGAAAACAGTGGAAGCCCTAGGGGAGTATAGAAAGTGCAGGGGGGGTAACTTAAAAAAAGAAATTAGGAGAGCGAAGAGGGGGCATGAAAAAACACTGGCGGGCAAAATAAAGGAAAATCCCAAAGTTTTATAAGTATATACTAGCTGGGGGGGGGGGGCGGCGTTGCCAGGGCTTTTTTGGGCCGTGCGGTTTACGGGTGGGTGCTGCCGCACCCGCGCTCTGTGTCACTCTTTCCCTCCTTGATGCTCTCTCTGTCCCTCCCTCTCTCTCTCTCCCCCCATCTCTCTCCCTGCCCTTGTCTGTCCCCTCTCTCTCACTCTCCCTCCCTCCCCCTCTTTTGGCACCTGGGGAAGGGCTTTGAAAATTGAGCCCGGCCGCGGTGGCCATGCGGAACCTAGCGCTTCAGGCTTGGCCGGGCTCTGGGGCCGAGACGGACCCCAGCTGAGCTGCCGGTGCGGCCAGGAGCCGCGCCGTGGGTGGCGCGGTTTACGGCCGGCCGCTGACGCTCCCCCGCCCGCTCTGTGTCTCGGGCCAAGCGGTTATGAGGCCCAGCCCGAGTGACTGCAACTCACCTCCCGCTCCCGGAGCCACAATGTGGGGGTTTGTTTGGCTGGTGCTGTCGCTGTGGGGATGAAAAAAATGGCGGCAAAGTTTCGGGAGGCTACAGGATTAGGTCCCGCCCGTGACGCACCGATTGGTCAACCATCAGGTCACTGAACTGTAGGATTGGTCCACCATCATGTCACTTCAATTCAATTCAATTTTATTTGTCATATATATGCAGCAGACATATGTACTGCACAATGAAATGTTGATTTTTACGAGTCCTCCCAACATTGGAATAAATATGGCATACAATGATAAAATACTAATAGAAAGACAGTAATAAATAATAATAAATTAATCGTTCATGAGTCTTATGGCCTGGTGGTAGAAGCTGTTTCGAAACCTGTTGGTACGAGACCGTATGCTTCGGTATCTCTTACCGGACGGGAGCAGGGCGAAGAGGTTGTGGCTGGGGTGACTCGCATCTTTAATGATCCTCAGGGCCTTCACCCGGCACCTCTCGGGGTAGATATCCTGCACAGCAGGTAGTTTAATTCCTATAGTGTGTTGTGCAGCTTTCACTACCATCTGTAGAGCCTTGCGGTCTGTGGCGGTGCAGTTGCCATACCAGGTAGTGATGCAGCCGGACAGGATACTCTCGATGGTGCACCGGTAGAAGTTGGTGAGAATCTGGGGGGCCATTCCAAATTTCTTCAGTCTGAGGAAGAACAGGCGTTGGCATGCCTTCTTGGTTACAACGTCGATGTGATGAGCCCACGTTAAGTCCTCCGTAATGAATACTCCCAGGAATTTGAAGCTGCTGACCCTCTCCACCTCAGCCCCTTCGATGTAGATTGGGGTGTGTCCCTCCCCCTGCCGCTTCCTGTAATCCACGATCATCTCCTTTGTTTTGCTGATGTTGAGGGAGAGGTTGTTGTACTTGCACCATTCTCCTAGGGCTCTTACCTCCTCCCTGTAGCCTGTCTCGTCGCCATCTGTGATCAGGCCTACAACGGTAGTGTCATCAGCAAACTTGATGATGGAGTTGAAGTTGTGCGTGGCCACGCAGTCGTGAGTAAACAGGGAGTACAGAAGGGGGCTGAGCACACAACCCTGGGGAGCTCCTGTGTTCAGGATCAGTGTGGAGGAGGTGTTTCTGCCTATTTTCATCACCTGGGGTCTTCCCGTTAGGAAGTTCAGGATCCAGTTGCATAGGGAGGTGTTAACAAGCTCAGTGAGCTAGGACTTGACAAGCTTGGAGGGGATAATGGTATTGAATGCTGAACTATAATCAATGAACAACATTCTCACATAGGTGTTCCTCTTATCCAGCTGTGATAAGGCAGTGTGCAGTACAGTGGCGATGGCATCATCCCTAGATCTGTTTGGGCAGTACACAAATTGGAGTGGGTCCAGTGTGTCAGGTAGTAACGAGGTGATGTGGGTTTTGACCAGCCTCTCAAAGCACTTCATGATGACAGAAGTGAGTGTTATGGGGCGGTAGTCGTTTAAACAGGTTACTTTTGTTTTTTTGGGGACTGGAATAACCGATGTCATCTTGAAGCGGGTGGGGACTACAGACTGGTACAGTGAACGGTTGAATATATCCGTAAACACGGCTGCCAGCTGGTCAGCGCATGCTCTAAGGACACGCCCAGGGATTCCATCTGGACCGGGTGCTTTGTGGGTATTCACTCTCTTAAAGGTCTTGCTCACGTCAGCCACGGAGATTGAGAAGACCCGGTCGTGCTGAGCCACGGGCACCCTTCTAACAGGCCAGTTGTTGTTGGCCTCAAACCGGGTGCAAAAAGTGTTAAGCTCATCCGGGAGAGAGGCATTGCTGGGCATGACACAGTTGGGTTTCCCTTTGTAGTCTGTAATAGATTGTAGTCCGCTCCACATCCTTCGCGAATCTGAGCTATGATAGTGTGACTCCACTTTGTCCGTGTATTGTCTTTTTGCATTTTTGATGGTTTTTCTGAGGTTGTACCTTGATTTCTTGTACTCATCCATGTCCCCAGAGTTGAATGCGATGGACCGTGCTTTTAGCATAGCACGGATATTGCCATTTACCCATGGTTTCTGGTTGGGAAATGTTCGTACAACAATCCTCGGAACAACGTCGTCTATGCACTTGTTTATGAAACTAATGACTGAATCTGTATGTGTTGATGTCATTGTCCGAGGCATTCCGAAACATATCCCAGTCAGTGGAATCAAAACAGTCTTGTAACATAGCGTCTGATTGATCCAACCAGCGTTGTAGAGATCTCATCACAGGCTTTTCCTGTTTCAGTTTCTGCCTATAGGTGGGTAGCAGCAGGATGGAGTCGTGATCTGATTTGCCGAAGGGAGGTCGGGGGAGGGCCTTGTATCCATCCCGGAATGGAGTGTAAACGTGATCTAGTGTGTTCTTGGCTCGCGTTGGGCAGGTGATATGCTGATGGTATTTAGGCAGTACTTTCTTCAGATTGGCTTTGTTGAAATCACCAGCCACGATGAATGCAGCCTCTGGATGGGAATTTTCAAGCCTGCTAATGATCCCATACAGCTCGTTTAGTGCCCTATTTGCATCGGCCTGTGGTGGAATATACACCGCTGTAATGATCACGGATGAGAACTCTCTCGGGAGGTAGAAGGGTCGGCATTTGATCATCAGGTGTTCAAGATCGGGTGAACAAGATGATGTAAGTAGTTCCACGTCGGAACACCAAGAATTGTTGATCATAAATCATACTCCACCCCCTCTATTTCCCCCCCCCCCCCTCCCCGAGTCCTTTGTTCGGTCTAGCCGGTGAATGTTGAATCCCTCTGGTTGAATGGCCGAAGCTGGTGTCGATGGATCAAGCCAAGTCTCAGTAAAAATCAAGACATTGCAGGTCTTAATGTCTCGCTGGAAGGTGAGCCTCCCTCTGAGTTCGTCCAGCTTATTGTCCAGTGACTGCACATTCGCCAGGAGAATACTCGGAAGGGGGGGGGTGGGGTTCACGTCGCCTCAGCTTCACTAATGCACCTGCTCATCTGCCCCACTTGCGCCGTCGTCACTTCCTGATCACAGGAATGAAGTCAGGTAAGCAGGTGGGAGGGTAGATGGTAGTAGCAGCAGAATCCCAGTTCGAAAAATCGGGGGTAGGTCCTATATCTCCGGACGATCTTATGTCCAGAAGTGATTGATGGTCGTAGCGGATAAGTGAAGAAACAGTACTTACAAAATTGTTTAATAATAATAAAATAATAAATAAAGTGGAAAGTTGTGGACGAGCTCGTAAAACAGCGGCTACCCTCATAAGCTATACAGGTCGGTTAAACAGTAGAATATTTTTTTAAAAACAACTAAACTACTAATACTAAAACTAGAATGCTAAATACTAAACAGTAGAATACTAAAAAACTAACAGTACGATATATTAAAATACAACATTAAATACACTCAACGCTAATGAGCGGTAGGATTGGTCAACCGCTAATGAGCAGATTTTTGAACTTTTTTGTCTTGTGTCCGAACAATTTTTGTCTGACCAAAAAGTAAATACGCCTATTAGACTCCCCTGATCATAACCTTTCTTTTGATATAACATACGTGTAGGTACGCTCTATAACTTGAGTGTATAGCGGACAGACAGACAAACAGACAGACAAACCAACCACTATATATATATATATATAAAAATAAAGGGCAAGAGGATAACCAGGGAAAGAGTAGGGCCCATTAGGGACCAAAGTGGCAATCTTTGTGTAGAGCCGGAAGATGTAGGTGAGGTTTTAAATGAATATTTTGCATCTGTGTTCACAATGGAAAAGGACGATGTAAGCATAGAAATCAGGCAGGGGGGTTGTGATATACTTGAACAAATTAGTATCGAGAGGGAGGAGGTGCTAGTGGTTTTAGCGGGCTTAAAGGTGGATAAATCCCCAGGCCGCTGTGTGAGGCAAGGGAGGAGATTGCAGGGGCGCTGACACAAATTTTTAGAACCTCTCTGGCCACAGGGGAGGTGCCAGAGGACTGGAGGACAGCTAACGTAGTACCATTATTCAAGAAGGGTAGTAGGGATAAACCAGGGAATTACAGGCCAGTGAGCCTAACATCAGTGGTAGGGAAATTACTGGAAAAAATTCTGAGGGACAGAATTAGTCTCCACTTGGAGAGGCAAGGATTAATCAAGGATAGTCAGCATGGCTTTGTCAGGGGGAGATCATGTCTAACCAATTTGATTGAATTTTTCGAGGGGGTGACTAGGTGCGTGAATGAGGGTAGTGCAGTTGATGTAGTCTACATGGACTTCAGTAAGGCTTTTGACAAAGTCCCGCATGGGAGACTGGTCAAGAAGGTAAGAGCCCATGGGATCCAGGGCAAATTGGCACATTGGATCCAAAATTGGCTTAGTGGCAGGAGGCAGAGGGTGATGGTCGAAGGTTGTTTGTGTGACTGGAAGCCTGTGTCCAGTGGTGTACCGCAGGGATCGGTGCTGGGTCCTTTGCTGTTTGTAGTGTACATTAATGATTTAGATATGAATGTAGGAGGTATGATCAGTAAGTTCGCAGATGACACAAAAATTGGTGGAGTGGTAAATAGCGAGGAGGGAAGCCTCAGGCTACAGGACAATATAGACAGGATGGTTAGATGGGCAGAACAGCGGCAAATGGAATTAACCCTGAAAAGTGAGAGGTGATGCATTTTGGGAGGACTAACAAGGCAAGGGAATACACAATGAATGGTAGGACCCTAGGAAGGACATAGGATTAGAGGGACCTTGGTGTGCATGTACATATCTACCTGTCCTGCTGCCTTCAGGGATCTAAGGTGGTTAAAAAGGTATATGGGATACTTGCCT